>NC_062228.1:57022566-57352000 GCF_902686445.1 Sciurus carolinensis | reverse complement strand
AAACAAAACCAAAACCCAAAATCAAACAAACAAAACAAAAAAATCAAAACAAAAACAAAAAATCCCCTCCATTCTTGGGGGTGGAGTATTTGATTAGTGTATTTTTATTTACAGAATATGAGTTTCATAAATTCATATATGCAAATAACGCAGTCTGATCACAGAGCAAAATAATGCACGTTGATCACAGCTGGATGCTGTGGCATACTCCTGTAATCCCCACGACTGCAGAGGCTGAGGCAGGAGGACTGCAAGTTCAAGGTCAGCCTCAGCAATTTAGTGAGACCCTGTCTCAAAATAAAACAAGATAAAATTTAAAAAGGTCTGGGATGTAGCTCAGTGGCAGAGCAGCCTTGGATTCAGTTCCCAGTACTGCCCCTGCCCACACAATTGAAGGAGGAACACAGTAGAGGCAGATGGAATTTGCTATGACCTGAATGTGTCCCCCAAAACTCGAGTGTTGGAGACTCAATCCCCAATACCATGGTGTTGAGGGGTGGGGCCTTTAAGAGGTGATTGGGCACAAGGCTTCTGCCTTCACAATTGGATTAATGTGGTCATCTTGGGGGTGGAGTCATCTATGAGTGCATTTTTATTTACAGAATATAGGTTTCATTAAGGTATATTCATATATGCAAATAACACACTTTGATCATATCCCCCAGCTTGTGGTGCTGTTGGGAGGTGGTGGAGCTTCTGGGAGGGGCTTAATTTTCACTCAAGAGTTCTGGAAAGATGTCCTCCTGCAGGTTAACTCGATGAGCTTCCTTCTAGTATGTCCTCCTTTTGTGCTCAGGACAGCGAGACCCTTGATGAAGCTGACCCCACTCTCCTTCCATCCACAGGAAGCCTGTCATCTGTGAGTCTTCAGATGCCTCCGGAGTCCTGAAGACTTAGCAAAGGCTTTCCCACATTCCTCACACGCATGGGGTCTCTCGGTAGTATGTGTCCTGATGTGCGCAGTAAGTTTTGAGGACTTTGGGAAAGCTTTCCCGCATTCCTGACATGCGTAGTTCTTGCTCACAATGTGCTTTGTCAGATGCTTGTTGAGATGCAGGGAGTACCTGAAGGCTTTCCCACACTGCTCGCATTCGAAGGGCTGCTCGCCCGTGTGAATGTCCATGTGTCTCCTGAGAAAGGACTGGTAGACAAAGGCTCGGCCGCACTGGCGGCACCTGTAGCTTTTCACTCCAGTATTAGTTCTCTTGCGTGGACCGGAAGGGTGAGTGTGGGCGGAGGTTTTCCCACCTGGATTCTTAGCCTCTGTCTCCATGCGGTAGGACCCTACCTGCAAAGCAAAGACTGGGTTGTGACCAAAGGTGCTTCCACACTGATCAGAAGCAAACATTCTCCCTGTGCTGGGAGTCCTGGGTGCCTTGGGTGATCCGTCTCCACCAAAGGCTTTTCCAGGTAGATTCCATGGCTGAATGGCCACTCCTGTGCCAATTTTATCATATACACGGTGCACGTAGCTCTGATCGCCGATCCATGGGTGTGATTTCTGCTCTGTGCATGTTCTCATTTGTGGGACTGACTGTACATTCTGCCAGCAGACTCCGTCACAGCCATTGTTTTCAGGTATTTCTTGACTGTTTAAGATGGGATAATACGTCACGCTATTCCAGGAACATGGCGGGCTGTATTTGCTTGGGGACTCTCTCTGTGAAGGCACAAGCCTCGAGCTGTCCCTCATGTCATGACACCCACAGGACACAACTGGAGATGCACCTTTCTCATAGGCAACTGCAGTTTTGCTCACGTTTTGTTCCCCTGGCTTCTGTGGCTCCTCCGTGCTGTGGCTTTTCTGGACATCTAATGGGGAAGGCCACCACATGTTGCCAGTGAGACATCTGGTGGCTTCTTGAAATGTGCCTGTAGCAAGAACATCCTGCTGAGAGGTTTTACATTGAGTCACCCAATCTGAAATAAAGTGGCACAAGGATTAAATTCTTACTTCCAATTGAAGGTGGGTGAGAGAGGGAAAACGGCCATACCTGTGTGGATTTCTTTACAAATGATGAAAAGATGGGAAAGGGAAGAACCCAAGACTAAGTCAGCTTAGTGCCTTAGAATGACCCTTTTCCTGTGTTCCATTTATACCCACTTATGGATCCCACACAGGCTTGTTCATCATGAAAGGCATAAAAATGTCGTGCAACTGACAGACTTCCAGGTTCTTGGGGAAACTCAATGTCTGCTACTTGGGGGGCAGTGACTGTGTCTGTCATTTAACAACCCAGTTCCCATATCTCACACACCTCTCAGAACGTAGGAGGTACTAAACCAGCACTGGTCCCATTGTTGACTAAATACAGGTGGGGCATCCTTGGCTGTGGACGCTGTGTTCTCCCGCATCGTGTTCTCGAAGAACTTCCTCTCAGAAGGGTCCACTTGTCCTTGGTGAAATTCACAGCCACATCCATGAAGGTCACCATGTCCTAAAACGACATTCCCATTTTGGTTTGGTGGGGCCCTGTTATAGTTGAATTGTGCCTCCCCACCCAAATACATGTTGACGTCCTGACCCTTAGGACCTTTAAAGGTGACCTGATTTGGAAGTTAGGTCTTTGTAGATGTCAGGAGTTAGGATGAGGTCATAATGGAGTAGGGTTGGCCCTATCCAATGGGAAGAAAGAGAAAATCTGGACACAGATACACAGAGGGCAGGACACCATGTGACAATGACAACAGAGATTGGAGGGATGAGTGGGTCTATGGTCAAGAGTGCCAAGGACAACTGGCAACCACCAGAAGCTAGGCAAGAGACTGACCATCAGAGCCTCAGAAGGAACCATCTGCTGCCATTTTGATTTTGGACTTCTGTTGTTGCCCGCAGCAACAATTCCATGGTAATTTATTGGAGGTGGACTGGAACTGAACTACTTCTATTATCTTTATCTGGGCTACTTCCTTGCTTGCTTGTTTGTTCACTAGTTTATAGAGGAAGAGAGGCTTTGCTTACTTTTAGTTTTAGAGGAAGAGAGACTTTGAGAGGAAGAAAGACTTTCCTTAGAGGAAGAGAGACTTTGCTTAGAGGAAGAAAGACTTTGCTTAATTTTAGAGGTGCTACTCTTTCAGAGAGGCTACGTTTATCAAAGGTCTACTGCTTCTTAAAGGTGGGTCGCTTCTTGGAGGTGTGGGGTGTGGCATGCAGCATACAGCCTGCGTCCTGCAACCTGTGACCTCTGTGTTCTGCTATCTTCATTCTGCGATCTGTGACCTAGAGTTGTCTGCTTAGTCCTGCGTTCTGCGATCTGCGATCTAGAGGTGTGGCTTTAGTCCTGCGTTCTGCAAACTGCAACCTTCATTCTGCGATCTCCTCCCAGGTGAAGAGAATGTCTTATATACCGTAAGGCAACCAATCAGCTTAGGATTAAGTAGCATGGTTGGAGCATGCGCCACAGTACCAATCAAGAAAGAATGAGGAACATCTGTTGACCACTAGCACAAAGGAGACATTAACTAATTAGGCAAAAGTAGATCACACCGTGTTAACACTAATTATGCGCCACCTCTTGGCTCAATGCCAGCTGCCATCCTAGGGCTACCCAAACATGTCTCTGCAGACTTCCAACCTCCAGAACTGTAAGAGAATACATTTCTGTCATTTCACGGTCCCCGGTGTGAGGTACTCTGCTGCAGCCCCAGGATGTCTCTGAAGAATCTCCCACAACACTCCCATAGGGAGAGTGGCTTATGGCAAAGGAGCACCTCCCTTCATTCAGGAGGTTCATTCAAGGCTGGTTCTCCATCACTGAAGGCTCTGCCATCAGACCCTCTCCCCTCTGTCCACATTCACTCCCAAGATGACCACAAGATGGCTTGTGGCTTCAGCTGCACCAGGGCTGTGCTTCTGCTTCTGCTTCTCTTGTCTGTCCTCATTCCCTAAATCCTTGCTTCCCGAGTCACAGCTTCAGGAATGTCCCACTCCACGGGTAGACTGTGTGCTCTCTATTAGTCTACCAGGGCCGCATAACAAGAAGCCACAGACAGGGAGGTTTCTGTAATAGACATGTATTGTCTCACAGTTCTGGAGGCCAGAAGTCCAGGTTTGAGGTGCTGGCAGGCTTGATTTCTCCCACGGCCCCTTTCCTCATCTTTCAGAGGACCATCTTCTCTTGGTGTCCTCACGAGGTCTTTCCCCTGTGCTCGCACTTCCCTGGTGTCTCCTTATCATGGACTGGGGCCCTACCCTTATGACCTCATCTGACTTTATCACTTCTTTAAAGGATTTGTGTCCTGATACAGTCACACTAGGGACTGGGGCTTCACTATGGATTTTAGGGACGCACAATTCAGTTTATAGCCCCTGTTTATTCCCTGTCACTCCCAGATCCACCTCAGTCTTGGGGGCTGCCTTTGCTGGAAAGCCAGGCTTGATTCGGAACTGAGTAACACCCACAGCGAGACCCTGGGTTCTAAAGACAATGCTCTGTGACCTCATCTGACCCACAGGCCCCGGATGAGGAGTGGAAAGTATCTGTCATTTGGCAAGGGGTCCCAGTAGAATCCCCCGTGCATCATCTCTCCTCAACCAGAGGTGCAGGGCCTGGGGAGCACACGTGGGGCATGGGCCCTGCCTGGCCCCATGTGCTCTGACCACTCCCAGCCTTAGGCAGAGGCACCCTCAGTCACTGGGAACCACTCTGCCCTTTGGTGGGCCATTGCAGGCACAGTGTCACTAACACGGCAGCCAGTCCTAGCTTTTCTGTGTCCCTTGAAGGAAGCAGGCAAGGAGAGTTTGGAAGAAGAAAGGAGCCATGAAGATTCAGACTCCCCACACTTACTAAACATTAATCTGAGCAAGCAATCACATTCCTGTGGGAATGTGCACACACATGAATTCTGTTCAACTTTTTTTTTTTTTTTTTTTTTTGGTACTGGGGATTGAACCCAGGGTGCTTAACCACTGAGCCACATCCCCAGCCCTTTTTTATATTTTATTTAGAGACAGGGTCTCCCTGAGTTGCTTAGCACCTCACTAAGTTGCTGAGGTTGGCTTTGAACTCTTGATCCTTCTACCTCAGCCTCCCGAGTGACTGGGATTACAGGTGTGCACCACCATACCTGGCCACTTTTTTCTTTTTTTGTTACTGGGATTGAACCAAGGAACACTTTGTCACTGAGCTATTTTTTTTTTTTTTTTTAATTTAATTTTGAGACAGGGCTCACTAAGTTGTCAAGGCTGGCCTTGAACTTGCCATCCTCCTGCCTTAGCCTCCTGAGTCACTGGGATTACAGGCATGTGCCACCACACCTGGCCTACATTAACTTTTTGAGGAATTATCAAACTCCGTGCTATGGTCTGAAGGTTTACAGCAGCTACAGTTTGGATCTGGAATGTCCCTCTAAAGGCTTGTGAGTCCAAGGCTTGGTCCCCAGGTGGAGCTATTGGGAGGTGGTGGACATCCTCAAGAACCGAGGTTTAGTTGAAAGTCTTCTGGTCACTGGAGACATACCTTTTAGGGGGGTGTTAGAACCACAGTCTCCTCTTTCTCCACTCCATTCCCAGCCACGAGGTGAATGGCTTTGCTCTGCCCATGCTCCTGATGTGATTTTCTGCCAAGGCCCAAAGCATCAGGACAGAGATCTCCAAGACTGTGAGCCAAATAAATCTTTTCTTTTGTAAATTGATTTATCTCAGCTATTTGTTACAGTGAAGAACTGACCACCACGCTGAACTGACCACCACAATGTTCACGTCTGTCCCTCTTAAAATTCATGTTGAAATCCTAATCCCAGGTGATGGAATTAGGAGGTGGGGCCTCTGGGTGGTGATAGGGTCCTGAGTGTGGAACCCTTATGCACGGGATTAGCAGCCCCTTGAGAGTGGCCTGAGAGAGGCCAGACCCCCTTCTTCCCCTGTGGGGACACTGTGAGAAAGCACCTATCTGGAGGCTGGAGGCCCAGGTGCTGTGTGGGAGGAACCGCTTTCCTTTCCATCCTGATCACACGACACCTGGGCCTCCAGCCTCTGGAACCGTGAGGAGTAAATCTGTTACAAGCCGCTCGGCCTATGCTATTTCCTTACAGCAGCCCAGAGCAGCCCAGTTTCTTTCTCCCTAAACCAGAAAAGAAGGTCGTGAGTTTGTTGCTATGGAGAACATGATGAAAAGTCTCATTTTACAGAAAAGGAATCCCACGTCCAGAGAGGTGGTCCAAACGGACCGTGGTAACCCAGGCTTCCTTCTTTCCGAGTCCCCTGACTCTAACTTGCACATAGGCACAGGTGGGACCCAGGACCCATGGGGCCTGGTGGCTGTGTCAGGTCTGTGCTCTGAGCAGAAACACACTGAATGCCTCCCCCACGCAGGGGCTGGTCTGAGGCTGCCTGCCATTCAGTCTCAGGTGAAATCGGCAGTTGTGGGGTCAGGATGGTCCTCCAGGATGTCTGCCAATGGCTGTTGGTCCTCAATCCCCAGGGTTCAGTAGTAACTGGCACTCTGTTCCACGAATGAATCGCCAGCAATACCCATCTATAGAAAAGCACACGTTCTTGGCTGTCAACCTGCAGAGGATCAGTTTCCACACGGCAAGCAATTCAGAGCTGTAATGAGCTGTTTTCTTGCACAGTAAAGGATTAGCCTGGTGAGTCTGGCTTGTTTGCACTCTGCATATTAATTTGAAGGAAAATTAGGCACAAAACCAAAATTATGTATGCTGCTCTCCCTTGATCCTGTATTTGTCCTTTGTGGGGAGATATTCCAAAAATCCCTGGATAAATACCAAATGATATATGGATTTTTGGAGATTATTTATTACTGTAAATGACTGAAAATCACCTCTAAATAACCAATAATGGGAAGTGCTTAAAAACAATAAGTTTGCATTATGAAGAACTATAAGTCATAGACAAGAATGAGTAAAATCTTCCTCATATTGATATAAAGTAAGATCATGTGGTTTCCAGGTTTTATTTCATATTTTAAGTAAAAAGAAAAAGAGATGTGTACAGTGGTATATGCCTGTCATCCCAGCAGCTTGGGAGGCTGAGGCAGGAGGATTGCAATTTCAAAGCCAGCCTCAGCAACTTAGTGAGGTGCTAAGCAACTCAGGGAGACCCTGTCTCAAGATTTAAAAAAAAAAAAAGTGAGGGGTGGGCTGGGGACATGGCCCAGTGGTTAAGTATCTCTGGGTTCAATTTTTAGTACAAAAAAAAAAAAAAAAAAAAAAAAGGCAGAGAAATGTATTATAAACCAGGAACTGGGTGGAGCAGAAGCATAGAGACCTTCTCTAAGTATCGCCTCATTCTATAGGTTTTAATTGGGAACCATGTTAAGTTCCATAGTCAATAATAAAGTCATACCTAAAATTGAGAAACTGAAATGATAGAGGGTCTATCATAGGTTGGCAGTTTAACCACTTGGAATAAAAAGTTAATATGAATGACTCTAAAACCTTAGTGTGTAATTTCTACTTTAAAAAAAAGAAAGAAGAAAAAAAAAGCACACTTCATAGTGGCTTTATTGCTAGCGGTAATATTAGGCATTTTAAAATTAATATTTTATGCATATTGCAGGATCAAAGAAAGACTTATTATTAAGGAAGCACCATTTTTAGCATAAGGAGAAAAAAGATTCAAATGTAAAATGAAAAGAGCTGAGAACACTCAGCTTCAGAATTCCATCGTGAATGAAAACACACAGAGGGGCAGAGATGGGTATTTCAGATGTGCATCTGGGTTATCATGCAGTGCCAGATGGCAGGGAAGTCACTGTGCGGAGGCTACCCAAGCCAGCTGGAAGAGTCTCCTGACCGCCCAGGCACAAAGTGAATCACTGTAATTACTGGAAAAGCACTGAAGACGAACTCAGGTACCCAAAGAGAGAGAGCCCAAGGGGGAACAGCACGTGGTTACTCAAGAGCAAGAATTAAGCCTTTATTTTGCCTTTCTGATAGGAAATGGAATAGTCCTTATCAGTGACAGCTGCACAGGCCTGGGGTTGTAGCTCAGCGGAAGAGCGGCTCTGGGTTCAGTTCCCTGTACGGTGGAGAGGAGGGGGGAAGTATCAGGTGGCATCTGGTCCTCTCTCCCACAGAAACCCAGCAGAAATCGCTGAGCAACATCAGCAGCACCTGCACAGAAACCAGCAGTCTCTGCAGCTGTCGGGCGATGCTCCGGGAAGGACGCGGTGTCTCAGGTGTTTGCAGATCACTGCAGACGTTCACCTCATCCGGTGCTGAGGTCTCTACCCTGCACCGACGCCAGGGAGCGATCTCTCAAACTCGCTGGCTGGCGTGCGCTACCCTACAGTGACCCTACGCTCCAGCGGGTCAGTGCTGGTAACAAAGGGAGGCGGGCTCAAGATGAGGAGACCGGGACACTTCAGAAGAACTCCAGGAGAAACGCCCTGCAATGTGTTTGCACCTGACGAAAGAAATCTCCCTCCGAAAGATATTTTTGGGAGAAATAGTTGACATTTGAACTCTGATCATGCATTAGTGTTATAAGTTATTTATTCTTCTTTTTTTCAGGCACGATGTTGATATCGTGGAGACTTCGATTTCTAGAGATGCGTTATTTTTGGTATGTAGAAAATTCTGTATTGTGGGATTTGTTTCCACATTTCGTATTCTGTTTTGTATTTTCAAACATACATACAAGCATATAATGTCTACATACAAAGTTGGATGATAACAAGGATTGGCATAGATTAAATATATCTTCATTAACAATTAACTTTATAGGATGTATGTTACATTTAATTTTATATGTAAAACTTATTTGGATGTAAATTGGTACAATCACTTCATGATTTTTTTTTTTTTTTTTTGGTGCTGGGATGGAACCCCGGGCCTGGCACTTGATAGGCAAGTGCTCTAACACCAAGCTACGTCCCCAGTCCAACTTTCTTCATATATAGAAAATTTTAATATCCCCACACCTATTACCCAGCAATTCTACTCTGAGGTCTATATTGTGGAATTGCCCTTTACAAATTTAGCCAGCATAGGGATCCCCTGGGATCTTTTCAAATGCAGTCTGATCTCCTAGGTCTGGGAGGAGCCTCTCAGCTGCCACTTCTGACAAGTTCCAGGCTGATGCCCACTTTGCTGGACTGCAGAATTTGCTGATGCAATTTTTTTTTTTTTTTTTTTTTGTGGTTTCCACAGAACTTATTTAATCAGAACTTCAAAGGGCTCTAGAAATCTGCATTTCTTAAACAAACCTTTGATTAAAAGTGTGCTTTGGAGAAGCAATGTTAACCTTTATTTTGCATCAGATTACATACTACAATAAAATTAGAAGTCATAAAAGATTTTTTAAATATAAAGTATTAATAGATACTTAAATACAATCTGTTTTGGAAAAATGAAATAAAATGAAATCATCTTGTACTGAAAGCTCAGTCCTTGTCCCTGATGCTATTTCAAAATGAGGTCATGGTTTTGAGAAAAAGGAAAAAAGTTTTATTGCTTTGCTAGCAAAGGAGAAACACAGGGGACTCCTGTCCCAGAGGCTGTGGTTCTCCCATTCACAGGAACAGGGGGCTTTTAAAGAGGCGATTCCAAGGCTCCATTCACATGCTCTCTGTTGGAGTGTGATTCACTTGTTAATTAGGGAGGTAGTCATTTCTGAGATCTTCTGGTATCATCCCTAAAGTCTGGATGACATCGTTCCTGTGGCAGGTGTGTGCTCAAGGACAGATAAGTCTGCCTAAAATGGGGAAGAAAGGCAATCCTGTTTCCCTTGAGATTAGGGGGTTGGGGAAGATTAGAGATGAACAGGGAGAGAGGAAGAGAAAAAAAATGTCCATTTTATTTATTTTAAATTTATTTTAAATTATTTTTTTATTTTTTACAGACTGCATTTTGATTCATTGTACACAAATGTATACATCATTTCATTTTTATGGTTGTAACATGTCCATTTTAAAGATAATTTGCCAAGGATTATAGAATGAGACGGACATGATAACCCTATGTACATGTGTGATTACACTACTGGGGTGACTCTGCACCATGTACAGCCTGAGGAAGGAGAAGTTGTGCTCTGTTTGTGTACAATGTGTCAAAATGCATTCCATTGTCATGTGTAACCAATTAGGACAAATTAAAATAAATAAGTTGCAGTGGCAAAGCAGCAAGGATATTACAAAACAGGAATTTCAAAGAGTATGCAGTCCAATAGAAGATAGATGATTACTAACTACAGATGTTAAATTTATTTTTTCCTGATTTTGTGATGGTTTTGTTATTTTTCAGCTTTTAAAAAAAGTCGTAATTATTTGACTTCTTTCCTTAATCTAAATATTCACTTTCATCAGGTTTGGAAGCACATACCTGTAATCCCAGTGACTCAGGAGGCTGAGGCAGGGGGGACTGCAAGTTCAAGGTCAGCCTCAGCAACTTAGTGAGATCTTGGCTCAAATTAAAAAATAAAAATGAACTGCGAATGTAGCTCTCAGTAGAGCACCCCTGGATCTAATTTCCAGTATAAAACACACACACACACACACACACACACACACACACACAAATTAAATTTCATTCAAAAATTATTAATCTATATTTTAAGATTTTAGGAACAAAAGCCAGTGTCAGATTTTGCAAATGGCATAGCCACAGCTACAAAGCTGACTGGAAAAGTTCTTCTCTGCATCAACATGATGGATGAGATGAAGGCTCCTCTAACGCCAGACCTTTTTGCATCCTGTGAACAAGCTCCATTTGATCACGAAGCATTATGCATTTGATGGGTTGTCAAATTCTACCAGTACTATTTTAGTGCCTTAGTCTCACGCAGGTCCTGCGTGGGCGAGGAAAAGGGTTCCTGTCAGAGGGATGTGCTGGCTGTGAAATAATTGCTAAGAAATTTATCTATCATCAAGAAAGACAGGGACAATTATCTTTTGAATCAGGGGCATGACCAATTGAGCCATCCATAAGGGACTGACTGTAACAAAATGGAGAAGCCCAGTTTTCTTTATTTACAGATCAAAGGGGGCGCTGGTAGGATCTTCTTCCATGAGAAACAGGATGGGGTGGGGCTAAACAAACCATTTTGCTCTAGCGGGTCATCCCAACCAGGCCTACAAATTCTGGCGGTGAACCCCTACACGCAAACCACATACTCTAGGCGATCTGGAACAATGTCTCATAATTGTTAGTTCCTGAGAGCCAGATTTCCAAGCCTGGTTTTATTTGCAGGTCATGGCTGGTGCCCCACACCTTAGCTTCCATACTTCAAAATGCACTTGCCCTGTGGGGTTATTGTCTGTGCCATGTGTAGAATTGATGAACACTCAGTTCTATTCATTTTGTTTTAGGTGGTGTTGGGGGTGGAACCTAGGGCCCGTGCACCTGCCAAGCCAGTGCTCTGAGCCCCGCCCCCAGCCCATTCACATCCCCTTTATAATGTGGCTTCCCTCCTACTGCCCCCCGACCCATGCTGTGGCATGTGCTTAGTAGAGTTGAGACTATTTCATCTTTAGAGGAGAGGCAGACACAGTATGTGTTGGTGCTTTTCTTGCTTGGGAAGTTTTCATAATTTTATGTATGTATGTATTTTTGGTACCAGGTGAAAGCACCCAGAAACCACTCTGTAGGAGGGAACTCAGGCAAGAGATTTTATTAAGTGGACAGGGTGAGAGAGAGAGAGAGAGAGAGAGAGAGAGAGAGAGAGAGCAAGAGCAAGAGTAAGGAGGGGGAGAGAGTGAAAGTGAGGAGGAGAGAGGAGAGAATGGGGTGGGGGGGAGCTATTCTTAAGTAGTGGAATTTTGCCGACTAATAACAACGGACCAGTGGCTGGTGAGGAGGTTCTCAGGCTAACAATTTGGGCCAATTACTGGCTAGGAAGTTCGAGGGCTAATAATCTGGGTTGTAAAGTGGTATGGGGGAGGGAGAATAATGGGGGCAGCAAAATAGCAGATCTGATGCCAATATTCTTCCCATTTTGTTTTTTTAAATACCGGGGGTGGGACAATGGTCTTTCTTCTGTAGCTTCTCCCTGTTGGTTAGGGGTGAAAAGTCTCATTCCCGTAAAAAAGAGGATTAGGGAGGGCTTAGGTGGGAGCAGAGTTTTTGGAGTTGGAGGTGTCAATAGTGAATCGCAAGTCTTGACTTTGGGTGTCAGGGACTGATAGTCTTGAAGGAGAAGTGGTTGATTGATTGGTCGGTGAACTTGTGTGTGTTTGCTAGCTCCAGAACTTGTGTATCTGATCTTGTAGGAACTTCTGTAGGCAATTTATCAGGCATGGTCCTGTTTAGGAAGATCTGTAGACGTTAAAATGACCAAAACTTTCTGACTCTGGCAGTTTCTCTTGATGGTTATCAGGCGCTCCTGCCTAATAATCTCTTTTGTAGCCTCCAATCTTACTTATTCTTGGGGCTAACACAAGTGCAGGTTTTAAGTTATGTTTAACTATTGTTTTTTCTTTTAAATGCCCAGGAATGGCTATGTTTTGGTTTTAACTGTTTTGCTAGGCATTCAAGATCAAGCTGGTCAAATTGACCTTGTTCTTATCTGTTGTTAAGGGTCAGCTGAGTTCCCACAGGGGCTGTTTATGGAGAACTTGAGAGCAGCTTCTTAGCTCCTTTAGTGCCATTTTCTAGGTAGGGTCTCCTTGATGAGGTGGCTTCCTTTGGAAACACCAGGGATGTCTCCCTTTTTCAATGACCCTCTTCTGTAGCAGGCACACTAATTGGCTTTTCATTCTCTAGTGATCTCATTAATCTCCCTAATTGGAAGGTTATGTGACCCAGAGTTGCAAAGCTCCTTAGAGAAACTCTCCCATTCCCTGGGTTTAGGCTGACTCAGAGGGCAAGAGCCAAATACTGGTTTTCTTGACTTCTGTATTTCTCAATCTCTTAAGTTTGATCTTAAACATCCAGCAAGCCAGTCTCACCATCATAAAGTAAGAGTACTGGGCTTTAACTTTAGTATTTATGATTTTATAGTTATTTACCCCCTTTTATTTAATTGGGGTCTATATTATCTTATCTGTCCTATAGGTGATGGCTTATTATCTCAAATTAATTTAGGTCATTTGTTCTTGAAGCAGTACTTCTGCAAACCATTAATCAGGCAACAGTTATAGAGTTTACAAGGAAAATACAAAATGGAATTAACAACAGAAAACATTTGGTTTGTATAACAGCTATCTTGAATTTTGGCTGAGCTATACTATGGTCCCCTGTTTGAGATCATTTATAACAAAAAACCATCTTTTGAATATAACTTTAAATAAGCTGAAGTCTGGCTTATTTTGGAGCCATTCTGACATGCAGCAGGGTGGGAGGCCAAGCCTTATCTCAGGTAAGGCAGGGCTCTTCACAAATCTTAGGTAATGTGCTCTAGTTCTGAAGTTAATCTTTGCCTCTTTCTTAAATGTCATTTAAAAAAGTTTACATGTATTGTTTCCTGAGTCTTTGTGAATGTTAGTTAACACAATGTAACATTATATCTAAAACATGAATCAAAGAAAGGCTGAAATAGCTTTTAACTTTCCTTTTGTGTGGCAAAGTGGCGAAATACTTTCATGTTTCAGGATATTAACCTTTAAACAAATCAGGCTCTAACAGGTCCTGTTATAGAACATTAAATGATATAAATAAATCCCCAATACTATTTTTATTGACACAAAGAGGGGTGAGAGCAAAGAGAAGAGAAGATTTGAACATAGGGAATCTCTACCTGCTTGCTGCTGTGGTGACAGAAGTTGTATAAGTACCATTCTTTGGCTAAGAGAAGTCTAACTTATATTGGGGTCAGACTGTGTTGCAATGGAAAATGAGCCTGTGAGGTTTGAGATCTGGAGTCAAATGGAGAGGCTAAATGTTTTTGAGGAGACAGCCAAGGGGGTGGGGGTTGCAGGGAATTTTAAATTGGGCAGAGCCCATGGCTAAGAGTTCTCAAGGGCCCAGAGAAGCGAGACAGGAGAGGAAGGGGTGTTCCTGAAACCTCTGTGATTTCCCATGTAGGAGCAGAGGGTCATCAGTGAGGGTCATCACTGTCCCTGACAGGTCTGTGGCCAAAGCCAAGGGAGAGACCCTGAGCCAGCACTGGGGTTTTTGGAGAGAGAGAGAGAGAGAGAGAGAGAGAGAGAGAGAGAGAGAGAGAGAGAGAGCGCGCGCGCGCGCATGAGTTCAGGGCCACCATAGAAGAGCTCTGAGGACTCACTGTAGAGGGAAGGCTGTCCAGAGTTGAATTCTGTGGTGAGCAAGGAGGTTGGCAACAGCAAGAGGCAGAAACCCCCTATGGTGGATATTGTCCAGGGAGGAGGGGGCACGGTCAAGGTGGTTGGGATCCCCATGAGGGGAGAGCCAGCAGGCAATGACCATGGGTCCCATCCTGGGTTTCATCACAGAAAGACTTTCCTACCCAGAAACATTTTCCTCTCCCTTCTACTAAATATATCTCCATACCTAGAGCCTTTTATTTTTCTTTCCTATATGTTGACCCCTTTTTGTTCACATTCTGAAACAACTCATGAGATTTCTGAATTTAGATAAATTACTCCATTTAAAAAAAACAGACAAATGTATTGAATGGTATCTGCTGTCTCTTTCCTGTTGAAGAAAAGTCCTTGAAACAATTGATATCAGACATTTTATATATATCAACATTTTATTAATTTGACCACCTAGAGACTTGTGAGGTAAGTAATTTCAAGGACATTTTACTTTCATTTGTTTACCCAATTTAATTTGAACCTTTAAAATTACATGAATTAAGGTATCTGGACCCATTTTTTAAATTTACATTTTATGAGCATTTGTTATTTATGTAAATTTTATCATGTACATACATAAATAGCACAACATTAGACAACATGATATACACATAACTCAAAAGCAAAGGCCGTGTAGCCTTTTATAGGTGAATCTCCATTGCAATGTAACAGATGTTCAAAAATAACTCTAGAGTTGAATAAAAATAGAACTGATCAAAAAACCATTAGCCCAGGCATGTAGGATCAAAATTGTGAACTTGAAAAATATAGCATTTTAAGAAAAACAAAACAAGAGTCCTAGAAGAAAAAATGATAATAGTCATTAATTTTAGCATGAGAGAGTGAGAAAGAGAAAGGCAGGGAGAGGGGTGAGAGGGAGGGAGGGGGAGGGAGGAGGAAGGTGGGGAGAGAGAGAGAGAGAGAGAGAGAGAGAGAGAGAGAGAGAGAGAGTGTTAGTTCTATGTTGCAGACCAGGAGAAATTTAAAATGGACACTTTTTTCAGTCTCAGGTTGGTCCCTTGCTGAGCCTGCTGCAGTCTACATTCCAATGCAGGCTTCAGCAAGGGTAGGCAGGAGAAATTGACTAAGGCTTTTTCACCCTTTTTCCTGTTTGTTAATCAATTCAGGTTTGGATGCAGAAAATTGTGAAACATTATCTCCCACTACTTTTGAGGAATGGGGCTGCTATATCATACTCCTTACTGTGACATGCCACTGGCTGTTGGCTGGTTAGGGCTACTCCCTCCATACCAGCCACCTCCCATTGGGGGGCTAGATTATGTGTGCAGGTCCTCATGGCAAGAGGCCTGGGTGGGCTGGGCAGGGGAACAGAAGCAGAAACAGAACAGGGCAGAGGAGATGGAGGAGCAGGAGCCAGAGGGGCGTCTGCCACAGGGGTCTGGTATGGGGGGGTTGTTAGCTGAGTGAAAGTCAGAGGAGGAGGGATTAGGAGGGGGAGAAGAAGCCAAAAGGAGGTGTTCGGGTTTGCAGGAAGAGCAAAGATCAGGTTTAGTGTGCAAGAAAGAGAAAGCTTGAAGTTCTGTCCTTTCCATCTGCCCGCTCACTCATAGAAGTTGTATGCCATTATGTGGCCATTTTGGATTGATTATCTAAAGGATAAGTGTTGGTGAATTTTAGACTGGGGGACAGGTAAAGGGGCATAAGATTGTCTAGTAGGCACCCCTGGGGTGAATCTGCTGGAATGGAGGACCCAGATCCCATGGTGGAGACTGATACAGCCGAGTCAGCGTCCAGGGCGTCCGGAGGTCACAGACTAGTTGGCTGGAGATGAGAAGGCAGCACAGTGATGGGTCGTCACCCAGCCATCAGTGTGTGCTGGGAAAAAGCTGAGAGAATTGAGGACCTGATATCAGGATTTTTGAGAGTGAGCTTGAAGAAGAGACTCAACCCTGAGAGAGAATCTCTACCATAAAGATCAGGGACCCACCCATCAGATAAGGTCAACTAAGGGGACAAGTCATAACTACAAAAGTTGAGGCTGGAGGAACTCCGACCCCTCAATTGCCTCGAGGGTGCCAGATGATCAACAGTCATGTCTCAGGTCAGCAGAGGAGTGTTTAAGCCGACCTAGGGGAAAACTCACCAATCTGAAGCCAGTGTCTGGGTGAATGGAAGGTGGGACCAGCATCTCGGGTCTGGGACAGATGGGATTCCACCTGCCAGATGGCGGAAGAAGAGCCCATCCGAGTCACAGCAGCAATGAAAGCACCCAGAAACTACTCTGGACGTGGTAATTCACACAAGAGTTTATTAAGTGGACAGAGTGTCTCTGTGCAGGGTGAGAGAGAGAGTGCGTGCGCTTGAGAGTGAGGAGGGGAGAAGAATGAAAGCAAGGAGAGAGAGAGAGAGAGAGGGCATGCACAAGAGTGAGGGAGAGTAAAAGCAAGGAGGGGAGAGATAGAAAATGGCAGGGGAGCTATTCTTAAGTAGTGGAATTTTGCAGGCTAATAACAATGGACCAATGGCTGGGGTGCTTAATCACTGAGCCACATCCCCAGTCCTTTTTAATTATTTTTAAAAAAATTTTTGAGACAGGGTCTCACCAAGTTGCTTAGGGCCTCCTATGTTGCCAAGGCTGGTTTGAACTTGTGATCCTCCTGCCTCAGCCTCCTGAGCTGCTGGGATTACAGGTGTGTGCTACCATGTCCAGTCATAATTTTTAAAAAGAGTTGTAAAGTCTTTAAAATGTATATATGCATATGTATAAAATTATATCCATTGCAGCATTTAAAAGGCACTCTCTAGGAGATGATTAAATATTTTAAGCTATGTCCACATGATACTATGTTGGGTGGGGCAACCAAGCAAAAGCAATGGGGGTGGCTGACCATTTTTTAAGTAGTTAATATGGGGAAAATAACACCCATGATTCAATGGGAAGTCATAATAGCAAGCTGCAAAGTGTCTAATGACCTCATTTAAATGAAATAGAGGGGAAATAGGAGCCTTGGGAAGATACGCAAGAATTTATAAAAATACTTACCTCTGGGTGGTCAGGATTCCAGAACAGAGTAAACTAAAGCAGGAATGGAGGAAGGACTTAAGATTTGTCTCAATCGTTTCAAAGTTGTTTTGAATAACTTGGTCTGTTATATATTCAAATAAAATACCCCATGAAATGCTGTTTACAAATGAAGTTTAAACTCCTTGAGTTTAACTTTTTACTTTATGTCATATTTTCCAGTTAAAATAGTGAAGGGAGATAAATTAGAATAGATAGTAAACTGCCCAGGCAGTCAGGATAGTGGGCCCCATTCACCACCCCTAGAGGCTGTCCTGCAGACATGTTCATGAGCACCATCAAGCCTGTTTCAAATGTAGAAGACCTTGGGGCTCACCTGTGGGAACACCTCCAGTCAGCTCCTCTGTCCTAGAGGTGGAAAACAGAAGGCAAGGGGGACACAGAGGGAAGTTACAGGGAGGAGGATGGAACCCGGATGGCAGCCAGGACACCAGTTTCAACAGCGATTTTGCAGAGTTTGCTCCATGCCCTGCCCAGAGCCAGCTCTCAGCTCAAGTTGGAACACCAGGATGGTTTTTTCTGCTCTCAGGCCCCCTCCTGCATGGTGGGAGTTCTATCTCTTTCCACCTAAACAAATCCTGCTCTGTTTTCTCTTCCTTTCCATGATTGTCTGTGGATTTTATTCTTCAAAATTTGCAAGACAAGAACCCAGAGGAAATTGACAAAATCGCTATTGAAAACTCTGGTTTCAATAGCAATTTCTTCTATTTGAGAGTTCTAACAACCTTTATGTTTCAGATTTCACCAGGAGCACAACAGTTGGAAGTCAGTTTAAACTGTTTCCCCACATCATTCTAAATGCAGCAAGGAGTGCCCTTCATCCTTTGGGGCTGCATTCAAGAGCCCCAGTGAGTGCCTAAAACTGTGGATAGTACCAAACCCCATGCATACTATGTTTTTTCCTATACACATGCACCTATGATGTTTAATTAATGAATTAACAACAGTAAGAGATGGACAACAAGAAAACCTGTGAGAAGATATATCAATTATAATAACGAGGGCTGGGTTGTGGCTCAGTGGTAGAGCACATGCCTAGCATGTGTGAGGCACTGGGTTTGATTCTCAGCACCACATAAAAAGAAAGGTCCATTGACAACAAAAATTTTTAAAAATTATATGTCATAATAAAAGGCATTTAAAGCTTATGAATTATTTCTGGAATTTTCCATTTAATGTTTGGACTCCAATGAACCCTTGTGAACTGAAATTGAGGGAAGCAAATCACAAAGGGAGGCCTACTGTATACTGTGTGTTAGGTATTAGCAATGAGAAGTGAAGGTCATGAATGTCCTTTAAATTACTTTAGGGTCTTTAAACTATTTTCAGAGACAAGAAAGCAAAGCTGGTAGTTAATTTGTAGAAGCAAAGGAGCTAATGGGAAGTTATGTCAAAAGAAAATGACAAACTCTTAATGGGACAAACTCTTGATGGTTTGTTTTAGTCAGCTGTTTCACTGCTGCTAGATGATCTGACCAGCACAATTATAGAGGAAGGAAGGTTTATTTGAGGGCTCATGGTTTCAGAGGTCTTAGTCCACAGAAGCCTGGGTCCATTCCTCAGGGCTTGAGTTGAGGCAGAACATCATGGCGGAAGGGCGTGGCAGAGGGAAGCAGCTCACATCATCATGAGGTGGTGGTGGGGAGAATGGGAGAGGGGGAGAGAGACTCCACTCTTCAGATACAAAATATATACCTTAAAGCCAGTCCCCAATTCCCACCTCCTCCAGCCATACCCTACCACTTCAATTAATCCCACCAGGGATTATTTACTGCTTTAGGACTCTTCCAACCCTATCATTTCTCCTCTGAACCCCCCTGCATTGTCTCTCATGTGAGATTTTGGGGGACACCTCACATCCAAACCATAACATGGTCCAATGACATTGATGTGAAGCTAGGGAATATGGCTATAGGTGTCTCCATTTGTCCAGGAAAGATGATTCCTTTAGTAGCACAGGTGCATTAAGGTAGCTGCTGACCAGTTACTGATCCCAGTACCCACATTAGCATGGGAAAGACTTGTAGATGAATCCCTCCTCCAAATAGGATGGCCACCATGACAGTTCTGGAGAGGACCAACTAAGGTCAAAAACACCAAAACCTGACATGAAGAAGGAAGTGAACAACTGATTGGCAGAGCACTGAAGGTGGTCCCCAGCTCTCCTGGTAAACATCAAAGAGTGATATATTTGGAGACAGCATTGTCTTCTTTATTGTTCTCTGCTCAGAGATGGCCACTCTCTTGAGTGCTCTCTGCTTAAGCCTCACTTTGCTTTTACTTTACTTTCACCTATAATAAAATTCTCTTGCATGGCTTTTTGTGTCTGACTTTAAATTTTATTTTGTTGGAGCACAACTGAGGTTTGGGGTTTCAGCTCCCTGCTTTCCTGTGACATATGGATCAAAAAACTTTCCATGGGGTTCTGAGATCTCCTTGTATTCACCACCCTGGAGTCCACATTAACTTGGTTCTTCATGAAACAAAAAGAAATGTGATGGTTAAATGTGTATAAAACTATTAAATGCTGGGGCAAACCAGAGGTATCACTGCTTTGTGCAATGGTGTGAAAACCTTCCTATCCCCGACTGAGCACCATCCCCAGCCCTTTTTATATTTTATTTTGAGACAGGTTCTCACCAAGTTGCTGAGGCTAACCTTGAACTCGCAATCCTCCAGCCTCAGCCTCCCCAGTTGCTGGGATTACAGTATGTACCACCAGTGCACTGTGACATGGGATACTGAGGTAGCATGAAGGACCCCCTTCAAAGATTGATTCTTGGGATCAAGTCAGAAAAATTTCAGACATGTCACCCAGAGTAAAAGGCACAAGTTAATTAGAAGAGACAGGAAAGGGGAAAGGGGGACATGGTCCTTGCAGAGAGGAGAGGGATGGCACACTTCTCCTGCCCTCCAGTCTTATTGGGGATCCCAGTGAAGTTTCCAGAGAGTCCCACCCAGGTCTACCTCTTGACTTTTGATTGACAGCAGAGGACATCAGACTTTTAAGTCCCCACTGCCAATGACAACTCTGGGTCGCTTTGGCCCACACTGCAGATTTTATGGCTGGGGGAATTATGTGTATCTCCCTGAGTTCTGGGATCTGGTCACTGGTAGGGTTTATAAAAGTCCCTACCTTCAGAATAACTTGTGTTCTTATCTACATTTCAGCCCTGCATTTCTCCTGCAGAAAACAGGGTTTGTTGAGGAATGTTAACATATCCTGTCACATAAACCAGGGAGGGCGGCAGGGAAGTTGCTTTTCAAAAGTGAAAGCATGTGGGGGTAGGCACAGGGGGCCATTTATAGAATTATTCCCTTAACTTCATGTTCCCATGGCTTAGTCTGTCAGCACCACATGGATCTTGACCCTGGAGTTCCCAAGGTTGGGAGGGATAGTAACCCCATTTCAGCTGTGAGCCTATTTAATCTAAGAAGACAGAGGAACCTATGTTCGCATATCTTCCCCCTGAGTTCTACTCTTCCCCCACTTCTCCAATATCTCCATTTCTGCTTCAGCAGGTTCCTCCTCACAAATAACCAGTATAACTGGTGCTGCGTTTTTGTTCCCTGGTGATCCCAGGCACATTAGCTTGGAACAATAGGATTAAAAAAAAAGAAAAGAAAAGAAAAGAAAAGAAGCATCATTCTGGGTTGGCTCAGGTGAGCAAGTGGAGACCGGGGCTGGCTTTCACCTGACAGTCCTGGAGGAAACTGAAAACCATACACACCTGGCCAAAGAAAGACAGCCACTTTTGCCCTGAGTTTCCGGTGAACTGGATCTCACCTGAGTCCATTAAAGATAAAAATGCAACTTGTTAGGGTCATGGGGTTTGATTCTGGCAACTCCGCTTATGGCTTGTCCTTTATATTAACTTCCTTTACAGAGGTCTCAGTTCACAGGAAGAAAGCAACTCAAAGCCCCAAGCCCTTTCCCTAGAAGAAGACTGGGTGGGCACTTCTAGGAGTGGCAGTACCAGGTTTTTCAGTTTGCCCTAATTGCAGTAGGCCCTGACACTAATGCAAGCAAATAACACAGTCCCTGACGAATGTCCAGTGCCGCTGCCTGCAGGAGAGTCTTCAGGGATACAGGGTGCCTGGAGTTGGCCAGGCGCCTGGCGCATTTTGGCTTGAGCATTTAGGTCACATGCTGTCTTCCCCCTTTACCTGAGTGAAGGTGAGTGTTACGCCACCTGCAATTTCCCTCAGTGCTTGACAAGGATTCCGCTGAGTAACAAAGGTGTTTGCAAAGTCTCATCATATTGGGAATTTGGTTGCAGACTTTGCTTCCTTGCTTGCTTAATATGTGTAGGTTTACTATTAATATTTTATGTGTTTTCCCTGAAAACAGGGGTCTTAACAGAACCAGGGTTAAAACATAAAAACCAGACATCTAATGGAACAGTGATTTCAGATTTAGTCATTTGTAATGAAACTTTGAGTAACCAAGAATGTTATGAGAAAATACAAAAATAGATTCTAGCTGCCGATCCCCTGTTGACTATTCTCAGATGACCTCAAGTATGTAGGCAAATAACTCCAACTCCATCAGGAATGATTAACAGGAACAGAAGAAATAAAGAAAATAGAGTTCCTACAGTTAAAACGCCTTATGACAATGCTTATTTAATTAATGGAAAGCCATGACATCCTTACAGAGGGATGCCTCTTAAGCCCCCGGATTTAGACCCTCCTTTATCTCCCATGGGATATTTAGATGTAAAATCAGGACATGTTATAATCTGGTTTGAAAGTATACATACAAGAGTGCAAGATATTCCATTTCTTAAAGATTAGGATTTACTAACTGCTGTAAATATTATTGGCCACCTATCCTCCGGAGAAAAAGTTCCTCAATGTTAAGTTCACACAGTATAAGATGATGTCATATTATTGTTAGCTTAAACTGTCTAGCACTTATTAACCACAGCAGTAGCCACACAACTGACATTTACTCAACCCTGCTGAACTTGCTTTAACCTTTATGACTAGTTAAGCAATATTAATATGACTTATTGTTTAGTTATAGGTTATCACGAGTAAGCAATTACTAAAAATTACTAAAATTACCTGGTCTAGTAGTGATTATACAAGATATTTTTGTTATTTTTCCTTGTGATCTTTTTCTGTTCTGGAAAAACATGTGTAACTGTCAACCTTTTAATGTATAAAAAGCTGGTTGGGAAAAATAAAATTTAGAACTTAGCATCCATTCCTTGAGTTTGTGTTGCTTTGTTCTCCACCTCGCCGACGCCTACTCCATCACCTGTGACCACCACGACCCCTGCTAGGGCTGGACCCCGGTAGGTGAGTATCCGGCTTTCCCAGGTCCCAACCAGGTCCCGCTGTCGCATGGACACGTGCGACACTTGGGCACACTTACCGTGTTATCTGCACCGGTTTCGAGATGTCTCCAAGAGTGGGCACAGCCCAGGAGGGTTGCAGGGCTTTGCACAGACAGGAGGGATGGCGTGTAATGCTACTAAACAAAAACCAGCCTAAGGAGTCCCCCAGGAAGGACCCCCACCAGAGATGCTTTCCGACCCCCTCCTCCAAATGGACCTTTTAGATCCAGAAAGAGGTGGGGAGGGTGGAGCCAAGCCGCTGGGACTGGAGCGGATCCAGGGTCTGACCCAGACACCAGCAGATCCACATTTCGTGCAGAACTTTCTCCCCACACAACCCTGAGACTTGAAAACTCCAGCAAACACCGATGTCGGGCTGCAACCCAGCCCTGGCCTGCGTGTTCCCTCCGCTCTCTGCAAGGTTTGCAGCTGGTGGCTGAGCTCTGCATAGCTGGTTCTGAATCTCCTAGCCACCTGGTGATCCTGTCCCATGGAAAAGTAGGGTTGTATTTTATTTAGAAACAGGGTCTCACTGAGTTGCTGAGGCTGGCTTTGAACTCGAGATCCTCCTGCCTCAGCCCCCTACCCACCAGCTGCTGGGATTACAGGTGTGCACCACTGCACCCAGCCCAAAATGCATTCTTGAAACAACATCTAATGTGAAATTGGAAAGATCATGTATAGACTTTAGAACTCAAATGCATTTACCTTCTCTGGACTTATGACCTATTGATGTTGTGTCCTATTGATTGTGAGTCCTGTGAGTTGCCACCATTGCTGTTTTATAGCCAATATTCTTTGAAATTTGCCCACATACTTTTCCCGTTGTTCTTTATTTCTCCTTTTTGCATTTCCTCTTCTACCTGTTATTAATTTTCTTCTTTTTTCCCTTCAGTGTAGGGGTGCTGGTGGCAACTTCTCTTGAATTTTGTTTGCCTGGAAATAATTTATTTCACCTTGATTTTTAAAGTGCATTTTCCTGGGTTTAGAATTCAGAATTGGCATTTGCTCCCAACACTTTTTAGACATCAACCCATCTCTTTTCTACATTTTAAAAATTCCATTCTTTTTCATATTCCATTCTTTTTTACACCATGATCTATTTTGGATTTTTTTCTCTACCTACCTTCTAATTCTTTATTATTTATTTCAGCTATGTGAAATCTGAGGTTATTAATAAAATTGATGAGAATTATTAATAAAAATGCTTTAATTTCAAGACTTACCCCAGGCTTTCTCTGTTGCTGTACATGGGACACCTGCAGCGACCAGTGTGGCCAACCATTTTGGTGTGCAGAATCCTCTGCCTTACCAAGAACTCCAGGGATGCTGGAGCACCTTGGCTAGTCCTGAACTCTACAGACACTGTCTTTTTCTTCTATATACACACCTATGATAAAGCTTAATTTATCAATTAGACACAGTAAGAGGTTCACAATAACAGCTAATAATAAAATAGAAGTTATAACAATATGCTGTAATGAATGTTAAGTGAATGTGTTCTCTCTCTCTAGATTCTTATTGTACTGTGGTCACCTTTTCCATGACAACAGTGTGAGGTGACACAATTCCTACACGATGAGACGAAGTAAAGTGAATGAAGTGGCCCTTGCTGCAGTGTTAGGATGATGCTTTTTTGGAACACGAGCATTGTGATGCCCAGTTGGCTCCTGAGTGTCTGATGGGTGGGTAGTGTATACAGCATGGATACTCTGCACAAAGGCAGGGTTCACGTCTGAGCTAGGATGAAGCGCAATGGTAGAGATTCATCACGCTACTCAAAATGGCACACAAATTAAAACTTACAACTGTTTATTTCTGGAATCTTCTACTTAATATTTTTGAATGGTGCTGGGTTATGGGTAATTGAAACCCCAGAAAGTAAAACCTCAGAAAAGGGGGACTACTGTATCTGTGTGTGCAAACCTGAAAGTGGGAGGGAATTAAACCTTAGACAGTCCTTCACTGAGAGGGAGCATGGGGACCAGAGAGTACATGCCCCTGCACCTCCTCTGTCAGGACAGTTCTGTGGCTTCGCCAGAGGTTCCTCAAAATGCCGCAGATTGACTAGTCCAGATTCTTAAAGCAGCAACCAGCTCAACCTTGGGGTTGTGACTGGCTTTCTTTCTTTTCCCGTTTTATCCATCCCAGTCCTATCCCCATTCCTGTCCCATCTGACCTCCTCCCTGCACATAAGCCCTTGCCGCAGTCTCTCCTACCTGGGAGATCTCAGGTTAAGACCCAAGGAGCCCTGATTTAGAAGCCAGTCAGGCTTCAGGGCATCAAAGCGTAGTCCTCTCCTGCCCTCTAGTGACCAGAGGCGTCCGAGTCCCTTCTGCGGCTCTGGGTGGACTCTCCCTCCCGCCCTGACTTCTTTTCCTGCTTCCTTACCCTGCCTTTCTAAAAACCTGCTTCTCTCCTGGTGTCCCAGTGCCCTGTTTCACCCACACCCTCACTTTTAGGTGCATATTTTGAAGAAAACAGAACAGTTTATCAACTCACCTCTAAGTATCTCACTATACATGATTAAGCAATGAAGATTCTAGACATGTTTAAAAACTGACCACCATTCATGAATTCATACAATATCCAAGCAAGGTCGCTCCCCTGGTTGTCTGATCTAGTTTTAGCTTGTTGCTTGGCAGAGGGAGGGAATCATCCACGGAGTAAGTTTCTGTGTCTCCTGGCTACTTGTCAACGTGCATTTCTACGTATCGCAGCCTCTCCCTGCCCCAATGTGGTCATTCCTGTTGCTGCAGAAACCAGGACGTTTGTTCCGTCACCTTTTCTTAGTTTCAGTTTTGCCAGTTCCATCCTTTTGTTGTCATGTGACACGTCCTTCTGGCCCTTGAATTTCTTTAAAATTGGTTGTTAGATGTAGCACCTTGACCTGATTCATGTTCAGGGTTTAAGAGTCCAGTTTACACACGTTATTTGTTTTTAGAAACAGCAACATCGATGGAGGTCCTGTGATGTGCCAGGCCCTCCGTGGGCCTCTGGGGTGCACTCCTTGCCTTGAGGGACCCACAGCTGACCAGGGAGAGGGACTTGACAAACAATGGAATGCAGGGGTCTCCCCAGGGAGGGCAGCCCCTGGGAGGCAGCTAGTGCAGTTGAGCCCTTACTCACATTGGCAAGGTTAACACAACTTAAGAGGGTAACAATGTTGCTGGAAGTTCACAAAACTGAGCAACAAGCAACCCTAGCAAAAAGTAAACCCAAGCCTCTGATTCTCAGCCCCGCCAGGACTCGCCAGGACTCCATTCCAAGGGTGGAGCCCAGTGTGCTCAGTTGGCAGCGGGTTCCTGATGCCTCCTTCCAGCCCCAGGTGACCTGACTGGGTGGACACATTGTCCAAAGATGACCAGTGAGTCTGTCCTGCAACACCTGGAGTGGTGAGACTGGGACAAGATGGCCTCACTCATCACATGTGAGAGGTGAGCCACTATCCTGGGCGGAGCCTTGAGGAAAAACAAGCAAACACAGGAAACTCACAAGCGAAAGAGAAAGGGCAGGCCGAGGAGCTAAGTGGAGGCAAGAGACTCCATGGCTGCTGGGGACTGGAAAGAGGGCCCCTAACATTTCCTACAAGAAGTTTTAGTGAGGCCTGATTGTACTTTTTTTTCCCCTTGAATCTCCCTATCTTATTTTACATAATTAAAAACTGTGTTTGGTGGGGTGCGGTGGCGTAGGCCTGTAATCCCAGTTGTTTGGGAGGCTGAGGCAGGAGGAGCGAGTTCAAAACCAGCCTCAGGAAAAGTGAGGCACTAATCAACTCAGGGAGACCCTGTCTCTAAATAAAATACAGAATAGGGCTGGGGATGTGGCTCAGTGGTCGAGTGTCCCTGAGTTCAATCCCTGGTACCATTCCCTCCAAAAACAAAAACAAAAACAAAAACAAACAAACAAACAAAAAACACCAAAAAACCCCACACCACACCAAAACAAAACCAAAACAAACCCAAAACAAAAAACAAACAAAACAACAAAAACTATGTGTACACTTGAGTTTCCAATTCTTCCTACCAAAGGATCTTTGACTAGAATAACTTCAAATCCTCAGTTGAGTTTTAAATTTATATTTTCAACCCACTCTTTCATCTCAACCAACCAGAGACACTCAAAATCCTGCAAATGTATCAGCCCGATGCTGCCTCTGTTTCGTGGTTAGAGATTCTCTCTGAAGAATGAATCTAGTTTATAAGTTAAGGTGGGATACTCCCCCTGGGGAGGCTCACAATGTCTTTATCATTGTTTGGATTTTAGTAGCTGTTGGTGACCATTCCATCCATCATTCAATTCACTGGATTACTCATTGATGGGAATCAGACCCAGGAACTTGTACATGCTGGGTGAGAGCTTTTCCACTGAGCTTCACCCAGAGTCTTAGAACTATTCTAAAAGGAGAAAATGCCTTCATTTTAGATTTGGTTACCCTAAAGAATAGTTCATTCGGGTAAGACAAAATAGTACTTTAGTTTCTCCCTGTTCATTTGCCAATTTTTAATTAACGAAGTGGCTCTCTTCAAAGTTGACTATTTTTTTTTAAGCATCACTATGAACAGATGAACTTAAATACACTAAGTTCAAGTTATTGTCTTTACTGATGCTCAGATTGCCCGATCTTTGTTGAGTGGGAGTTCGGTCGGGTTGTCCCCAGAGTCCTTTGGTGAATATGTATTGTGCACCTACTGTGCGCTGTGCATTGTGCAACATAATGAGGTTGCAACGGTAAGTGAAAAGCAAACTCTTCACTCAAAGTGGAGAGACAGAGAATAAACAAAGGAAGACATAAAGCATCCCTGGGGCCCCTGTGTGTTCTGCAGTACAGCAGGTGGGTGGAGCCTGTGATGGGCACACTAGAACATGGGGTGACTGCGGGCATCCCAGTTAAGGTCAATTTAAGTACCCAGATGAAAAATAACGGAGACCTCGAAGGAGAATAAAGCAGATACAGCAGTGCCTGGGGGCTGGGAAGGTGGGGAAACTCTCAGACACAGGAGTATTTTGCAGCCGCATGAAGACCAAGGTCACGCTGGGGGCTGGAAAGCACCACCCTTCTCTGTGGTCTCCACTGAGCCTTCTGATTTTACTCTCTTACCTTCTGGCCCGTGGTCTGTCCCAGGAGGCTGAGCTCCAGGGATTCTTTGCTGGGATCTCTTTGCTCTTTGCAGGTCCCACAGGGAGGTGGTATTTTTGCTTCACATTCCAACCTCAATGCCACCCAGGATGTGTGCAGACAGCCAGCAGCACTGACCGCTGAGGCTGGAAACTTCCCCAGCCTCATCCGCCACAGGCAGGGAAGGATTTCTTTTCTGTTCTGCATCTTGATTCCGGAGACCTTTTGTCTAACTGATTCACACTGTTTCAATGTTGGCAAGTAGGAAAGTCTACTTCTAGAGGTCCATAATAAGACCTAGGTTTGGCTGGCCAGTACTTGGAGCTGAAAGTGTTTGGGAATCAACAGGTGCAGGAGGAGACCTCTGCCCTCCCCCGCTCTTTCTGAAGCAGGGCATTGGTTTCCTTTGTGATAGATGTCCTTCTCCCTCCCTGGACCTGAGAGAAAAGCGACTCATCATCAAGCGACTCATCACCAAGAAAGAGGTGTTTGCACAGACAAAGTGTACCAGGGATTGACCACTGAGCCACATCCCCAGCACTGTTTTGTACTTACTGTAGAAACAGGGTCTCACTGAGTTGCTTAGTGCCTCACTTTTGCTGAGGCTGGCTTTGAACTCATGCTCCTCCTGCCTTATCCTCCCGAGCCACTGGGATTATAGGTGTTTGACACAAGCCCAGCTGCACAAATTAATTTTACTGAGATAACTTCATCTTCCGTTAACTCCCCCTTTATATTTCCTAGTCATTTCCCACAATTCATCATTCCTCTGTTTAAAGAGCATACAAACCCCCAAGTCTAATTGCTTCTTTGAGTTTTCCTTCTTTTCTGTGCACACACATCAATGTTGTATGCCTTTCCTCCTGTTAATGTGTCCTTGTTAGTTTAATTCATGGACCCCAGACACAGTAAGTAAGCCGGTAGAAGAAAAGGTTTTTTTACCCCTGACATGGGAAAAGGTGCCGGAAGTCACAAATGCTACCAACTTTGATTCTGTTTGGTAAACACTGAATTAGGGTGTTCTTTAAAAAACTGGAAAATAATTTTGTGTAGCTACATGACTCTGTTTCTTTATTTGAAAGTGATCCAATCTGTTGGGGGAGGGGAAGAACAACCCTGCAAAACAAAAGAAGTGAGAATTTCCTTGTGATGGTTTAGCATTTTCTCCTTCACTGTGACATTCAAAAGTTTTTGCTCTTTTCATGTTAGTATTAATGGATCTTGCTTTCTACATAGGATTGAGAGTTTTAATAACAGAAAAACCACCACCACCACCAAAAAAAAAAAAAAAAAAAAAAAAAAATCCCACAGGCATTTATACATAACAAACCACCACCAACTTCGTGACTTGAAATAACACAAATTATCTTGTGTTTTTAGAGGTCAGATGTCCCGCGTGAGTCTCATTGGGCTGTTTCCTTCTGAAGGCTCCAGGGCAAAATCCGTTTCCTTGCTTTTTCTGACTTGGAGGGTCACCTCCTTCCCTTAGATCATGTCTCATTCCTCCATCCTTAGAGTGCTCCAGTCTCTGCCTCCATTGCCCCTTCTCCTCTGACTTTAACTCCTCTGCTTCCCTTTTCTGCTTATTGGGCCCATCTGAATGATCCAGGCAAATCTTTCCCACACAAGGTCCCTTGCTTAACAATGCCAGTCCCTTTTGCCATGTATGATAACATAGTCACAGATTTTGGGATTAGGACATGGAAATCTTTGGGCTTGTTATTCTGCCTGTAACAAGATAGTGGTCTCCAAGGACATTTATAAGAAGTAATTGTATTTGATTTTTCCCCCCCTGGGGATTGACTCCAGGACCTCACACATGCCAAGTGTGGACTCTGCCTCTGCTCTCAACTCCTGAGTGGAGGTTGACAAATCTAAAATGAAGAAACAAACTGGGACTTGCCTGGGAGAAAGGTGTGGCCGGGGGATTACCATGTCCTTGGGGAAAGGGGAAGAGAAAACGCCTTTGAAAGCAAAGGCAGGTTTCTGATGTTGTGTCAAGTTCATGATGGATGTGGATGTTTGTATCTTTGAAGTGTAGAAAACATTGAACTGACGTGACCTCAGGAAGAACGGACAGGAGAAGAGGAAGGAGTAGCTGCAGAGCAAAAAGGTGACATTAGTGAGTGCATCTGAGGCACCTCAGGGGCAGTTCTCTGCTCAAACTTCAGTGGTTATTCATTTGCCTATTAATGGCCAGAAGATAACCAGAAATGGCTCTTTTTCTTCCTTCCTTCCTTCCTTCTTCCTCCCTCCCTTCCTTCCTTCCTTCCTTCCTTCCTTCCTTCCTTCCTTCCTTCCTTCCTTCCTTCCTTCCTTCCCCTTTCTTTCTTCTTTCACTGGGCAGGAGTGTTCTACCTGAGTTGCATCCCCAGCCCTTTTTATTTTTTATTTTGAAACAGTTGCTGAGGCTGGCCTGGAACTTGCCATCCTCCTGCCTCAGCCTCCTGAGTAGCTGAGATCAGAGAGGGATGCTGCCATGCCCAGCCATTATCTGTTATTCCTTGGTCCTCTCTCTGCTCCAGTTAAGCTTTAGAAATTATTTATCCCTTGGATCTGGCAGTCATGTGCTTACCAATTATTCATGGATTAAAGGTTTTCTTTCCAATTTTGTCCCCAAACATGATTTAAAATTGAAAGTATTTAAACTGACACAATATTTGTACTTATTTATGATATAGAGCATTATAATTCGATACCTATGTACAATGTGTCATGATCAAATCATGGTAATTAACAGCACTTCCATCTCCTAATCTAGTATATTTGCTATGTGTTGGGAACCTCCTAACTCTTCTACCCTAGTTATTTAAAATGTGTAATTAATTGTTGTAGGCTGAGGTTACCTGATTCCCTATAGACCCCTAGAACTTCTTTACTCCCCTACTCCAAAACAAGGTTTAAAATTTGTTGTCGTGATACGTTGAAAGCTAACATCTGGAAAACACTGTTATTGTGTAGAGTATAGAAAGTCTCAGTGGTGTGGGAGATAAATTGGAGAAAATGTTGGTTCTGCCTCTATTTCATGGAGCTTGGAGCAGACCAATAGAGCAGCCACCAGGCACATGCAGTCATTTCAGCTAAGTTAATTACAGCAAAATGAAATACATTTAAATGAAATCAAACTTAAATGCTTTAGTGGTGCTAGACACATGTCAAATGTTCCAGAGTCACACAAGGCTAGTGGATTCCAAACTGGATCGTGCAGATGTCAAACCTTTAGATCATTGTAGAAAAACTAAACTGCATGTACTATTTAAGGTTTATTTTTATTTTACATTAACTTTTATTGTTATTATTATTTGAGAAAGGGTCTCACTGTATTGCCCAGGCTGGTCTCAAACCCCTTCCTGTCTCAGTCTCTTGAGTAGCTCTGAAGACAGGGGTGAGACACCATGTCCGACTGACTGTGTGAAATTGGAGCCCTGATTCCCATTTTTATTATTTTTAAAATTTTTACTTTTTGAAGTTCAGGGTATTTACTCCTTTAATTTTCATCAGTGAAACATCTGGAAAGTGTGTGATCCGCTTAGTGTGTCGTCTGTGTAGTAAGAAGAGGGAGGTCATAGAAGAAAAAGAAAAGCCAGATGAGAAAGTGCTCCCTTGCTTGGGCTGGAACAGCCCCATCGGCCACCCTGGGTGCTGGCTGAGGCGTCAGAGGCTCTGATTCAAATGGGAGGGATAGAGGGCCACTGGGTGGTTCCCAGCCAGGAGCTGGCAGAGCAGTGAGGATGGCGGGGGTGGTGAGGGGTGGTGATAGTGGCAGCGGGTCTTGCCTTTGGTGCCCTGAACCCTCAGAACCCTGGGAAGCTCAGTGTTCTCAGGGAAGCTGGGGTGTCATAAGGTGGGGAAACCCCCTGGCTCCCATTTAAAAAATTAGGCATGGTGTTAAGTCTCTTCAATTCATGGACTTTCCCCTTCCTTCCTTTGCCACTGTAGAATTCTTTTTAAACAAAAGTGTAAAACAGGCCCTAAGACCGCATCTTATTCCTGCTCTTGGTGGCAAAAGAGGGGGTGGCAGGGAATCCGATGTTCAAATAGGAATGGAAAATCCCCCTCACACCAGGCAAGGGACAGCTTCCTCTTTTGCTGGATTTCTTAATTGCACCTGTTGGCCAGGTGCCCTTCCCTGCAGCCTTTGCTTTGAGCTCCTCAAATCTTTTCTTTCTCCCCGTTGGTACTGGAGATTGAACCCAGGAGTGCCTAACCACTGTGCTACATTCCAGCCCTTCTTATATTTTATTTAAAGACAGGGTCTCAGTGAGTTGCTTAGAGCCTTGCTAAGTTGCCGAGGCTGTTTTGAACTCTATCTTCCTTGGTCTCCGGAGCCACTGGGATTACAGGTGTGTACTACCACCACCTCAAATTTTTTCTGCTGCTCTTTGAGTTCTGCTTGGAAGCCTTGTGTTCCTTGTCCATCTCCTCGGCCAACTTCTTGGGCTTCTTCTTGCCACCTTCGTAGTCACATGGTGTCTGTTGTCCCTTCCCTAAATCCTGCTTCTGAAATTGCTGATTTTCTTAACTCATCAATAATCAACAATGACATTTGATTTATAGTTAGTCTATCGTCTATCTATCTATCTATCTATCTATCTATCTATCATCTATCATCGTCTAACTCCCCATCTATCTACTCATCTCTATCTGTGTCTATACCTCTGGAACAAGTAGTGATACTTACTAGGTCCTCAAAAAATGAAAATAAAAATAGGAATAAGAATTATCTGTCTGTGGTTTCCTTCATGAACTCCTGTCCCAAAGCCATGGACTAATAAAAGATAGGCACTAGTCTCAGCCAAACTCTGAAGATCTCTGCTGTCTTCATCAACGTCAACCCCCCTTCCCATGTACTTTGATAAATTCAGATTCTTTCGACTCTCTCCTAAGTTCTTATTATAAGTACGATTCTCAGGGATTCACAAACCAACCCATCTGCTGCACTATTAGCACATGGCTGAAGAACATGGCTTTAGGAATGGAAACTTGGAGACCAAAATAAACTCAAGAACCAAAGGAATTCTCTGGAGGGCAGACATTCAGCTTTTGGGTAAGGGGTAAACCATAACTTTGGGAAAGAACAGTGTAGGAGCATTGAAGGTCTGAGAATCCACAGATTGACCCTTGATTATCAGACATCTCCACCTACTAACACAATCCAGGAGCCGTCTGTGTGAAATCGACGTCCACTTACCTAACTGTTATCGTGGGGACAGGTGTCTGCAAAAAGAGATGAGCAGATGAATGCTTTTCTACCACTTAAGAACTTAATGAAATGTGGGAACTATATCACCTGAAGTAGGGTCAGTTTGTAGTTTAGCGTTACATTTGTTTATTTCATGAGCAATACCCTGAAAGGAAGATGGTGACTTACCCGTGTCACTGATTTTGATGATATTTTTGAGTGGAACTTTCATTTCTCTGATGTTGTCCTCGAACTGCTTGTAGTCTTCAGGGATCAGATCCTGCTCTGGGACTGGGGCTTGGGTTAAAGGACAGAATTCCAAAAGGTTATTTATTAGAGATGAAATGCAAAGTAGTTTCCCAGGGAAAAGCAGTTCCAAGGCCAGTTACGGCAGAGATCCGGGCTCTTCTGAGCCATTCAGAGGGTGGCAGCCTGTCCTCCTCTCTGATGGAAGGAACCCTTCCCCCTTTTCCTTTCCAGAAACTCATCAAGTTCTTTTCTTAAGAGGCTCTGAACTCCAGCTATGAGTTCAGAGGAAGGAGAAAGACACCATAACTCTCGGGCATAGAGGTCAGAACACCAAAATGGGCATCATTTCCTCTCCCTCTCTCCTGCAGTCAAACCCCAGGTGACTGATCCCTGGCTCTTTGTTCTCTGCTGGAAAGGAAGAGCGGGACATTTGACAGGGTCACTGGAAGCCCCATGAGGAAATAACTCATGGATGAAGACACCCATGACACCAATTCTCTCCCATTTTTCCAAAATCTGATCCTTACTACTGGAAATACTAAAGAGAATCTGTCATATGTCCTGTGGGTGATTTGGAGATTTGAAAGTCATTCACAGACCCAGAAACCCCACCACCAGGTATATATCCAAAGGAAAGGAAATTGGGATGTCAAAAAGTCATCTGCACTCCCATGTTTATGGCAGCACAATCCATAACAGACATGATACAGAATCAACCTGTGTCCAACAGTGGATGAACGGATAAAGAAAATGTGTTCCATATATAGGTGGAATATTATTCAGTCATAAAAAGGATGAAATCCCATATTTCTGGCAACATGGGTGAGCTTGGAGGACAGTATGCTAGTGAAATGAACCAGGCACAGAGACACAAACACAACTTGTTTTCACTTATATGTGAAAGCTGAAAAAGTTGGTCTTGCAGAAGTTGAAAGCAGAATAGTGGTTACCAGAGCCTGGCAAGGGGAAGGGGAGATGAGGACACAATGGTCAGTGTGTACAGGACAGCTGGATAAGAATGATACATAATGCTCCATAGCACAGCAGGATAAAAACTGTGGTTGACAATAATGAATGGCGTATTTCAAAGTAACTGATGGGAGAAGATCTTGAATGTTCTTGGAAAAGAACTGATAAATGAGGCACCCCCTCAAAATTATCCTTATTAGTTAATAATTAATAATAATTAATGCTAAATATCCTGATCTGGTCATTACACATTGTGCATATTTCTTGAACAATCACATTTATTGAATATGTGTACCTGCAAATTATGTGCCAATTAAAAATTATACAAAAAGTAAATCATTCATAATCTTGGATCTTATTGCATCTGCCTTCATTCCCATCTGCTTTTTCCTAGATGTGGATCCCACTGTGTGGAACACTGACGGACATCTCTCAGATGCCCTGTGGGACATTTTGGAGATCTGCTCTATGGAGTGATTGCTGAACACTCGGGGCTTGTGCTCAGGATGCTGCCTAGAGCTGAGGTTTCCAAACTTGTCTTCTCCCTGGGAAAATTCCCAAGCTTCGGTTCCGATCTCTGGGGGTGAGACGTAGGTACCAGATTTCCTCAGTGAGTTAAATGTGGAGTCACCACAGGACCCAGCAATTCCACTCCTAGGCACACACCCCAAGATCAAACGGCAACACACACATGTGTGCTCGCTGCACACTCTTCACAACAGCCCAAAGACGGGAGCGACTCAGGTCTCCATCAGTGGGCGGATAGATGGATGAACAGGACATGGTTAGAGGTCAATGGAATATTCACGGGTAAAGAGGAACCGACTGTGGATGCAGGTACAACATGGATATGACCAACATTTTGCCAAGTGAGAGAAGCCAGAAACAGAAGACCACACAGCCTATGGTTCCATTTGTATGAAAGACAGAAAGCAGGTTAGCCATTGCCAGGGACTGGGGTTGGGGGTGGGCAACGGGGAGTGACTGCTTCAGGGGCGTGGGGCTTCCTTTGGGGTAATGGAAGGGTCCTGGAAGTCATGACTGGACAACATAGTGTATGAAAAGCCACTGAATTGGGTATTTTCAGATGGTCAAAATGATACATTTTCTGTTATGTGTATTTTACCACAATTAAAAAAAAATAAACCCCTGCCCAGGTGATTCATTGTGGGGGAAAAGTTTGGGAACCGCCAAATTAAAGAATTATGTTACCCAGTTCTTTACTCTGCAGGGGAAATTCCAAAGAAATGGGAAATTCTGGTTTGAGGCAATCACGTGGCTGTCAGGAGCCACTGGGTCTGCTGTGTCGTGTCATTTCCCGTGGATCTAAACTCCTTAACATTCAGTTTTGAATTTACATACAGTGAAATCCAGACTTTTAAGGATGCATTTCTATAAGTTTCAGCAAGTGTAGGGTCTCTGAATCACTAGCACGCCAAGACACGGAAGGTGCTCCCGACGACCCCAGCCCTCCCAGTGCCCACCCGCTGCCCCAGGGCCCTACACTTCCCTGGCACTAAGCTTTGTCATCCTCTGATGGTTCTCTGTCCCTAAAGTTTTGCCTTTCCCGGAAGGTCACCTGAATGGGAACCTCACGACATGCAGCCTCTTGCATCTGCCTTCTTTTTCTAGGTGGGGCGCATTTGAGATTTGTCCAGATGGACGGCATTTCAGCCGTTTGTTTCTGGGTGAGACTCCATTTGTGGATGTAAGAGGGTTGTTTTATCCATCTGATCACTGAAGGATATCTGAGGAGCTTCCAGTTCTTGTGGCCTATGAATAGAGCTGCTATAAACATGCCCCCGAAGGGGTTTCATTTCTTTATGATGAATTCCAAGGAGTGGAATTACTGGGTCACCTGGACCTCTTTATCTCCTTTCCAGCACACGCTTCCCTAAATTAAGTGGTTTTGTTAGGGGAAGTTGATGCAGGTGGGGAGGATGGAGGGATTTATCTCCTCAGATACCACAATCTCAAGAACAGAGGACTGCGCCTTTCCTCCTACAGCCTCTCAGAGGATTTCCAGATGCTCCACCCAGATCTCCGGACAAGGCAAATCTGAGAGCAGCCTCCTCTTTACCATGCACAGGGCTTGGTGACAGCAGGTGGGAGAAGAGCCCTTATTGCCACCACCTCCTTACTCCCAAGAAGCAGGGATGTCACACTTACCGAAGGCAGACATCATGGAAGTCACTTGGCCATCCTTGCTTATATTGACGAGATAAATCGCATACGCTTTCTTGAAATATTCTATGAAATAGAAGTAGCTTATCCCGGAGTCTGCGAGTGAAAGAGAGACAGACAGTCTTGCCTTAATGATAGAGAAGATTCATTTGTAGCATTGAAGGAATAGTCATGACTCATCTGTAGCCGGTAACAGGCAGGACATCCCAGGGTGGCAAGGTCGTCTGCTTCCCAACAGTGCATCAGGGACCTTAGGAATTCACTTGGAGGGAAACTGAAGCAAGAAAATGTTCACTGTACTCCCCAATTTTTTATGTTGATCAACTTTTCTGCGGGTTAATGCTAAAGAAATATTCCCGGAGAAGCATTTCTTCATGAGGTCATCACTCCTTTAAGATGCTTAAGATCTTGAGGTTTTTTTTTTTTTTTTTTTGGATTTAAAGTTAGACTGGAAATTTCCTTGTATTTATCCTCTATTATCAGGGGTGAGACATCATCATGGCCTAAAAGCAAATCATATTTGAGAATTTCCCTTCAGTTCTGAGAGGCACTCAAGACTCACATGGGCTGACTTCGTATTCTTCATTAATTTATCCTTTTGCTCATTTATTCATTAATAATTTTTAAGCCAGGCATGTTTGAATCAAAGAGAATATTGCACAGAATCAACACATCTGCTTAGTGCTCCCTTTGTTGAGAGAAGAAAATAAAGATGTAATAGGACTTGGAAGGTGGTAATATCTCCTGTTTATGTGCTTTATTTAAAGATGGAGCAAGAAGTAGAGTTCAACAGGAGTTTCTGAGGGGGCTGGGGAGTTGTGACAGTTGCTGAAGAGGATGTAATGCAGAGCTGCTTAGGAAAGAAGGGAGGGAATGTTCTAGAAAGATGGAAAAGCATATGCAAAATCCTCAAGAAATGAGTATGGCCAGTGTTTTGAGGACAGAGGGCTGTGTGTCTGAGGTGAAGCAAACGTAAGGTATAGCCTTGGAGAGAAGCCCAGAGGCATCCAAGAGCAGGAGTGAGCTGGGGTCCCAGGGAACCCATGAGCCTGGCATTACCCTTGGAGCTCTGTAGGCATTAGCATAAATCTACCCACAACCCTGGAAGTTTAGTACTGTTCTGATTTTACAGTTGAAAACAGATGTGTAAGGCTCCTTTACTAATGAGTGGTAAATTCTAGAATTGCTGGTATCCAATATGGTGACCTCTTGCTACATATGGCTGTTGAGCCCTTGAAATGCCGCAAGTTCAAACTGAGATGTGTTGTGAGTGGAGTAGGTGCAGGATTTCAGGACTGAGGATATCTCATGAATACTTTAATTATATTGGCTGTATGAAAAATTGAACCTATTAAGTAAAATATAAGATCAAAATTAATTTCTATTGTGGCCACTAGAGCACTTAAAATTACATTTGTGTCTTGTAGTATATTTCTTTTTGACAGGACTGTCTTAGAATATGGACTCAGATATGCCTGGCAAAAAAATTATGATGTTTTACTGTACCGTGCTTGATTTCAGGGAGTTAGGATGATGACTTTTTAAAATTCTGAAACTTGTACCCTAGCATGAATGATTCCTTTTTTGAACCCCCAAAGCATTCAGATCCTTGAATGCCTAATGCAGCATGCTTGTCTTTGAAACACTAACAATTAAAATAGTACCATTTTCTCCAGCAAATTAGAACAACTTCTGATTTTTCATACTGCTGTCTAAGTTTCAGTCATTTTATCAAACAAGCACTCTGTAGAACTCTGAATCTTGAGTGTTTGTAGAATTATATTTTATAACTCAACATTATTTTTTTGTGGTGCTGGGGATGGAGTCCAGGACCTCTGGCATGCTAGGTAAGTGCTCTACCATTGAGCTATATCCTCAGCCCCTAACTAACATTTTTTATAAACTATTTTTCTTTTTCTTTTCTTCCTTCCTTCCTTCCTTCCTTCCTTCCTTCCTTCCTTCCTTCCTTTCTTTTCTTTCTTTCTTTCTTTCTTTCTTTCTTTCTTTCTTTCTTTCTTTCTTTCTTTCTTTCTTTCTTTCTTTCTTTCATACCAGGACACTCAACCACTGGGCCATATCCCCAGGCCTTCTTATTTTTTAATTTGAGACAGGGTCTCCTAAGTTGCTTAGGGCCTTGCTAAATTGCTGAGGCTGGCTTTGAAGTTGTGATTCTCCTGCCATTGGGAGTACAGGTATTTTCCTTAATTTAGAAATTTATAATATCTTGGCATATACATTATATTTTATACTTTCAAATTCAAATTATTAATTAATTTGAGTTTAATTAACAATTTAGTGAGGTTGTGCACCTTTGTATTGTATTCATACTGAGCATCCTAGCAACCAACAGACAAATTATTCAGACAAACTTTCCAAATGATGTTTCTGACGATAGATCAGTGAAACCTTCCTTCTGTGGCTTCCTAGTTTAATGGGCGGTCTCAGGCTGTTTACAGATCTTACAGTCACAGTTGTTTAATATCTCTCCTTATTCAAAGAACTGAAGCTGGGAGCTGTGGCTCATGCCTGTAATCCCAGTTACTTGGGAGGTGGAGGCAAGATGCACAGTTAAGTGAGATCCTGCCTTAAAAAACCAAAGGTGGCTTGGGGGTTTGCTGGGGTGTAGCTTAGTGGTAGAGTGCTTGCCTAGCAGGTGTGATGAAGCCTTGGGTTTAATCTCCAGTGCTACAGACATAAAAATCAAACAAAAAACCTGAATCTTCAAGAAGGGTCACAAGTGGCTGAGAACCTGAGAGCCATTTGCTGATGGTGTAGTCACAGGTCCTGTGTTCTTGGAAGAACCACGAATCGAGCCTCTCTGAGGCTGGCTCCTGTTTCAGCTGCTTAGATAAACATACCTCACTAAAGTTTTGCGACCCAGGCCTGATTAATGAACTGCCTGTCATACGTAAATATCAACCAATCAGAAATAAGCATGATTGCATCTCCTGTATTTGCATCCCTCATTTGCATAAGCAAATGGAGAAGATGGGGGAATTCCTTGTGTAATCTGGCCCCTCCCTCTGTTCCTTCGATTTCCTTTTGTGTTGAATGCTGCTTCTTCCATGTTTGCAAACTGTTTTCTTCTTATCTTGCAATAAAGCCTTTGGTTTTCCTTGAATTCTTTTCAGTGAGTTTTGTAGGCAGTTATTTAGAGATCTTGCCTGAAAATCCATTTCTCCACGTGATTGACAGCTGTACCAGAGGTATGAGAGAAGGGTGAAAAGGGAGGAAACGATGGTAGAAAAAAAAAAAACCCAAAAACTACAACATGGAAGATAAAGGCAATAAGAGAAGTAAATCTGGAAGGGAAAACATAAACATTGAGGAGACAAAACAAAGATGTTTTTGAAATAGGAAAACAAATGGGAAGTAAATTAAGATCTAGAGACCAGGCTTCTCAATGGTGACTGCAAGGTTCAAAATAAAATGCACATTTAATTTATTTCAACTCCGTCTCTTCTGGTTGCTGCATATATGGCTGGCAACTCACGCGGTTGTGGACAGAATTACACACAACACAGATGAGACTTGGATGCAAACCATTATTTTTATCTAACGACAAGCATACCCAGTCATGAACTTGAGAACTTTTATGCTGGAAGGGTCAAGAATGGCATCTTTCAGAGCTCTTTCCAATTAGTAGGTTCGTGGGTCAGAGCTGATGTCCTATTGGTTTTAAAGAAAGTCTGTGTAGGGGCTGGATCGTGGCTCAGTGGTGGAGCACTTGTCTTACCCATGTGAGGCACTGGGTTCGACCCTCAGCACCACATATAATGAATAAAATGGAATGGAGGTATTGTGTCCATCTACAACTAATAGAAAAAAAAGAAAGTCTGTGTAATACAAATATTTTGGTGTTATCTTCTCTATAATGATGAATATGCTGTATTATTGTTATTTTAGAATTTCAATAAAAATACAGATCTTAAGTGAGATTAAGGAGAAAGCAAGATAATCTAAGGTAAATGTGAATTATTTTCTGTCTGGATTACAAAAAAAATGTTTTTTTTGCATTGCTCATGATCCTATTTGAAAACCATTCAAGAATTTTACTATTATACAGATTAATTTTTTTCTTTTTTGGTACCAGGGATTGAACCCAAGGGCGCTTAACCACTGAGCCACATCCCCAGACCCTTTTTGTATTTTATTTAGAAACAGGGTCTCGCTGAGTTGCTTAGGGCCTGGCTAAGTTGCTGAGGCTGACTGTGAACTTGCCATCCTCCTGCCTCAGCCTCCCAAAGCTGCTGGAATCACAGGCTGCACCACCATGCCTGGCAGTATTTTTTTTTTAAATATCAGTGTAACACAATAAGTAAATGTGCTTTATATAATTAAAAAAAAAAAAAAGAAAAGAAAAAAACACAGACCCATGCTGGATGCAGTGGTGCACCCCTGTAATCCTAGAGACTCAGAAAGCTGAGGCAGGAGGATTGCAAGTTCAAAGCCAGCCTCAGCAATTTAGGGGATCCTGTCTCAAACGAATAAACAAACAAATAGCAACGCCAACCCCCACCCCAACAAGAGACACCCCAAACCACAGACCCAATGATGAGCTACTATCATTAACATTAATTCCTTTTTTCCTGTGAAAAATTGAGGACCTGAGTGATCGTGAGCCTCGTTTGTTGCATAGGGCAGAACGCACATACTGGGTCCTTGGCTGCCAATAAATAGCCTGGATATTAAGGAAGATGACTTTGGAGTCAGGTATTTGGGGTGGAAGTCCTGCTCTGCCACCTTATATGTCTTTGGGAAGTTTTCCAAATCTTTGTCTATGTGCCCGTTTCTTACTTCTCTAAACAGGGAAGCAAATACAGTAAGTCATGCAAGGCCGGCCCCAGCACCAGCTGCCTGGGAGCCTGGTAGAAATCCCAGCCTCTCTTTAGCGGTCACTGACCTCATATTAACAAAGCAGTACAATATTTTTCCATACTCCTGCAATCACACCTCACTTAAGGACACTTGTCCTGAGAAAGGAGTCCTCAGGCGATTTCACTGTTGTCTGATAATCATAGTGTGTGCTTATACACGCTGACAGTGAGGACTTCACTAGGCAATGAAATCTCGTGGGATCAGTCATGTTTGGTCAGTCGTAGATCGAAAGGCTGTTGTGCAAGGCGTGACCATATTTTAAAACAAAAGCACTGCAGAGGACCGATCATACTCACAGGACATGCTGTACCACATGTCTTCAGTTTTTGAGGCAAGGAGGCTGAATTTTTGGCATGTGCAATTCACCCTTGAAAACAAAGTAATTTTGAATTAGTGAAATGTTCACTAAACTCATCAATTAAAAGAAATACTTAATATCTATGAGTAGCATTCTGCCAGGACAAGCGATCTGTTTATTTCATTACACTCCCTTAGAGTTCTTTGGTCTATGAAAACCGTGTCTCTGAAGAAAATGCCACCTATAGTGTAGAAGAGACCGCCCAGGTTATGTCATTATATAGCTGTGCTGCAGCACAGAGTGCTTTTATTGCCTTTATTTGGTTGAGATGTGAGAAATATGCATTAAAGTGTGCATATGTGAATAGAAAGATTAGTTTTTACAAACGTGTACAACCATGTGTCCTCAGATTAAGAAAAGAGCATTTCCAGAAATTTAGGAGACTCTTCTACGTCTTTCCATTTAAAGTGCACCAAACTAACCCACATTCTGATTTCTATTCCCGCACATTAATTTGTCTGCCTTGGATTTACTCAAATGGAGTACAATGTGTGAGCTCTGTCTAGCTTTCTTTTACTCTCCCCTTCCTTGTCCTCCTCGTCCTCCTCATCCTCCTCCACTGGGAATTAAGCCCAGGGGCACTCTACCACTGAGCTATATCTCAGACCTTTATTTTTTATTTTGGGATAGGCCCTCACTAAGTTGCTGAGCCTGGCCTCGAACTTGCAATTCTCCTGACTCAGCCTCCCGAATTGCTGGGATTACAGGCGTGCCCCACTGCACCTGGCCTCTGTCTAGCTTTTTTCACTCAATATTGTGGTTGTGAGCTTAATCCATGTTCATGTATGTAGTATCCGTTTGCTCCTCTCCACTGCTATGCCTATAAAAACACATATGCCAGCTTAAAAACACATATGCTATAAAATATGCCAGCTTAAAAGAACACCTCCATTGGTTCATATATTTTAAAGCTAATGCACATCTGGTTGTTTCTAGTTTGTGTACTACGGAACATGCTATGATTTTTCTTTTACATAAATCTACATGTTAAGATTTTATCTAATCCACTAGTCATTAAGGTAACTAGGCGAATGGTACAAATGGCTCAGAACAGAAGCCTAAAAGAGCACAACTCTGAAGGGAGTAAAGGAATGTTGGTTGAAACAAGGGAAGTCCATGAAGCTCTAGGGACAGGACAGAACTTACTTGTCTTTGGGCAAGATTTACTTTTTGCATTGCTATCAGTTATCTACAATTTGCAGAGCTGCTAAATAGGTCAGAGACTAGAATCAGATAACCTGGATGAGTGTGATTTCCATTGTACACATTTTGCTTTTCCTCCTAACTGATCTTCTAAATGCTTTTCACAGTTGTTTTTGTCTCTCCTATCACTGCTGCTGTGGAAGTCTAGGATCTTGCTATCTCATGCTGAGTGGCCACCAAAATCTAGACAGAGGCCAGGTGCGGTGGGTCATGACTTGCCAATTCTTGCTTGACTAGGATCTTGCTATCTCATGCTGAGTGGCCACCAAAAGCTAGACAGAGGCCAGGTGCAGTAGGTCATGGCTTGCCAATTCTTGCTTGACTACACTCTCTCTTCAGGCAATCCAGAGGAACTCTTGAATAATCTTATATCTCATTGCGGAGAGACTTGGGTACCAATGGACAAGGGCCTGACTATACAGATGTAAAACAAAACTGATCCAGAATCTGCAGCCAACAGCCCAGGAAGCTGACTGGCTTCCCTAATTTTTAGCATTTGCTTCTAACTTAGGGCCACTTGGGAGAAAGCCAAGTTTGCATCCCTGGCCAATCCCACTGGATACTGCTTCTGATTGGACAAACTGCAGCTTCCTCGTGTCAGCGGTCTCCAATCAGGTCACGCCTGGAGGTTTTCTTTTTTTCCACTCTAAACTTTCCCCATCCTCTGCCTGCCTTTGAGGCTCTGCTCAGCAAGTTACAATGATCAACTTCCTGGCAAGTTCTGAAATGCACAAGCCTCTGCCCATTCTCATCGGGGTGGCCTTTGGGTGTGCCCCTCTTGTGTTCAGTAATTCACAAGGGTTTCCTACAAATTAGTGAAGACTTACTTGGTTATTCACGAAGTATTCTGTCTCTCTCCACTCAAACTCCTGCCCTGTTCACGGGGACTACTCACTCATAGTTAACCAGGTAACTTTGACACAAACGCACCCCGTTATTTCTTTTTCTGGTGTTTTGGCATAGGCTGGTCCCCCACACTGTGCTGATTCTTCGTCTGAAGCATCAACGCAAGTGTTTTCATTTTCCACGTGAACATTCCTAGGCCTACGTGATCTCGCATTTCTCTTCCTCTGGGTTTTTAAGCCGTTAACCTTCTGCTGGTCCGTGACTGAGCACCCACCTGAGATAAAACGTGATGTTGAGGTCTCTGTTGAACAGCTTTTCAAAGCTACGGAGGTAAATTCTTAGTGGTCCATTTTCGCTTATCATTTTCGGTTTGTTGGCCACCAAGTACACAGTATTCAATCTTTTAAAAACTGCAAAGAACATTCACGGGAGACATATTAGGATGCCCTTTGCTCTGTGCATGACTTTCAAAAAATGAAAAAATTAAACAAATCCAATTGTTGGATTAATAAAAACTTCTGACGAGCCAGCATGGTGGCTGTAATCCCAGCAGCTGAGGAGGCTGAGGCAGGAGGATCCTAAGTTCAAAGCCAGGCTCAGCAACTTAGCGAGGCCCTAAGCAACTCAGCCAAACTGTCTCTAAATAAAATATAAAAAAGGCTGGGGATGTGACTCAGTGATTAAGTGCACCTGGGTTCAATCCCCAGTACTAAAAAACAAAAACAAAAACAAAAAAACTGTAAGCAAAACAAAACAAAAACCCCTCTGATGTTGCTGCATTACTCAGGGGCAAAACTGAAAATATAGCAAGACTGGTGAAATTAGGCTTGAGTGTGTGCTTGTGAACAGCATGGAGAATTGTGGGTGATGAGCTTGTAGATTGAAGGTGGCCATTGATTATTGTGACAAGTACTGTCATAATTTCAGTGATTTCTGTCACTGAGGCAAGCCAAGGTAAAACTGAATTCTGCACCCAACGTCACATGCACACACACATGCATGCACATACGTTGGCATACTATACTCACACATGCAAAGGAACAGAAAGTCTCGCAGATATCTCTACAGTTCTGAATCAGGCCTCCCCATTGGTACCTTTCTCTGCTGACCTGATGCTGTTTCTCCATTCAAATCCTGGGCAACGTAGGCCAGGCCTAGAGCGAGAGTCAGAACTCGCACCTTCATCCCGATGAAGTCCTCACTCTCTTCCAGCTCTTGTGAATTTACTGCTGGTCGGCAGGAGAGCTTGGCTGCTTTTATAGAGGCCCTGTGTTGATGTGGCACTTACGGATCACGTGCTCTAATTTGCTGACACGTCATCTAACAGCCACCAGAATGGCGCTGAGTACAGAGGAGTGAACTTTAAAGTGGCATTTTAGAAAGGGGTCAGTTTTGACACTTGATCCTTAAACAAACAGTTTTCCGATTGATAAGTGAGATTTAAGGACAGTGTGTTTCCAGTCCACTTCTCAACATGCAGGGTGGAAAAAGAACAGGAGGGACGTGGCTGGCCATGCCTGGGCTCCCCTTTGGGTCTGGGCAGGGGTGTGTTCACTCTTCCTGTCGACTGTTGGGTCCTCCTAACTGTGCCCCATCTACTCCCAGCCTGGGTCCACTGAAGTGTGCCTTCAGACTGCATCCAACACAAATAAGTCATCTTGACATAGCTTTGGCCAAGTTTACATTTTAGTAAAGTCGATATAAAATAAATAAGAAAACAAGAGGTCTGGAGGCAAAGGCTTACTATACCTCTCTGAATTTCTATTCACCATTGTGGTTGTTATTTGATACTTTTATGGTTTTCAGAGCTGGATACAACATCACTTCTCTCTGCTGAAGACCCAATCCTAGTCTAAATTTTTGCAAATGTATTCTGAGGGTCTTACATAGAACATGGTAGTATAGTTAATGCTCAAGGGAGTCTTCTTCTTGTATTTTTAAATTGGTTCTTTTTAGTTATGCAGAAGTATTCATTTTTTTTTTTTTTTTTTGCGGTGCTGGGGATTGAACCCAGGGCCTTGTGCATGTGAGGCAGGCACTCCACCAACTGAGCTATATCCCCAGCCCCCATAAGTATTCATTTTTAACATAATTATAAAAGCATGGAATATAACTTGCTCTAAATCAGTCCCCAGGACTTCCTCTACTCCTCTTCTCCTTCCTCCCAGTTCCCTTCCCTCTACTGATCTTTCTACTATTTACTTAGAGTTTTTGTTTTTTAAAATCAGTGTCTTGTGGATATATGTAAAGGTGCGAGTCACTGTGGTATGTTCTTACATGTCCATAGAAAAGTTAGGTCAGACCAGAGAAACAAGTTGTACCCCAATTGTTTATAATAAAAAAAAAAAAGAAAGAAAAGTTAGGTCAGATTCATTCCACTGCTCTTCCTTTATTCCACCCAAATCCCTTCCTCTCCTCCACTGACCTTTCTTCTCTTTTGATGGAACCCCCTCCCTGCACTCCATTAAGGGAAACTTTTAACTCTAACCCTCAGCCACCAAACTTCCTGGTGCCAGATCCTGGTATTCAATGGGTAACTTTTTTTTTTTTTCACTGTTCTATTTGTTTTTAATTTAGAAAGGTATCAAAGTCATAGTGCCTCTTTTTTCACATAAGCAAGCACATATATATGAGGTTTAACAGGAAATCATACAAGTAAAATTTGTATAAACACAAATCCATATTCAGCCATAACACAGATAACAAAGTAAAAATGAAGAAAACTGGCCACTATATACAGTTGAAAACTACTGTGTCTTATACACTAGAAAGTCTTTTATAAAATAATCATCTTATATAATCAGAAGACCAATCTTCAATGTCATCCTGCAAGATGGGTTTCTTTACTATTTCGGAAAGGTTTTCTTCTTCCTTGACTTTATGATGTTTCTTCTTCAAAATACTGCTCACTTGAAAGAGAGGTAGAGCTTGCAGTCACAGTTCTGCATGTTGTCATTTCAACATGGCTGGTGTGCAGTAGGATCATTGATGTTTCCTGAACGTTACAACGTCTTCCAAGCTCATTACTCACTTCCGCTAGCCTTTCCTTCGTCCTGTAAAGACCGTTTCCTCCAATGTTTTCTCCCTCTCTGTCTTTTCACTTGCTGCTTCATACTGTCCTCTTGGATCAATTTCCACCGAATCATTTTCCCTTGATTGAAGGGTTAATAGTTTTTCTTCTAATTCCTTCTTCTCCTCCTCCAGTTTTCCACACGTAATTTTTAATTCTTCCAGAGACAGAGCCTCCTGCCTCAGGAATTCATTTTCCATATTTAGATATGCATGTTGTGAAGATGAATATTGCAGCTGTTCATTAAGATCATCCAACTCCTTTTCATAGAAAATTTGATTGCGCAGAATCTCTTCGACAATGTCCCTCTCATTGTCCATATCGATTTTTGCCTGATCGTGATGTTCCTTCTCAAGAGCCAACTGCTGTTTATTGGGTTTTAGAAGTTCGTCATGACTAGAGGCAGAAGCAGCACCACCACCTTCCCACATTGCTGGGGTTTCGATTTCCTCTATTTCAGGTCCCCTGCAGTGTTGTTCATCCTTTAGTTCGTTAACTTCACGCACATCAAGTCTTGCCTGTTCTTCCTCTGATGTCTTTCCTGCAAGTACTTCTGGGTATTTATTTTGAAACATTTCATGTTGCTTTTCTTCATATGCAACAGCTATTTCTTTAAGGTTATCACTGCAATTGACTGCATAGGACAATGCGGTCCTACCAGAGCGATCTTTCAAACACACGTCAACTCCTTTTTGCAGAAGCAGCCTGACTGTTCCTTTGCTTTTGTGTCCTGCTGCGAGCATCAGTGATGTTCTTCCGTGATGATCTGTCGCGTGGATGCTCGCTCCCATGTCCACTAGGAATTCTGCCATTTGCTGATTGTTTTCTTTCAGTGCAAGTAATAGTGGAGTGAGGCTGTCCTTGTTTTTTGCTTCAATCATCGCCTTGTGCCTAAGCAGGTTTGCAGGTTTGCTGCTGTGCACGTGTTCTTACTGTAGACGGCATAGTGCAGGGCAGTGTTGCCACTGGCATCCATCACATTTGGATCTGCATCAGACTGCAGCAAAATCATGGCACACTCCTCTGCCTGGAATTGTACAGCCTTAATGAGTGCTGTGCTCTTATCATTGTCACAGATGTTGACATCAGAATTCATCTTTATCAGGAGTGTCACCACTTTGGGCTGGTCATAGACACAGGCATAATGCAGAGCAGTCCTGTTCAGTGGAACTCCTGTGAAGCTCATCTCCAGATTCAGAATCTTGATGGATTCTTTCCCAGCCTTCTCCTGCTGAATCACAAGACTGTTCCTGGGAAAAGCTAGTTTTCTCAATGTCCAAGAACTCCAGACGAGGAAAGTGACAAAATAAGCGTGTCCTGTTCTGGCTACAAACTTTAGGAGAATGTGAGTCACTGTTAAACTTTCCGTTATTATAGGTCAGGTCCAGGCTTAGATTGAGAGTCTGACCTGGATTAAAATTGGGTCCAAAATTCTGACTGGCATCACAAATAAGACCTGTTCCTTGAACAGACGATGGTGGCTTTCCAAACCTTGAAAGCTCAGGCAATTTGTTCACATTTTCTGTCGATCTCTGAAGGTGTGGACTCTGCATCATTTTCACAGAATTATTTGGCAGTCCAACTAGCTGCTTTAACAGGTGGCATTAGAGCTTTGTGGGTGACCTCCGTGACATACTGGGCTGGCACATAAAAGGTTTTGGAATTCTCATCCAGTTTAACTTGCCACCAGCCATCATTGGCCTTTTTCACCAAGATGTACTGCTCCCCTTGTTTTATCACAATCTTTCAGTCCTTGGCTTCATATTCATAATCATATTCCACTCTGATATACACTTGTCCTGGAACCATCTTCCCACTTCTGTCACTCAATTTATTCAATATTATTCACCTCTCAAAAGGGATAGCATGCCACATTATGGCTTTAGGACTTGCTGCATTAATATAGCTTAAAAGGAGATAAAAAAAAGCCAGCATTACATTTAAACCAGATCTAGTTGGGCGAGGTGGTGCACGTGTGTAATCCCAGTGGCTTGGGAGGCTGAGGCAGGACATTTCACAGGTTCAAAGGCACCTCAGCAACATACTGAGGCCCTAAGCAACTTAGTGAGACATGAGGTCCCGGTGACCTTGCGGCGGGAGGCCCCCTCCTCAGCCAGCACAGAGGGCGCCGAACACCTAGAACAGCCAGGAGAGTGTTCACACCGCCGCCTCCACCTCCGCGTCGCTCTGGTCCTCAATGGGTAACTCTTAACAGTGCAATCAATAGAGTTGTAATTGAAGAATTCAGGAAAATGAAGTTGGAGATCTTAGATTAACAAACATAATCACAAATCAATGTATGAATAACCATTTCAAAAACCAGATTTTTTTTTTTGTTTGATTCAAAATCAGAATTCTCTTTGGTTCATTTGGGTCAAAGACATTACGTGCACACCGTGACTTCCAGTCCTTAAATATTTATACCTCCATTTTAAGGTCCATTTAATGAGAGCTCTTCTGTCTTGCAAATAGAAAATTAAAGCAAATTGCCATGAGTTTTATTCCGCGTTGTACAACAGCATGTGGAAGATTAAGACTACTTCTAATTTGCTGTCCAAGAAACAATTTTTGACACCCAAGGCTACCTCTCCCCTAATTTTAACTGGGTGCTGTGTTATGTCTTGTCTGTATAAAAGTTTACAATTCACAGTACATATTTGAACAAATAACGATAGCAGTGGAAGTGTGACCAGTGTTGCTAGACAGAGAGAAGCACACACATGTTTGTTTGATGCACAATAGTCGCACATATTTATGGGGCATCACGATGTTTCAGCACTGGACACCTGTGTAAAACTCCAATCAGGCAAGCATGTCTCCTGCCCCAACATTTGTCATTGCCTGATGGTGAAAACATTGCAAACCCTTCCTTCTATATTATACATCATCTATAATCACCCTGTTGTGCTGTAGAATGCCTGAATTTATTTCTCCCATCGAACAGTTGCTTAGCAACCACTGACCATTTCCCCTTCACCTTCTGGTTTCCACTCTTTCCAGCCTCTGGGAACCACTGATTTGCTCTCGACGTCTATAACGATATAGGAGGAACACTGATCAGTTGTTTCCAGGAGGAAAGGGTGTGTTTCATTAAGTAGTGGACAGCTAAATGACCTTTAAAGATTGAACAAGAGGTCTGATGAAGAAATGACATGCTGGGCTGTGGCTCCATGGCAGAGCACTTGCCCGGCACATGTGGGGCACTGGGTTCCATCCTCAGCCCCACATGAAAATAAATAAATAAAATAAAGGCATTGTGTTCATCTACAACTAAAAATATTTTTTTAAAAAAGAAATGACATGTCAAAGGTTCTTATATGAGGAGAGGGTACCATTGCAGGTGTGAGGTCTTGTCATATTAGAGAACTCACCAGAGTATACTATGGCTTGGGGTTAAAATCCAGCTCATGGAGAAAACTTAGATTCAACAACAATAACAACAACAACAGCAAATGTTCATGTGACTCTGAAAAAATAAAAAAATCACCCACAATGAAATTGGGGATGGAGAGCTCTGGTGTGGTGGTGGATGAAAGATGTTAAATATTTGAGAGTAAGCTGTACTTTGGAAAGCCCCAGTCATCCTGCAAACAGAACCTACCCTGCATTTAGCTTTAAGTTCTGCAATGCAACTAGCAGTGAGATACAGGCTCTTGGCTTTGAAGGGTTGAGTCTCCCTCCTGTGAAGCACTAGCCTTTCTGTTCTGGGTCGTGAACTTGTGCTTGCAGAGATATGCCAAGTGTGTGCCCTCTTTGATGATGCTTTTGAGTTACTCTACCTTCATTATGGCCATTGATGCAACAAGAAAACTTCTATAAATTATCATTGTTGTCAAATCCTGTGACACAGGCAAATTAAACCACGAGTAATTCTTATTCATGGCACTTCAGCTATTACTCTGAAGACAGACTGGATCATTGATCATCTCAGGAAAACCAACATTCTGTCTGCTGGTTGTTCACTTAACATCCGCCTTCTCTTTTTGCCTTGTTATATGAAACCTGAAATTTTGGAGGTGTTGAATTTTTTTAAGCAACATGCCAGGCTGAGAAAACGGACTCTTCTAAGTCTTCCTTAGGGGGAAATGTTTGTGTAATCAGACTATGGCGTGTGACAGATACTTGTAAACCAACACCATTATGTTTCTTGAAAAAAGAACTGACTTAGTGGACACGTGGCTTCCTTTCTTGGCTTTTCCTCCCTACTAATTGAAATGTAGACATCATAGTTGGAGCTCCAAAAATAACATGACTGTCAGTTATTCTGGGTAGAGCAGTAATAGGGTACCCCATTGAATCTATGGCTCCCAAACAGTACACCACTCTTGCTCCCACTGGGAACAGCAAGCCCATTTCCTCTTGGTGAAAGGTCCCTTCACCTTCCTCTCTGTTACTGTAGTGGTAGACAGAGCATAAAATGGCTAGTGAGGGGCAGCTTTCTGCAACCTTTCCTTATCTACTTGACCAGATCTACCCAAAGGGGAGCATACTTGCGTTGAACTATTCCTACTGAATTTCATTAGCCAGAGAAATCAGGCTCAAACAGCAGCAGGGAAGACTGAAATAGGTCAACACACCTGAACCAAGTTTTGTCCATACACCGTTGTCTTTTATTTCCGTCCCATCCAGCATGCAAGAGAACCATTTATAAAACCATTTATAAACCATTGTCTCTCTTGTGGCCAACAGACATTGGCCCAGGTCTTTTTATGTTCTCCAAGCCCACTGAATTCCCAGAGTCTCTTACTACCCACCTAAACATGGTATCTGTTCTCCATTCTCCTCCTCCCCTTTGAAGAGGGGTGTGTGAGGGTCTGAATTGAGCTGGGCCAACACGCAATTGTGGTCGGCTCCATGCACATGAATGAATGTGGATGTTTTTTAATCTGTCTGTAGTCAGTTCATTCCAGTGAACCATTGGAGGGCAAAGGGGGACATTTCCTCTTCATCCCTACACTATTTTTTCCTTACTGGTTGATGAATTTAAAAATGCACCATTTTGGGGTGGGCTGACAATGGCTTCCAAGTAGACATCTGTATAAAATCCCTGGAAGCTGTGAATATTAGTTAGCTTATAGAACAAAGGATGTAATTAAAGTTAGGAGGAGGAATTCATCATGGATTACCCATGGGGGTGTAGTGGGTAACTGACCCAGGCCTAGATGTAAAGTCAACTAAGGATGCTGTCTCTAAGAATTAGTGACTGGGAAAGAGAATTCTCCTCCCTGTTCCCACTAGCTGGGTTTCAGGGGACCTAAGTAGAACCATTTAGTCCTTCCCTTTGGATTATATAGGACCTTCCCTGGGACCTAACCACGTCCTTTTGAAGTGTAAATGCCCCTGTGAAGGTTCAGGGTTGGCTGAAGGCGGGAGATTTAGGAAGGCCTTGTAAGAGGAGCCAGCCTCCCTTATCACACTGCTTTTGTAAACACACTTCCCTCTTGAAAACCCTTACATACAATCTTATATGGTGTTTTTTGAAACCTTGTGCCCAATTATGTATCATTTTAAACTAGAAAAATTTCGACACTAGATAGCTTATAAATGTTGTGAAAAACTAGTAAAGGCACTCAGAATTTGGAGTGCTGATCTCCTCTGGGCTTGCTGGTGGAAAGTTTGATTTCTGTCACTCTTTGAGGGCCGTTTACTGCTTCTTGTGTGATCCCCACAACAGGGGCCCATATGCAATCACTTGTATCCTTAAAAGAGAGAGGTAGAGTTTTGAGAGACATACAAACATAGGGAAGGGGAGATATGAAGATGGAGTAGAAAGAGACTGCAGGGTAAGGAACACTTGTGGCCACTTGAAGAGGCAAGGAGGACTCTCTTCTGGGGGACCGCCACTCTGCTGACACCTGGACTTCAGGCTTCTGGCTTCCAAATCTGTGGGAGAATAGATTTCTGTTGCTTTAAGCTTGTCACAGCAGCTAGAGGACAGGAATACACCATTTATCTAACATTAAATATAAGGAAAGAGATCTAGAGGAGGAATAGTGGATTCCATAGTTAAATAATCAAAATTGCAATATCGAACAACAGAAGCTGCTAGCCTTGCCTAGTCAATTACAATGAACTCTGGAGAATGATCCTTGTTTAGCTTGCCCTTGATTTGCAGTTCAGTTACGAAATTTTCACTCAACTCCCGGAGTCAATTCTTTAGAGGGATCAGGGATCTTTTTGTTAAAATGGCTGATCAACTTATGAAGGTTATATACATACACAGCTAATTATTTTTATTTTCCTGACATTTACATGGAAGTATGATTTATAAAGGAGTAGATCCACTGAGCCAATTGTCTCTCAAAATAATGCAATTAAAAGAGAAAGACTCAAAAAAGTTGATGGCAGCTCCAGTAATATCTCAGGAGATCAAATGACGTTGTTCTTCTCTTGTCTCTGCACATTCCAGGTGTGAGGAAAAAATAATCTTTGGGCTTGATTTATTTTTCTGTGAGTTATTGAGTTGCTTGCCTAGAAATTAAAGGCGTGAATGCCCTGAAGATATTTTCTGTTCCTCTCTGGAAAGAAAGAACATGCATCTGGTGTAAAATTTTCAGGTCAGATGGCTGTAATTACCCTTGGTGTGGACGCAAGAGGCTCTTTTCCAGGGCTTATACACTTTGGAACCAATCTCACCCAGAGAAGGCGCTGACCTTTCAGACTCAGTTAAATGTCTAATCTGATTCTCTTTTGAAGGTAGAACTTGCTAAGAATAGAAGGCTCTGGTATATTTAAAAATGGCTGCTTCCCCTCCTCCTGATAGAAGGATGAGGGTTTTCTCAGTTCTTCACTGTGAAAATCTGGTAGGGTCGCTGGAGGGAGCATTCCCCAAAGTTTGGCACCTCCCCCTAAGACTGGCCCCTCACCTGGAGTTTCCAGCTTTCCACCTGGTCCACACAAAGCCTCCAGCCATTCATCCATTATACTTAGCTTCTCCTGCCTAGGACTGGTTTCCATGCAAGTTTCTGCTCCTGTGTCTCTGCTGTCAAATTGTAGTTCTCTGTATCTGCCTGTCTCTCTCTCCAATTTGGGGGGCAATGACCAGCCTGTGCCCTGAATTCCCCGATGGTTCTAAGAATAATGATTGATTTTCACTCTGTTTAGCTTTTTTTCCCCTTGTTGTATGGAAGGGACAGGTGACTTCCATATTCCTTATGTGTGTGACCAGAAGCTGGAAGTCCAAACTGACCATCTAAAGAAAGGGTTGGCATGCAACTTCTAAAATAGTAATATGGATGTACATTAATTTACAGAATCATCCATTGAACCAAAAACCACTTTTAGAAATCTGTACTACAAAACCAAAGCACCCATATGCAAAAAAATAGGATACAGTGATATTCTTTGAAGCACCATTTTCAGATGAAAAAAAAAAAAAACCACCCTGTGACCACAAATGGTGTTATTAGTCCAGTTCGTGGACACCTTTGCTGGGCACTGGGAGTGAGTGAAAGGGTCAAGAAAGTTCAAGAAAGGGTCATTTGAGGCTCTGGAGCCAAAGAGCCTCTGTCACCTTTGATCAACTCTGCCAAGAAATCACGTAGTGGGTAGAACTGTGTCCCATCCTCAGATGAAGTCCTAAGCCCTGCTGTGAGTTACTTTGTTTGGAAATAGGGTCTTCGAGATAATGTACCAAGGTCAAAGTTCATATGTTTTTCTCTTATATGTGGAAGTTAGAGAGGAAAAAGGAAAAGAAAGCAGTGGGGTAAGCATTTCACAAAAACTGAAGGGAAATCAGTAGAATAGGGAAAGAAACCAGGGGAAGGCAGAAGAGGGCAAAGAGTAATACTGGGGAATGATATTGGCCAAACTGCATCGTCACATCATGTGTACATATGAATATGTAACAACAAACCCCCACCATTCTGCGCAACTATAATGCACCAATAAAAATAGGGAAAAAGGAAATTATTTCATTATTAAATTATTTCCTCCACCCGCTCCTTTATAGCCTTCTGGAATTTGCACTCTTTTTTTGGCATACATGCGAACCTCCTGGATAGCTCTCACCGCCTTCCTCTGCCCTCTTTCCCATCATGGTTTCATCTCCTGGATAAATACGTTTTTAAAAAAAACTTCTTTTCTTTGATCTTTCAAACTCAATTCAGGTTTCAACATTAGACCACCTGCCCTTCAGACATAACCAATGGCTCTTTCCTTGACCTTTAAAAAATAAACCACAACAAATATGCAGAAACTGACATTGCCCCATGAACATCCTCAGTGGACATATCCTGGTTTCAGCACCCAGATCAGGAAACAATATTAGCAGCTTCCCTGAAGTCCCCTCCCACTCCTCACTCCCAGTGCCCCACAAAGGTGTCCACAAACTGGACTAATAATACCACTTGTGGTCACAGGGTGTTTTTTTTTTTCATCTGTAAATGGTGCTTCAAAGAATATCACTGTATCCTATTTTTTTGCATATGGGTGCTTTGGTTTTGTAGTACAGATTTCTAAAAGTGGTTTTTGGTTCAATGGATGATTCTGTAAATTAATGTACATCCATATTACTATTTTAGAAGTTAAAGCAATTTATATGTGCTATGCAAACTCTAATGCCCTCCTCTTCATACAGCTTACTGAGTTTTTCCCTGTCGTGTTGCTCAGGGCCATGATTGATTTCCGTTAGATGCTGATTTCTGCATCATTGTAGATATTCAAGTAGAGGTGACCTCTGTGAGGGACGTGATCCAGGGACTCAAGAGCCTGGAAGCAGACTTACGGCAAGTATTCTGGGAGTTTTTAAACATCATGAAATCAAGTTCATGATCTTGAATTTGTATGAATACATAAAACATTTTACAGGGGTTCCTGCCAGATTGTCTAATGCAGTAACACCCCACACTGAAGAAAGGTGGTGTATAGGAGAGACCATTAAACTGCACCCACATGGCGTGAAGTAGTCTTATGGTCCTCTGACTCTCATAATTGGGATCTCCTATTTCTCGCACACCAGGTCTGAGAGGTGGGCATTCTCTGCCCTGACGTCCAGTTCCACTCTCTCGTCATGGAGCATGTATTCCCCAGACATGAACCAAGGCCACCGCCTTTCATGCTGTGCATAAACTGATAGTAGCTTTCCTTTCTTCTCTGAGATGGAACCATTAATAAATTTTCTCTGAAACTCTGTGGTAGAGGCTCATGTTTTTTCTCTCTCCAGAAATGTCAGTCTCACATTTTTATCCACATGGTTTCACCAAAGTCTTCTGTGTGTGTGTGTGTGTGTGTGTGTGTGTGTGTGTGTGTGTTTTCAGTAATTTCAATTTAAATCAATTCCTTCATGCATCCAGGATGTAATTTAGAGAAGGTCTGGATTTCACCGGGGCTCCTGTAGTACAATGTCAGCTTCTAGAGGAAACAAGCCCCTTGACTTGAAGTGATGGGGTCGGCAACTAGTTTCCTAGTCAACTGACCTGTGGAGGTCAGCCCCTGCTTTCCACACAATCTCATCTCTAGCCAAGGTGAACACAGAGGGAGAGAGGTCAGCATACTTTTAAATTTACTGTTCCAGGAAATATTTATATTCCATGGAAGAAGAGTAGCATAGGTCTTAACATCACATTGCTGGTCAAATACACAAAGCTTAGCTTCTTTTTTTTTTTTTTTTTAAATTGATACTGGAAATTGAACCCAAGGGTACTTAACCACTGAGCCATATCCCCAACCCTTTAAAATAATTTGTTTTGAGGCAGAGTCTCTCTAAGTTGCTTAGGGTCTTGCTAAGTTGCTGAGGCAGGCTTTGAATTTACAATCCTCCTGCCTTGGCCTCCCAAATAGCTGGGATTACAGCCACACCCAGCCACAAGGGTTAGATTCTAAGGTTCCTGGTTACTGATACCATCTTACCTCTGCAGATCAAAATCTGAGACCTGACAGAGAAGGGAGAGTTCTGCCGAAGGAACGTTATCAGGCCTGTCCAGCCTCTCTGGGAAGCCCTGCATCAGCCTGTGCCTCTGCGATTTTAGGTCCTTGTCTCTTCTCTGCACCCCACTGCCCCAGGACTCCTAAGGACAGTGGCCTGAGGAATGGGTGCTAACCTTCCTGCCAGACAGAACTAAGCCTGAGGTCGACAGAGAACCGTGGTTACTGGGGAGGCTGACTGGGTGGGGAGAGGAGGTGGAGAGAGGCTGGATAGCAGGTGCCAAAGTAGTCAGGTGGGAGGAATCAGCTCTTTTTCAGCAGGGTATGTTGACAAAAGTGTACAACAATTTAGACAATATTTTGTAAAAAACTGGAAGAGAGGAGTTCAAACGTTCCCAACACAAAGATATGATAAAGATTTAAGGAGATAAGAATATTAATTACCCTGATTTGACCATTCCATATTATATACATGTATTAAATGATCACACTGTAGACCCTCAAAATGTACCAGTACTATGTCAATTAAGAATATGAAAAATAAAATAGGGATATTACAATTTACTAAATATGGCCATTCGAAGATTAAGGTGGGCTCATGCTTATTTTAAAAATGAAACTGCTAAAAGGAACTTTTAAAAAGAAATGTTGATAATGCCAATCTCCAAGTGCTTATGGAACAAGCTCCATAACTCCTGGAAAAAAACAATTTAAAGAATTGTAAGAGGTGAGAGTCTAGCTTTTAAATCTTTCTGAATGGAAGATGACTCTGAGGAGCGATTGCACCCCATTTTACAATTGCCATTTCTTACCTCATGATTACAGCATTCTTGTTGAAGGGACACATTGTGTCTTATTCTTGGTGTCAACCATGGTTACAGAAGGTCCTGCCTGCAATAGCCAGGAATGCATCTTGTCTGAAGGGGGACTCTGGGGGATGCCCCTTGCTGAGCGCTGATTTGTTTGGAGTTAAAGGGGACTAGGCACTATGAGCAGAGCAAGGCTGACACCTTATTAAATTCCTACACTCTGATATACTTAGACAAAGAGCGCTAAATTGGTATTTACAACTGGCTTTTACATCTTCTTGTTGGTGTGACTTCAGAAAGATCATTTTTCCTCCTTTAACCTTAGTGTCCCAAAAAGGAGGACTAGAAATACTGGCACCTAAACTCTCTTGCTTTTCTCCACCCTTAGTCTTTCACTCTTGGTCTCCCTGGGCCCCAAACAGGAAAAACATACATCTATCCAAAAACATTAACATCACAATTCATCAACCTTACTAGCAAAGAACTGAAAAGTGAGATTCGTTTCCCCATTTAAAATGGAAAACAAATTTTTATACTTTATTCTAGAGATAGTAAAACATGTCAGACTATCTTATTCTTTACTTTTGATTTTGCACAATGTGACCTGTGCAAAAACTTTGAAAATTAATTTGGAAGTACCCTAGCTGCAAATTGGTTAATACTCTTTTAATCGGTAATTTCACTTAGGGTGCTCTAACCCCACAGGCAAAATATAAAACCATATACGTGGAAATATTTATTCAGGACTTGTGTTATGAGAAATTGTCAGGAACTCTGAGCTGCATAACAGTGGTGTGGTTAAAGAAGCTTTAGGGTTTTAGCTTACATGGCATGTTATGTCCCACTAAACTGCACAGAAATATACAGTAATCTCCAGTCAAAAATATGAAAGGAAATATATAATGTAAAGTTAGCTCTGCAACAACTTTAACAAATAGATATTAAATGTCTGAGACAAGATGTCACTCCTAGACACCACTATGCCAGGAAAATGGAAAATTTCATTATTAAAAGGAAACTAAAGCTATGATTAAATTTTTACAAAATTGTTGCTGGACCTTTATTTAATTATTTTATTTATATGTGGTGCTGAGAATCCAACCCAGTGCCTCACACATGCTAGGCAAGCGCTCTACCATTGAGCTACAATCCCAGCCCGAAATCTATGATTTTAACCACAGATGATTTCGGAAAATGCTGAACGGTTACCTGAACCTGGTGTCTTGGAACTACGTAAAATGACTAACACAGTTTTTCTTTTTGATTTTTTTTTTTAAAGAACATATTTGTGATTAGTAAAGAAAAATGTTGCAACTTGCCAAGATTCTTCCACTTGTTTCCACAGTAGTAACTACTCTGAAATCTTTTGAGTTAGATTCGAATTCTGCCAGGGCATTATTTCCAGGTGAGCAGAATACAACGGAACCAGAGTTCAGGGGTCCCTCTGGGGACGAGTTCCGCAACGCACACCACCGAGGGAGAAGAGGGACAAACATTATAAAGCGAAAAGAAAGCAAGTAAGCAAAAGTAACGGGCTAGGAGTTCTCCGCAGAGTGCGTTAAACAACGTGTGATGTGGTTCCGTTGACCGAGTGGACGTGCACTGTCCCCAAGGACAGAGACGAAGGCGGAGCTGCGCGTGGCAGTCCCGGGGTTTCCGGGTTTCCGGTAAACCGCTCCTTGTCAGTCCCAGCGGGGTTCGATTTCCTTTCACAGTGTGGAAAGATGTGCTGGGTGTTTATGAAACCGGGACCGAGAGACTTCCTTCCGGTTTCCCGGGAAGGGGCTGGTTGTCGTGGGTAGCTCCGATTGTGGCGGATGAGGTGTGAACCCACGCGCACTCTGTCACCGAGCCACATTCCCCAGCCCTTTTTTATATTTTATTTTGAGACAAAGTCGCTAAATTGCAGAGACTGGCTGCGAACTCACGACCCTTGGGCCTCAGCCTCCGGAGTCGCTGGGTGGTCCCTGAGTACGTGCGGTTGCTTTCTCATGGGGAGTTCTGCGCCTGCGCACCAGCGAGCAGCTGGGGAACAGTGACGTCACCTCTGAGAGGTCCAGAAGCCGGAACCAAGCGCAGCCCTCTGAACTATCTCAACAGCCACCAAAGATTTCTTTTCATACTTTTGACTGGGGATTACTGTATATTTCTGTGCAGTTTAATGGGACATAACATGCCATGTAAGCTAAAACCCTAAAGCTTCTTTAATCACACCACTATTATCCAGCGCAGAGTTCCTGGCAATTTCTCATAACACATGTCCTAAATAAATATTTCCACGTATATGGTTTTATATTTTGCCTGTGGGGTTAGAGCACCCTAAGTGAAATTACCGATTAAAAGAGTATTAACCAATTTGCAGCTAGGGTACTTCCAAATTAATTTTCAAAGTTTTTGCACAAGTCACATTGTGCAAAATCAAAAGTAAAGAATAAGATAGTCTGACATGTTTTACTATCTCTAGAATAAAGTATAAAAATTTGTTTTCCATTTTAAATGGGGAAACGAATCTCACTTTTCAGTTCTTTGCTAGTAAGGTTGATGAATTGTGATGTTAATGTTTTTGGATAGATGTATGTTTTTCCTGTTTGGGGCCCAGGGAGACCAAGAGTGAAAGACTAAGGGTGGAGAAAAGCAAGAGAGTTTAGGTGCCAGTATTTCTAGTCCTCCTTTTTGGGACACTAAGGTTAAAGGAGGAAAGAATTCAATTACATACTAGTAACTGTTGAGAATTCCCAGATGAAGCACAGTAGAGACTTTATGAAATTGATGAGCCAGAATTTAAAAACAATGATGATGGGGGTGGTACTAGTCCAGTTAGTGGACACCTTTGAGGGCGGTAGGAGGGGAAAAGAGGGGGTATGGGGGAAACTGGTGATGTTCTCTTTTTTGATCTGTGTGCTGGAGATGTGAGTGTGTCCACTGTGAAAATGGCAGAGGAATAAATCAGTTGCATATTTTTTTGAGTTAAAAATGTAAGTACAAGGGGCTGGGGAGATAGCTCAGTTGGTAGAGTGCTTGCCTTGCAAGCACAAGGCCCTGAGTTCGATCCCCAGCACCCAAAAAAAAGAAAAAAAAAAAATGTAAGTACAGTTGAAGAAAGGAATGAAAGCTGAATTAGTCTGAGCAAAAGAAAAAATTCACAATGTAGCTCATCAACGAGATGAAGCCACCAGAGGAGAAGGCAGAGAGGGGTTGTGGGGAGCTCTCCACGAGGCCTCCCTCACACAGTAGTAAGGAGTACAAAGCCAGAGGGTGGAGATGGTGCCTGGGGAAGGAACGAGGTCATTTCCACCTGGACTCGTGTGTGGGGTAGCAGTGGGATCTGAGGGAAGTGATCATAGGTGATTTGGGGGTGAAGTAAGAAGGAGAAACAGCAAGTCAAGGCTGGGAACTGAGGTGGGCTCAGGATGAAAAAAAAGTCACTTACGAATTTATAGGGATTCTTTTTGTTTCCAGTACACTCAGTGGTCATCTTTGTCAAACAGATTAAAATGTTTAATTTCTCCAAAACCACCTCCTGATTTCTACTTATCTCTTCAGAGCTTTTCCTAATATGTGGTTTAATCTGTCTAGTGAGGTCTCAATGTTGTGCCATTCTTCAAAGATAGAATCGGCCCAGAGCTAAAACACAGTATTTGCCAGCACTGGTGGAGAAACCTCTTCCTTCTTTGTAAATTGCTTCTCCAGTGAGGTTGCACGAATTCGTGAATCATCAAACTCGATATGTTTTCCTCTGAGACTGTCTCTCTTGTATTCCTGCCTCTTCCTTCTGTATCACCCTCCATTTCTCATTGCTCCATTTCCAGCAGAGTCAGGTTATGGATGTGCTAGTGCTACAAAGGCAGAGTGGGTGCTCTGCAAGTGCCTGCTGAATGGGTATCCACAGTGGCCACTGAGGCAGGACAACAGCATTGTGCAACCCTGTGCTAAGATCCAGCTGAGCTCCAGTGTCCAGACCCAGCACAAGAGGATTCAGAAAAAGAACTAGACTGGGCCTCTAACCAAGGGAAGAATACCTGCGAATAACTCTTGTTTACAAATTTCTGCTGAAATATTCCGGAAGAAAGATGAGATTTGTGCATCTATAGAAGGAGTCTGGGGACTATTAGGTGGTGTTGAATGAGGGGCTAGGAGCTCAGCCAACTGAGTGACTGCCGAAGGTGCTAATAAGGTTTAATCCACTTCCGCAGATGGAACTGACTAAAGTAGTTTTTTTCCATCACCCAGTGCACAGATAGAATCCAGAGGCTGTAACATACTTCCCATCAGCAGTGGAATTTAGACCACCACTGCCAGGGAAGCTTTTCCGTTTCCATAACTCAGAGTGTATGAGTATTCACTCATTAAGAAGAGAATGTAGAGAATTCCACGGGTTGAGGGGAACGGGCTGTGCATTCTTGAATGTCCCTTTCGATAGTAGTATTGTGTGACCCTGGTTGTTTTTGTGTGTGTGTGGTAGCAGGGATAGAACCCAGGGGTGCTTTACCACTGAGCTACATCCCAAGCCCTTATATTTTTTATTTTGAGACAGATTCTCACTAAGTTGCTGCAGCTGGCCTTGAACTTGTGATCCTCCTGCCTCAGCCTCCTGAGTAATTGGGATTACAGGTAAGTGCCTCTGCATCCAGCCCTAACCCTTGTATTGTGATCCCTATGTATAGTAGTTTCTGTTCTCACAATCTGTCACCATCAACAGTCATACTTCCCAATTTTCATTGTGAACAGGGGACATGTCCCCAGCACGTGTTGCAATTTCATGGACCATACACTGTGACAGATTTCTCTTTGGGGATGGAAGGAAGGCTGCAGGACTACTATACTTGCTCAGACCCTATTCACCAAACCTACCATCTACATGTCTCACCTTTCTCCCTGCTAACCTTTTGCATCCACATCTTTACATATCTGGATCCCAGTGTTTCTTGACTTTAGTCTTAATCATTTTTTATGTCTTTATTTTATTTATTTATTTTTTATGTGATGCTGAGGATCAAACCCAGTGCTTCACACATGCTAGGCGAGTGCTCTACCACTGAGCCACAACCCAGCCCCATAGTCTTAACTATTTTTTATAGTTATTATTTATTTATTTATTTTTATTTTTAAATTTTATTTATTTCGATTAGTTGTACATGACAGTAGAATGCATTTATACATTTTGATAGCTCATACATAAATAGTATAATCTCTCATTTTTCAAACTATACATATTGCAGGATCACATTGGTCATGCAGTCATACTTGTACATGAGGTAATAATGTCTGTTTAACTCTACTGTCATTCCTTTCCCCATACCCCTTCCCTTCATTTCACTCCCGTTCTAATACAAAGTAACTCTATTCTTCCCTGTCTCCCCAACCTTATTGTGAATTAACTTCTGCATATCAGAAAAACATTTGGCCTTTGTTTTTTTGAGGTTTGGCTTATTTCACTTAGCATGATATTCTCTAACTCCATCCATTTACCAGCAAATGCCAGAATTCCATTCTTCTTTAAAGCTGAGTAATATTCCATCATATATATATATGTATATATATAAAATGTATAAATGCATTCTACTGTCATGTACAACTAATCGAAATAAATAAAATTTAAAAATAAATAAATAAATAATAACTACAAAAAAATAGTTAAGACTATGGGGCTGGGTTGTGGCTCAGTGGTAGAGCACTCGCCTAGCATGTGTGAAGCACTGGGTTTGATCCTCAGCATCACATAAAAAATAAATAAATAAAATAAAGACATAAAAAATGATTAAGACTAAAGTCATATATATATATATATATATATATGCCACATTTTCTTTATTCATTCATCTATTGAAGGGCATCTAGGTTGGTTCCATAGTTTAGCTATTGTGAAATGAGCTGCTGTGAACATTGATGTGGCTGTGTCACTGTAGTATGCTGATTTTAAGTCCGTTGGATATATTGAAGTTATTTTTAATGTTTAGATATACATAAAGGTGTAATTCACTGTGGTATATGTATATATGTACACAACACAATTTGGTTAATTTCATTCAGTGGTTCTTCCCATTTTCATCCTTTCTCCCCTGCCCCCAATTCCCTTCCTTGGCTTCACTGGTCTCCCTTCTCTTTTATGAGATCTTCCCCTTTTTATTTCCTTATTTTGCTCTAGTTTCTGCATATGAGAGAAAACATTCTACCTTTGGCTTTCTGAGTCTGGTTTATTTCACTTAGCATGATGTTCTCCAGTTCCATCCATTTTCCTGTAAATTCCATAATTTTATTCTTATTTATGGTTGAGTAAAAATCCATTGTGTATTTTTACCATACTTTATTCAGTCATCTGTTGATGGACACCTAGGTCGGTCCCTTAACTAGTCTGTTGTGAATTGCACTGTTATGTACATGGGCATGCGTCACTGTAGTATGCTGACTTTAATTCATTTGGGTAAATGCCATAAAGCATCTCACTCATTATTTATGTGAATTTAGTATGTTTCCTTGTACAGCAAAAGGGACTTTGCAAATGTCATTAAATTAACAATCTTGAAGTAGGACTCAGAACATCTGAGTTATTTGTGTGGACCCAGTGATGTGACCACAAAGGTCCTTCTAAGAAGGAGGCAGGAAGGCCAAAACACAAAATAGGAAGAGACTCTTGAGGAAATGCTCTGCTGTCCAAAAAGAAGGTACTTAATGTTTAAGCAAAGGATAAATGATAACTTGTCAGATTTTAAAGTGAAACCTCTTAACATCTGAGGCTGAGATGCTATGAATCAATATACCATATTCCATTCAACCCGAGATACCACTTATTATATAAAGCATTCTGCTTTCAGAGGGGTTAAACTGAAAAACTGAGGGTGTTAAAATGGATGAAATGTGATTCAGATACTCTTATCTTGTGAGGACTGTCTTTGGATCAAGCACAGCTTGGTGGTTTTCCTTTCTGTACATTTGCCCTCTCCTCTCATGCTGCACGTGGTCTAGTTCATCCCTGGGTGTGCCCATGGCACACACATTCGGCAGGGAACCAAAGGAAAAGACATTTCCTGTTAAGGTCCTTGCAACAAAGGGCCTGACTGTGAGCCAGAGCAAATGAGGTTTGAAGAGAGTTTCTTCTGAGTATAGACTCATCAACAGACTAATACCCCATGTATAATTCAGATCAGAAAGTGTCTAGGGCAGAGAGAGGGCTGCTTGCTTTTTGTGTGTTCTTCATAATTATTTTGGTAAATTACTACTTAACATTCACTGTCCAGAGCATTTTGAAATGTTACATTTTGATTGATGAATGTGTAAAAATATGTATATTTACATTTCAATTTATATGGAATATCTACTGTTCAACAGGTATTTTTGCCTTCATCTTAATGTGCACATTCTTTAATGTCTAGAATCCTCACAGAGAAAAGATTGTCATGTTTCTTATGTTAGTCAGTTTTCCTTGTCTGTGACAAAATACCTGAGATAGTCTACTTATGAAGAAGAAAGTTTTAAAAATTTTTTAAAAATTTGTTCTAATTGGTCATACATGATAGTAGAATGCATTTTTGACACATTGCATACAAATGGAGCATAACTTGTCATTTCTCTGGCTGTTCATTGTGCTGAGGCACACCAGTAATGTAATTATACGTGTGTAGAGGGTAACAATGTCTGTCTCATTCTACCATCCTTCCCTTCCCTGCTGCCCCACCTCTCCCCTCACTCCCCTCTGCACAATTCAAAGTTCCTTCATTCGTCCTTACCAACCCCCCACTATGGATCAGCTTCCACTTATCAGAGAAAATGTTCGACCTTTGGACTTTTTGGGATTGGCTTATTTCACTTAGCATTCTCTACTCCCATCCATTTACTGGCAGATGGCATAATTTCATTCTTCTTTAAGGCTATTATTCCATTGTGTATATGTACCACATTTTATTTATCTATTCATCTGTTGAAAGGAATCTACATTGGTTCCATAGTTCAGCTGTAGTGAATCGAGCTCCTATAAACATTGATGTGGCTGTGTCACTGTAGTGTGCCGATTTTAAGTCCTTTGGGTATAAACCAAGGAGTGGGATAGCTGGGTCACATGGTGGTTCTGTTCCAAATTTTGTGAGAAATCTCCATACTGCTTTCCAGAGTGGTTGCATCAACCTGCAGTCCTACCAGCAAAGTATGAGTGATCCTTTCCCCCCACATACTCAATAACACTTATTATTGCTTGTATTCTTGATAATTGCTATTCTGACTGCAGTGAGATGAAGTCTTAGTTTTTATTTATTTTTTTAAATTTATTTTTATTTTTATTTTTTTATTGTAAACAAATGGGATACATGTTGTTTCTCTGTTTGTACATGGAGTAAAGGTGTACCATTTGTGTAATCATAAATTTACATAGGGTAATGTTGTTTGATTCATTCTGTTATTTTTCCCTTTCCCCCACCCCTCCCACCCCTCTTTTCCCTCTATACAGTCCTTCCTTCCTCCATTCTTGCCCCCCTCCCTAACCCTAACTCTAACCCTAACACTAACCCCTCCCACCCCCCATTATGTGTCATCCACTTATCAGCGATATCATTCTTCCTTTGGTTTTTTGAGATTGACTTATCTCACTTAGCATGATATTCTCCAATTTCATCCATTTGCCTGCAAATGCCATAATTTTATTATTCTTTATGGCTGAGTAAAATTCCATTGTATATATATACCACAGTTTCTTTATCCATTCATCAACTGAAGGGCATCTGGGTTGGTTCCACAATCTGGCTATTGTGAATTGAGCAGCTATGAACATTGATGTAGCTGTATCTCTGTAGTATGCGGATTTTAAGTCCTTTGGGTATAGGCCGAGGAGTGGGATAGCTGGATCAAATGGTGGTTCTATTCCAAGTTTTCTAAGGAATCTCCACACTGCTTTTGAGAGTGGCTGCACTAATTTGCAGCCCCACCAGCAATGTAAGAGTATACCTTTCTCCCCACATCCTTGCCAACACCTGTTGTTGCTTGTATTCTTGATAATCGCCATTCCAATTGGGGTGAGATGGAATCTTAGGGTGGTTTTGATTTGCATTTCTCTTATTACTAGAGATGTTGAACATTTTTTCATATGTTTGTTGATTGCTTGTAGAGCTTCTTCTGTGAAGTGTCTGTTCATTTCCTTAGCCCATTTGTCAATTGGGTTATTTGCATTCTTGGTGTAGAGTTTTTTGAGTTCTTTATAGATTCTGGAGATTAGTGCTCTATCTGAAGTATGATTGGCAAAGATTTTCTCCCACTCTGTAGGCTCTTTCTTCGCATTGCTGATAGTTTCCTTTGCTGAGAGAAAGCTTTTTAGTTTGAATCTATCCCAGTTATTGATGCTTGCTTTTATTTCTTGTGCTATGGGAGTCCTGTTGAGGAAGTCTGATCCTAAGCGACATGTTGAAGATCTGGACCTACTTTTTCTTCTATAAGATGCAGGGTCTCTGGTCTGATTCCGAGGTCCTTAATCCATTTTGAGTTTAGTTTTGTGCATGGTGAGAGATATGGGTTTAGTTTCATTCTGTTGCATATGGATTTCCAATTCTCCCAGGACCATTTGTTGAAGAGGCTATCTTTTCTCCATTGCATATTTTTGGCCCCTTTGTCTAGTATGAGAAAATTGTATTTATTTGGGTTTGTGTCCGTGTCGTCTATTCTGTACCATTGATCCACCTTTCTATTTTGGTACCAATACCATGCCGTTTTTGTTACTATCGCTTTGTAGTAGAGTTGAAGATCTGGTATTGCGATACCCCCTGCTTCATTCTTTCTGCTAAGGATTGCTTTAGCTATTCTGGGTTTCTTATTCTTCCCGATGAATTTCATGATTGCTTGCTCTATTTCTGTAAGGTACATCACTGGGATTTTAATTGGAATTGCATTGAATCTGTATAGCACTTTTGGTAGTATGGCCATTTTGACAATATTAATTCTTCCTATCCAAGAACATGGGAGATCTTTCCATCTTCTAAGGTTTTCTTTAATTTCTTTCTTTAGTGTTCTGTAGTTCTCATTGTAGAGGTTTTTCACCTCTTTTGTGAGATTGATTCCCAAGTATTTTATATTTTTCGAGGCTATTGTGAATTGGGTAGTTTTCATAATTTCTCTTTCTGAAGATTCATCACTTATGTATAAAAATGCCTTAGATTTATGTGCATTGATCTTATATCCCGCTACTTTACTGAATTCACTTATGAGATCTAAAAGTTTTCTGGTGGAATTTCCTGGTTCCTCTAAGTATATAATCATATCATCAGCAAATAGGAATAGTTTGAGTTCTTCTTTTCCTATTCGTATCCCTTTAATTTCTTTGGCCTGTCTAATTGCTCTGGCTAGAGTTTCAAGGGTGATATTGAAAAGAAGTGGTGAAAGAGGGCATCCCTGCCTTTTTCCAGTTTTTAGGGGGAATGCTTTCAATTTTTCACCATTTAGAACGATATTAGCCATGGGCTTAGCATAGATGGCCTTTACAATGTTAAGGAATGTTCCCACTATCCCTATTTTTTCTAGTGTTTTGAGCATGAAGTGGTGCTGTATTTTATCAAATGCTTTTTCTGCATCTATTGAAATAATCATGTGATTCTTGACTTTAAGTCTGTTGATATGGTGAATTACATTTATTGATTTCCTGATGTTGAACCAACCTTGCATCCCTGACATGAAACCCACTTGATCATGGTGCACTATCTTTTTAATATATTTTTGTATGTGATTTGCTATAATTTTGTTGAGAATTTTTTCATCGATGTTCATTAAGGATATTGGTCTGAAATTTTCTTTCCTCGATGTGTCTCTGTCTGGTTTAGGTATCAGGGTAATATTGGCTTCATAGAATGAGTTTGGGAGGGTTCCCTCCTCTTCTATTTCATGGAATACTTTGAGGGGTATTGGAATGAGTTCTTTAAAAGTTTTGTAGAACTTGGCTGAGAACCCATCTGGTCCTGGACTTTTCTTTGTTGGTAGACTTTTGATGACTTCTTCTATTTCATTACTTGAAATCGGTCTATTTAAATTGTATATGTCCTCCTCGTTCAGTTTAGGCAATTCATATGTCTCTAGAAACCTGTTGATGTCTTCGAAATTTTCTATTTTGTTGGAGTATAGATTTTCAAAATAGCTTCTAATTATGTTTTGTATTTCAGTTGTGTCTGTTGTGATACTTCCTTGTTCAATCCGAATTTTAGTGATTTGGGTTTTCTCTCATCTTCTCTTTGTTAGTGTGGCTAAAGGTTTATCAATTTTGTTTATTTTTTCGAAGAACCAACTATTTATTTTGTCAATTTTTTGTATTGTTTCTTTTGTTTCAATTTCATTGATTTCAGCTCTGAGTTTAAGTATTTCCTGTCTTCTACTACTTTTGGTGTTGGTCTGTTCTTCTTTTTTAGGGTTTTGAGCTGTAGTGTTGGGTCATTTATTTGTTGAGTTTTACTTCTTTTATTGAATGCGCTCCATGAAATAAATTTTCCTCTAAGTACTGCTTTAATAGTGCCCCAGAGATTTTGATATGATGTTTCTTTGTTCTCATTTACCTCTAAGAATTTTTAAATTTCCTTCCTAATATCTTCTGTTGTCCATTCATCATATAAAAGCATGTTGTTTAATCTCCAGGTGTTAGAGTAGTTTCTGTTTTTTACTCTTTGATTTATTTCTAATTTCAATCCATTATGATCTGATAGAATACAAGGTAGTGTCTCTATCTTCTTGTATTTTCTAACATTAGCTTTGTGGCATAATATATGGTCTATTTTAGAGAAGGATCCATGTGCTGCTGAGAAGAAAGTGTATTCGCTGTTTTTTGGGTAGTATATTCTATAAATGTCTGTTAAGTCTAAATTATTGATTGTGTTATTGAGATCTATGGTTTCTTTGTTCAATTTTTGTTTGGAAGATCTGTCCAGTGGTGAGAGAGGTGTGTTAAAATCACCTAGTATTTTTGTGTTGCGATCTATTTATTTCCTGGAATTGAGAAGGATTTGTTTGACATACATGGATGAGCCACTGTTTGGGGCATAGATGTTTATGATTGTTATGTATTGCTGATTTATGCTTCCCTTAAGCAGTATGAAATGTCCTTCTTTATTCCTTCTGACTAACTTGACTTGAAGTCCACATTATCTGGTATGAGGATGGATACTCGACTTTTTTGCTGAATCCATGTGCATGGTATCTTTTTTCCTGTCCTTTCACCTTTAGTCTGTGGGTATCTCTTTCTATGAGATGAGTCTCTTGCAGGCAGCATATTGTTGGATCTTTCTTTTTAATCCAATCTGCCAGTCTGTGTCTTTTGATTGATGAGTTCAGGCCATTAACATTCAGGGTTATTACTGAGATATGGTTTGTATTCCTGGTCTTTTGGCTCAGTTTTAAAATTTTATTTATTTATTTTTTTTAACAAGACTTTGTTTCTCCTTTATTTGGCTATTCCTTTAAGGTAGTTCCTCCCTTTGCTGATTTACATCATTGTTTTTCATCTCTTCTTAATGGAATATTTTGCTGAGAATGTTCTGTAGTGCTTGCTTTCTATTTTTAAATTCTTTTAGCTTTTGTTTATCCTGGAAGGATTTTATTTCATCGTCAAATTTGAAGGCAAGTTTTGCTGGGTATAAGATTCGGCATCCATTTTCTTTCAGGGCTTGAAAAACATTGTTCCAGGTCCTTCTAGCTTTTAGGGTCTGGATTGAAAAATCTGCTGTTATCCATATTGGTTTCCCCCTGAATATAATTTGGTTCTTTTCTCTCACAGCCTTTAAAATTCTCTTTTTATTTTGTTTGTTAGGTATTTTCATTATAATGTGCCTTGGTGTGGGTCTGTTGTAATTTTGTGTATTTGGAGTCCTATAAGCCTCTTGGACTTGATTTTCCATTACATTCTTCAGATTTGGGAAATTTTCTGATATTATTTCATTGAATAGATTGTTCATTCCTTTGGTTTGTTTCTCTAAGTCTTCCTCAATCCCAATAATTCTTAAATTTGGCCTTTTCATGATATCCCATAGTTCTTGGAGATTCTGTTCATGATTTCTTACCATCTTCTCTGTTTGTTCAACTTTGTTTTCAAGGTTAAATATTTTTTCCTCATTGTCTGAGGTTCTGTCTTCCAGGTGTTCTATCCTATTGGTTATGCTTTCTATGGAGTTCTTAATTTGGTTCATTGTTTCCTTCATTTCAAGGATTTCTGTTTGTTTTTTTTTCAATATCTCTAACTCTTTATTGAAATGATGTTTTGCTTCCTGTATTTGCTCTTTTAACTGTCGATTGGTGCTATCATTCAATGCCTGCATTTGCTCTTTCATCTCCTCATTTGCTTCCCTGATCATTTTAATTATGTACATTCTGAACTCCCTTTCTGTCATATTTTCTGCCATGCTGTCATTGGATTTTATTGATGTAACATCTAGATTTGTTTGGGGCACTTTTTGCCCTTGTTTTCTCATATTGTTCAGGTATCAGTGGACTGCTGAGATATTGCCGATTTCCTCTATTGACTTATAATGTCCCTGAAGGTTTCTAGTATATCCCCTCTTAGCCTTCAGTAACCTGAAGTCTTGGAGGAAGTTGATAATATGGTGCTCCACAAGGAAGCTGCCTCTCTAGGTGTGGTGGCCTTCAGGTGGGATATATTCCCTGCTAGTGGGCAGAGGTGCCTCCACTTGTTGACCAATGGTCATCCAAAGGGGAACTAGGCTGCGGGCTGAGGCAAGGCCTGTTTGTGCCTGTGTCTCTGGTTTTGCCGTCCTTGTGGGAAAATCTCACCCGGCAGGGAAGACTCACCCAGTGGGGAGGTCTCGCTGGTCAGTTCTCCTCCTACAGGTTCCCCTCAATTCACAGCTACCGCCTGGGCTGGGCAGCCTTCCTCTGCAATGTTCCCAGGGGCCTGGACCTACCTCCTGGGAGCCTCGCCCTTTGCAGACGAGTCTTCTTAGGCTGCCCCTCCTCAGAGAATCTGCCCGCAGTCCTGGATCCTTCGCTCCGCCCCTCAGCTTGTCTCTGTGCGGCTCTTCCACCAACAAGCCTCCTAGGTCCTGGAACTCTGCTCTGCACCTAATCGCCTGGCTATGCGGCCCCTCCTCTGAGCAGCCACCTGGAGCCCTGTACGGTTGCTCCGAGTCCCAGCAACCTGCCGCACACCTTTTCCTCCGGGCAGCCACCCAGTGTTCCGCTGCAGTCGCTAGGAGTCCAAGCAACTCACTGTGTGCCTCCACCTCCCAACAACCGCTGGTAGCCTTGGTGTAGTCACTCCGAGTCCAAGTGACCCACCACGCTCCTCCTCCTCCTCTGGGCAGCCCCCTGGTGTTAAGGAGCGGTCGCTCTGAGTCCAAGCGACCCGCTGCATGCCTCCTCCTCCAGCCAGCTGCCCTGAGCTCGGGTGCAGCCGCTCCGAGTCTAATTGACCCGCTGCGCTCCTCCTCCTCCTTGGGGCAGCCCTCCCGGTGTTCAGGAGGGGTCACTCTGAGTCCAAGTGACCCGCTGCATGCCTCCTCCTCCGGGCAGCGTCCCGGAGCTCTGGTGCGGCCGTTCCAAGTCCAAGCGACCTGCTGCACTCCTCCTCCTCAGGGCAGCCCCCCCCCAGTTTTCAGGAGTTGTCGCTCTGAGTCCAAACAGCTCGCCACACAGCTCCTCCTCTGGGTAGCCGCCCGGAGCTCCGGTGGGTTGCTCCGTGTCCAAGTGTTGTGCTGAGTGGCCTCCTCTACAATGCTCAAAGTCTTAGTTTTGATTTGCATTTTTCTAATTGTGGAGATGAACATTTTTTCATATGGTTGTTGATCGATTATATATATTCTTCTGTGAAGTGTCTGTTTAGTTCCTTAGCCCATTGATTGATTGGGTTATTTGTTTTTTTTTAAATTTATTTTTATTGTAAACAAATGGGATACATGTAGTTTCTGTTTGTACATGGAGTAACAGCATACCATTTGCATAAACATTCATTTACATAGGGTAATGATGTTTGATTCATTCTGTTATTTTCCCCTTCCCCCCACCCCTCCCACCCCTCTTTTCCCTCTATACAGTCCCTCCTTCCTCCATTCTTGCCCCCCTCCCAACCCCCATTATGTGTCATCATCCGCTTATCTATCAGTGAGATCATTTGTCTTTTGGATTTCTGAGATTGGCTTATCTCACTTAGCATGATATTCTCCAATTTCATCCATTTGCCTGCAAATGCCATAATTTTATTATTCTTTATGGCTGAGTAAAATTCCGTTGTATATATATACCACAGTTTCTTTATCCATTCATCAACTGAAGGGCATCTGGGTTGGTTCCACAATCTGGCTATTGTGAATTGAGCAACTATGAACATTGATGTGGCTGTATCTCTGTAGTATGCGGATTTAAGTCCTTTGGGTATAGGCTGAGGAGTGGGATAGCTGGGTCAAATGGTGGTTCTATTCCAAGTTTTCTAAGGAATCTCCACACTGCTTTCGAGAGTGGCTGCACTAATTTGCAGCCCCACCAGCAATGTATGAGTGTACCTTTCTCCCCACATCCTCGCCAACACCTGTTGTTGCTTGTATTCTTGAAAATCGCCATTCTAATTGGGGTGAGATGGAATCTTAGGGTGGTTTTGATTTGCATTTCTCTTATTACTAGAGATGTTGAACATTTTTTTTATGTTTGTTGATTGCTTGTAGATCTTCTGTGAAGTGTCTGTTCATATCCTTAGCCCATTTGGTGATTGGGTTATTTGCATTCTTGGTGTAGAGTTTTTTGAGTTCTTTATATATTCTGGAAATTAGTGTTCTATCTGAAGTATAAGTGGCAAAGATATTCTCCCACTCTGTAACCTCTCTCTTCGCATTGCTAATAGTTTCCTTTGCTGAGAGAAAGCTTTTTAGTTTGAATCTATCCCAGTTATTGATGCTTGCTTTTATTTCTTGTGCTATGGGAGTCCTGTTAAGGAAGTCTGATCCTAAGCCAACAAGGTGAAGATTTGGACCTACTTTTTCTTCTCCAAGATGCAGGGTCTCTGTTCTGATTTCAATGTCCTTGATCTATTGTGAGTTGATTTTTTTTGCAGGGTGAGAGATATGGGTTTAGTTTCATTCTGTTGCATATGGATTTCCAGTTTTCCCAGCACCATTTGTTGAAGAGGCTATCTTTTCTCCATTGCATATTTTTGGCACCTTTGTCTAGTATTAGAAAATTTATTTATTTGGGTTTGTGTCCATATTCTCTATTCTGTACCATTGATCTACCTGTCTATTTTGGTGCCAATACCATGCTTTTTTTGTTACTATTGTTTTGTAGTATAGTTGAAGTTCTGGTTTTGTAGTACCCCCTGTTTCATTCTTCCTGCTAAGGATTGCTTTAGCTATTCTGGGTTTCTTATTCTTCCAGGTGAATTTCACGATTGCTTGCTCTATTTCTATAAGGTACGTCATTGGGATTTTAATTGGAATTGCATTAAATCTGTATAGTACTTTTGGTAGTATGGCCATTTTGACAATATTAATTCTGCGTATCCAAGAACATGGGAGATCTTTCCATCTTCCAAGGTCTTCCTCAATTTCTTTCTTCAATGTTTTGTTGTTTTCATTGTAGAGATCTTTTGTCTCTTTGGTTAGATTTATTCCCAAGTATTTTATTTTATTTTTTTTTGAGGCTATTGCAAATGGAGTTGTTTTCCTCAATTCCCTTTCAGCTGTTTTGTTGCTTGCATATAAAAATGCTTTAGATTTATGCATGTTGATTTTATAGCCTGCTATTTTGCTGAATTCTTTGATGAGGTCTAGTAGTTTTCTGGAGGAGGTTTTTGGATCCTCTAAATATACAATCTTGTCATCTGCAAATAGTGACAACTTAAGTTCCTCTTTTCCTATTTGTATCCCTTTAATTTCTTTGGTCTGCCTAATTGCTCTGGCTAGAGTTTCGAGGACAATGTTGAATAGAAGTGGTGAAAGTGGACATCCCTGTCTTGTTCCAGTTTTTAAACGGAATGCTTTCAGTTTTTCTCCATTAAGAATGATGTTGGCCATGGGCTTAGCATAAATAGCCTTTACAATGTTCAGGTATGTTCCTACTATCCCTATTTTTTCTAGTGTTTTGAGCATGAAGGGGTGTTGTATTTTGTCAAACGCTTTTTCTGCATCAATTGAAATGACCATATGATTCTTATCCTTAAGTCTATTGACATGATGGATTGCGTTCACTGATTTACTGATGTTAAACCATCCTTGTATTCCAGGGATGAACCCCACTTGGTCGTGGTGCACAATTTTCTTATTATGTTTTTGGATACGGTTTGCCAATATTTTGTTAAGGATCTTTGCATCTATATTCATCAAGGATATTGGTCTAAAATTTTCTTTCCTTGATGTGTCTTTTCCTGGTTTGGGTATGAGTGTGATATTAGCTTCATAGAATGAGTTCGGGAGGGTACTCTCCTTTTCTATTTCCTAGATTACTTTGAGAAGTAGTGGAATGAGTTCTTCTTTGTAGGTCTTGTAGAACTCGGCTGAGAATCCGTCTGGTCCTGGGCTTTTCTTGGATGGTAGGTTTTTAATGGCTTCTTCTATTTCATTGCTTGATATTGATCTGTTTAAATTGTGTATGTCCTCCTGGTTCAGTTTGGGAGGAGCATATGTCTCTAGAAATTTGTCAATGTCTTTGGTAGTTTCTATTTTGTTGGAATACAGATTTTCAAAGTAGCTTCTCCTTTTGTTCTGTATCTCATTGGTGTCTGTTGTGATATTTTCTTTTTCATCACAAATTTTAGTAATTTGAGTCTTCTTTCTCCTTCTGTTTGTTAGTGTGGCTAAGGGTTTGTCTATTTTGTTTACTTTCTCAAAGAACCAACTTTTTGTTTTGTCAATTTTTTGAATTGTTTCTTTTGTTTCAATTTCATTGATTTCAGCTCTGATTTTAATTATTTCCTGTCTTCTACCACTTTTGCTGTTATTCTGTTCTTCTTTTTCTAGGGCTTTGAGCTGTAAAGTTGGTCATTTAGTTGTTGGCTTTTCATTCTTTTCTGGAATGCGCTCCGTGCAATGAATTTTCCTCTTAGTATGGATTTCGTAGTGTCCCAGAGATTTTGATATGTTGTATTGTCATTCTCATTGACCTCTAAGAATTTTTTTATCTCCTCCCTGATGTTTTTTGTTATCCACGTTTCATTCAATAGCATATTATTTAGTCTCCAGGTGTTGGAGTAATTTCTGTTTTTTATTTTGTCATTGATTTCTACTCTCAGTTCATTATGATCTGATAGAACACAAGGCAGTATCTCTATGTTTTTGCATTTCCTAAGGGCTGTTTTGTGCTGCTGAGAAGAAAGTGAATCCGCTCGTTGATGGATGGAATATTCTATATATGTCTATTAAGTCTAGGTTATTGATTGTGTTATTGAGTTCTATGGTTTCTTTGTTTGGTTTTTGTTTGGAAGATCCATCTAATGGTGACAGCAGTGCATTAAAGTCACCCAGAATTATTGTGTTGTGGTCTATGTGATTCTGGAAATTGAGAAGGATTTGTTTGATGTGAGGGGATGCACCATTGTTTGGGGCATAAATATTTACTATTGTTATGTCTTCCTGATTTATGGTTCCCTTAAGCAGTATGAAATGTCCTTCTTTATCCCTTCTGACTAACTTTGGCTTGAAGTCCACTTTATCTGATATAAGGATGGAAACCCCCGCCATTTTACTGAGTCCATGTGCGTTGTAGGTTTTTTCCCATCCTTTCACCTTTAGTCTATGGATGTCTTTTTCTATGAGATGAGTCTCTTGCAGGCAGCATATTGTTGGTCTTTCTTTTAAATCCATTCTGCCAGTCTATGTCTTTTGATTGCTGAGTTTAGGCCATTAACGTTCAGGGTTATTATTGAGATATGGTTTGTATTCCCAGTCATTTGGCTTATTTTTGGTTTTTAAGTTGGCGTGGTTTTTCCTTTGAGTGGTTTTTCTCTAAGGTAGTTCCTCCCTTTGCTGACCTACATTGTTGTTTTTCATTTCCTCCTCATGGAATATTTTGTTGAGAACATTCTGTAGCGCAGGCTTTCTATTTGTAAATTCTTTTAACTTTTTTCTTTTAATCAGGGAAGGATTTTATTTCATCTTCAAATCTGAAGGTAAGTTTTGCTGGGTATAGGATTCTTGGTTGGCAACCATGTTCTTTTAGAGCTTGAAATATGTTGTTCCAGGCCTTTCTAGCTTTTAGAGTCTGGGTTGAGAAGTCGGCTGCTATCTGTATTGGTCTCCCCCTATATGTAATCTGATGCTTTTCTCTCGTGGCCTTCAAAATCTTATCTTTATTGTGAATGTTATGCATTTTCATTATAATGTGCCTTTGTGTGGATCTGTTGTGATTTTGTGCATTTGGTGTTCTGTAAACCTCTTGTATTTGATTTTCCATTTCATTCTTCAGATTTGGGAAATTTTCTGATATTATTTCATTGAATAGGTTGTTTATTCCTTTGGTTTGTATCTCTGCGCCTTCCTTAATCCCAATACTTCTTAAATTTGTTTTTTTCATGATGTCCCATAGTTCTTGGAGATTCTGTTCATGATTTCTTACCATCTTCTCTGTTTGGGCAACTTTATTTTCAAGATTAAATATTTTGTCTTCATTGTCTGAGGTTCTGCCTTCCAAGTGGTCTAGTCTTTTGGTGATGTTTTCCATTGAGTTTTTTATTTGGTTTATTGTTTCCTTCATTTCAAGTATTTCCGTTTGGTTTTTTTTTGAGAATCTCTCTCTTTGTTGAAATGATCTTTTGCTTCCTACAGGTGCTCTTTCAGCTTATTGGTATTATCATTCATTGCCTGCATTTGCTTTCTTATCTCATCCTTTGCTTTGTGAATCATCTTAATCATGTATAATCTGAAGTCTTTTTCTGACATTTCTTCTAACATACTGTCATTGGATTCTATTAATATAGAATCTAGATTTGTTTGGATCATTTTCTTCCCTTGTTTTTTCCTGTTGTTCATGTATCTTCCCCTGTAGCAGTGCAGATCTGGGGTATTGCAGATTTCCCCCTATAGGCTTATAGTGGTCCTGTAGGTTTCCAAACCCTTTCTTTAAGGGGAGATCAATATTAGCAGTGCCCAGTACAGACAATGTGCAACCCTAAACCAAATAGCCCCTATGAGGACAATAACAAAATTGTCATAATAAACAGAATGAGTTCAAATATTATCTTCAGTAAAACAAATTTGCAATAAAGTCTACAGTTTCTAATGGAGGACAAAGAGGATGCAGAGGGATGTAGAATGTGGCTGTTAGTGGGATAAGAAAAGAATATACAGAAGTTCTAGATAATAGGATGAGAGTGTAATGAAAAGAAATTGGATATTAGCATGCAAAAAGGGAGAACGAGACTCTGAGGGAACAGGTAAACAAAAGGAAAAGAGAGCAAGAAAAGTAACGAAATAAAAACAAATTTTTTCAATAAGGAGAAAAAAGAAAATCTACAGTATAACAGTCATATAGTAATGAAACCTCTCAGAGTTCAGTAGCCTGATGCCTGACAGGTACCTGATAATGAGCTTCAAGCCTCCAGCAGGTGTCTCAGGATGGGATTTGCCCCACCTAAAGATCGGAGCTACGGCTTCCAGGATTATCCAAGATGGCTGTTCTGGCTTCGAAACGTGTTGGCAAACAGGGAGCTGCAGCTCAGGGGTGGATGTGGTCAGCTGGAGGTCCTGGAGGCGGGATGTGGTTGGTCAGGCAGGGGTCCTGGAGTTTCGGTGTGTTTGGTGTGTTTGCGGGATCCTGGATGCCGGGTGCCCGGTGATAGGGTACAGTTAGTTGGTCTGGGGTTCCTGGCGGCAGGGAGCAGTCAGTCGATGTGAGGGCCCCAGAGGCAGGGAGTGATCGGTCGGGCTGAGGGATCCTGGAGATGGTGCTCAGTCAGTCCGGCCAGGGGTCCTGCGGGGCCTGGCTGTTGTCTCAAAATTGTGGCAGCCACGTGTAATCAAACCTGCAGGTACTGTAACTGTGAACTTCCAGGAAATAGCAGGCAGCTGGTGCTCCACTGGTGGTCGGCGATCAGTTTGCTGACTCTTGTTGGACGATCGGGAGGTGAACCTCATGCATTGGGTGATGGATAGGAGTAAGGCAGGTGATGGACATATGCGAGAGGCAGGCAAATGGCGGATGATAGGCGCCTGACAGAGAGCAATCTGCACTCAAAAAATGCGTCAGTATGCTGGCAGACTGCAGGTGATCACAGCAGACAAATGGGGTAAACAGCAGGGGATCGATAAGCAGCAAAAATTGCCTTACCAAGAAACAGATATCCTCTGCTTGAAACTGGAGTTATGGAGCGACAAGGAATGCAGCCTCCCTCTAGTCCGCCATCTTGGAATCTCTTGGTTGTTTTTTTGATGTTAAGTTTTTTGAGTTCTTTATATATTCTGGAGTTGAGTGCTCTATCTGAGGTGTATGTGGTAAAGATTTTCTCCCAATTTGTGGGCTCTCTCTTCATGTTATTGATTGTTTCCTTTGCTGAGAAGAAACTGTTAGTTTGACCCCATCCCATTTATTGACTCTTAATTTTACTTCTTGCACTTTAGGAGTCTTGTTAAGGAAGTCAGGTCCTAAGCTGACATGATGAAGATTTGGGCCTGGTTTTTCTTTTAGTAGACCCAGGGTCTCTGTTCTAGTGTCTAAGTCACTGTTCCACTTGAGTTGATTTTTATGCAGGGTGAGAGAAAGGTGTTTAATTTTGTTTTGTTACATATGGATTTCCAGTTTTCCCAGCACCATTTGTTGAATAGGCTATCTTTTCTCCAATGTATCTTTTTGGCACCGTGGTCCAGTATGAGATAACCGTATTGATGTGGGTTTGTCTCTGTGTCTTCTATTTTGTACCATTGGTCTTCATGTCTGTCTTGGTGCCAACACCATGCTGTTTTTGTTATTGTTGCTCTGTAGTGTAGTGTAAGGTCTGGTATTGTGATGCCTCCTGCTTCACTCTTCTTGCTAAGGATTCCTTGGCTATTCTGAGCCTCTTATTTTCCAAATGAATGCCATGATTGCTTTTTCTAGTTCCATGAAGAATGTAATTGGAATTTTAATTGGAATTGCACTGAATCTGTATAATACTTTTGGTAGCATGGCCATTTTGACATATTAATTCTGCCTATTCGAGAACAAGGAAGATCTTTCTGTCTTCTAAGATCTTTAATTTCTTTCTTTAGTGTTCTGTAGTTTTCACTATAGAGGTCTTTCACCTCTTCTTTAGATTGATTCCCAAGTCTTATTTTTTTTAAGAATGTTGTGAAATGGGGTAGTTTTCCTAATTTCTCTTGCAGTGGAGTTATTGCTTATGTATATAAGTACATTTGATTTATGAGTATTGATTTTATATCCTACTTTGCTGAATTCATTTATGAGTTCTTGACGTTTTCTGTGGAATTTTTGGATCTTCTGAATGTAGATTCATGTCATTGGCAAATAATGATAGTTTGAGTTCTTTTCCTATTCTATCCCTTTAATTTCTCTCATCTGTTCAATTGCTCTGGCTAGAATTTCAAGGACGATATTGAATAGAAGTGATGAAAGAGGGCATTCCTCTCTTGTTCTAGTTTTTAGAGGGAATACTTTAAATTTTTCACCATTTAGAATGATGTTGGCCTTAGACTTAGCATAGATAACTATTACAGTGTTGAGGTATGTTCCTGCTAGCCCTAGTTTTTCTAATGTTTTGAGCATGAAGAGGCTGTATTTTGTGAAATGCTTTTTCTGCATCTATTGAGATAATCATATGATTCTTGTCTTTAAGTCTATTGATGTGATGTATTATGTTTATTGATTTCTGTATGTTGAGCCAACCTTGCATCCCAGGGATGAACCCCACTTGATTGTGGTGCACCAACTTTTAAATATGTTTTTGTGTTCAATTTACCAAAATTTTATTGAGAATTTTTACATCTATGTTCATCAGGGATATTGGTCTGAAGTTTTCTTTCCTTGATGTGTCTTTGTCTGGTTTTGGTATCAGGGTGATACTAGCCTCATAGAATGAGTTTGGAAGGGTTTCCTCCTTTTCTATTTCATGGAATACTTTGAGATGTATTGGTATTAGTTCTCTTTGAAGTTTTTGTAGAACTTGGCTGAGAATTCATCTGGTCCTGGGCTTTTCTTGGTTGATAGGCATTTGATGGCATCTTCTATTTCATTGCTTGAAATCAATATATTTAAATTGCGTGTGTCCTCTTGTTTCAGTTTGGGTAGATCATATGTCTCTGGAAATTTGTTTATGTCTTTGAGATTTTCTATTTTATTTGAGTATAAATTTTCAAAGTAATTTTTAATTATCTTCTGTATTTCAGTAGTATCTTGTCATCATATTTCCTTTTTTATCACAAAGTTTAGAAATTTGAGTTTTCTTTCTCTTTGTTAGTGTGGCTAAGGGTTTATCAATTTTATTTATTTTTTCAAAGAACAAACTTTGTTTTGTCAATTTTTTCAATTGTTTCTTTTATTTAAATTTCATTGATTTCAGCTCTCATTTTAATTATTTCCTGTCTTCTGCTGCTTTTGGTGTTGATTTGTTCTTTTTCTAGGGCTTTGAGATGTGATGTTAGGTCATTTATTTGTTGACTTTTTATTCTTTTAATGAATGAGTTCAATGCATTGCACTTTCCTCTTAGCACTGCCTTCATAGTGTCCCAGAGATTTCTTTTTAATTTTTATTTTTACAGACTGCATTTTGATTCATTGTACACAAATGGAGTACAACTTTCATTTCTATAGTTGTACACAATGTAGATTCACACCATTCATGTAATCATACATATACATAGGGTAATACTGTCTATCTCAGTTACTATCTATCCTTCCCCCACTCCCTCCCACCCCAGTTTCCTCTACACCATCCAAAGTTCCTCCATTTTTCTCTTACCCTCCTGCCACCATGTTATGTATCATCATGCAGAGATTTTGATATGTTGTATCTGTGTTCTCATTTACCTGTAAGTAACTTTTTATTTCCTCCCTGATTTCTTCTTTTATCCATTCATCATTCAGTAGCATGCTATTAAGTCTCCAGGTGTTGGGGTATCATGTATTTTTTATTTTATCATTGACTTCTAGTTTTATTCTGTTATGATCTGATAGAATGCTTGGTAGTATTTCTACTTTTTGTATTTGCTGAGAGTTGCTTTGTGGCATAACTATGGTCTATTTTAGAGAAGGATCCACATGTTGTTGAGAAGAAAGTGTATTCACTTGATGATGGATGAAATACTCTATAGTCTATTAAAGTCTAAATCATTGATTGTATTATTTAATTTTGTAGTTTCTTTGTTTTGTTTTTGTTTGGAAGATATATCCAGTGGTGAGAGAGGTTTGTTAAAGTCACCTAGTGTCGCGCTCCCTGCCCGCAGAGAAACGAGACCAAACCTAGTTCTTTTGAGCTCTTTATTTTGCGCGCTTACTTCCTCATAGTTCTTTCTTTGTTCTCTCTTTTTGAGGAACTTACACTCCAATATATACAGTACTTGTAACCAATCAGCCTTTGAGTACGAGGGGAGAGCATGCACAGATACAGGCAGCAAAGGCAGGCATACAGTGGACCTGCACTGTCCATCAGGGAGCTCAGCCAATCCCTCAAACTTCCTCAATACGATGTCAGTTGTTTGTGCAAAAGTTAACTGCTCTGGCTCACTGCCAGGCGCCATCTTAGCCTTGCCACACCTAGGGCCAGGGGTCCGGCCGAAATCCCGACAACCTAGTATTGTTGTGTTGTGGGCTATTTGATTCTTGAAATTGAGGAAGGATTTGTTTGATGTACATAAATGCTCCATTGTTTGGGGCATATATATTTATGTTTGTTATGTCTTATGGATGTATGATTTCCTTAAGTAGTATGTAATGTCCTTCTTTGTCCCTTCTGACTAACTTTGGTTTGAAGTCCATTTTGATTGATATGGGGATGGAAACCTCTGCTTGTTTATGCAGTCCATGTGAGTGATATGTTTTTCCCATCCTTTCACCTTCAGTCTGTGAATGTCTTTTCCTAGAAGGTGACTCTCTTGAAGACAGCACATTGCTCTGTCTTTTTAAAAATCCAATCTGCCAGTCTGTCTTTTGATTGATGAATTTATGCCATTTACATTCATGGTTATTATTGAGATATGATTTGTATTCCCAGTCATTTCAGTTTATTTTTGGTTTTTAACTTGACTTAGTTTCTCCTTTGATTGACCTTTCCATTAGTATAGTTCTTTCCTTTGATGTTTTTTATTTTTTCATTTCCTCCTCTTGGAATATTTTGCTGAGAATGTCCTGTAGTGCAGGCTGTCCAGTTAAGAATTTTTGGAAGGTTTTTATTTCCTCTTCAAATATGAAACTTAAATTTGCTGGATAAAAAATTCTTGGTTGGCATCTCTTTTCTTTCATAGCTTGATATGTTATTCCAGGATCTCCTTGGCACTAAGAGTCTGGGTTGAGAAATCAGCTGAAATCTGTATTGGTTTCCCCCTATATGTAATTTTTTTTCTCTCATAGTCTTTAAAATTCTATCCTTATTCTGTATTAGTCATTCTCATTATAATGTGCCTTGGCGTGGGTTTGCTATAATTGTGTACATTTTGGGTCCCGTAAACCTTTTGTAGTTGATTTTCCATTTCATTCTTTAGATTTGGGAAGATTTGTCATTGAAAAGATTGTGCATTCCTTTGATTCGTATCTCCATGCCTTCATCTAGTCTGATAAATCTTAAATTTGATCTTTTCATGTTGACCCATATTTCTAGGAAGTTCTGTTTATGGTTTCTTGCCATCTTCTCTGTGTGGTCAACTTTATTTTCAAGATTATATATTTTGTCTTCATTGTGTGAGGTTCTGTATTCCAAGTGATCTAGTCTGTTGATGATTCTCTCCAATGAATTTTAAATTTGTTTTATTGTTTCCTTCATTTCAAGGATTTCTGCTTGATTCCTTTTTATAATCTCTGCCTCTTTATTGAAGTGATCTTTCACTTTCTGTATTTTTTCTCTGATGCCATCATTTATTTTGAAGATCAATCTAACTATATTTTCTCAACTCCTTAGCTGACATTTCCTCTACTGTGTTGTCTATGGATTCTGTTGTTGGAACATCTTGGTTTGTTTGAAGTTCTTTGTTCCCATGTTTTTTTCATGTTGTTTGTGCATTCTCTCATCTACTGGTATGTATCAGAGGCAGTACAGATTCTTCCCTGTAGACTTAGAGTGTCCCTAAAGGTTTTCAATACCTCACCTTTAAGGGGGGAGACCAATATTAACAGTACCCAGTGCAAAAAGTATACTGCCTTAAACCAAATGACTCCCATTAATGCAATTACAGTTTTGTTGCAATAAGCAGAAATGAAGTGTTCAATTGTCTAAATTATAACCAGTAAGTTTGCTAAAAGAGTTTACCATTTTAAATGATGAACAATGAGGGAACAGAAGTAGTGTAAGATGTGATGTTCATGACGGAGAAAGAGAGAAGATAGAGGTAAAAATTTATAGTAAGAGCAAGGGAGGAATGAATAGAGGTTGGCAGTTAGTATGAGTAAAGTGAGAAAGAGAATTCAGGGAGACAGATAAGTAAGAGCAAAAATGTATGCTGATTTAAAAAAAGTAAAAATATAAGAATACACAACAAAACTGTAATATACCATTCAGACATCCCATTCCTCAATAAATCAATTCATGAAAAATATTTGGATTCAAAGATGGTAGAGGTATGAGAGAGAGAGTGAAAAAAAAAAAAGAAAAAGGAAGGAAAGTCTCAATGAAAAATTGAATGATTGCTTTCATTGAATTTCAAAAAATTTCTCAGCTTCTCTTCTCTGCCCATAGGTGGGGTTGTCTGAAGTTTGATGTTAGCTCTATTCCAGTGGGTGCTGTACCATTTGCGTGGGTGGACCGATAGCAAGATGCCCTCACACCCTTTTCTGGTCTTTCCACCCATTGTAGCTGACCCCTTCCATCCCTGTACACTTCAGGACACCCTGCGCTGGAGAGAGTTCAGTTTTCTCCAACCCATGCTCCCCCCAGGGAACTGCCCCTGGTCTCTTGACTTTCCACAGACTTGCCAGATGCAGACTGGCCCATGCAGACCCAGCTGCAATCTGATGGACCTGGGTTTCAGCTTCCCCAGGCCCTGTCTTGCTCCAGTCCCAAGATCTCAATGCCCTTTCAACTTACAAAGAGACACCCAGGGATGTGCTCACACAAAGGAATGACCCTGCAAGGAGGCAGCCAGATGGCAGTCAGTACCACATGGGGCAGAAAGACCTCAGTGCAACCAGACCTGCAGGTACCCAGTATATCCGCAGTCCCTGGCCAGTATCCCCAGAGGGAGGTGACTGTGCCCCAAGATGGTGGCAGAGGCACTGGCAAACTTGAAGGCCCTGGCTGGTGTCCCAAGGTGGTGGCGGCTGCGTGTACTCAAACCTGCAGGTACTGTGATAATGGACTTCAAGGCAACAATGGGCAGCAGGTGATCTGCTGGCAGTCTGTGGATAGTCTGCAGGCTAATGGTGGACAACTGGCAGATGAACATCAGGTGGTAGGTGATGGGTAGGTGAAAGGCAGGTGATGGGCAGGCAAGAGGCAGGCAGTGGGCAAATGGTGGATGATAGGCAGCAGTCAGTGAGTGATCTGCACTCAAAAGACAGGTGATATGCTGGCAGATGGCGGGTGACCATGGTGGATAAATTGGGGGTAAACCACCTCACAGAGAAACACCATTTCCTGTGCTTGAATCCTGAGTCACAGAGCGACAAGGAATGCAGCTTCCCTCTAGTCTGTCATCTTTGATCTCTCTTGAAGAAGATAGTTTTATTTTGGCTCCTGGTTTTGTGGTTTTGGGCCTGTGACAAGTCACAACATCATGGCACGGAGCACATAGGGGAGCAAAACTGTTCACCCCATGGCAACTGGAAAGAACAGTTTTTGGATCAAGCAACTTCATAGTTTTACTTTGGAAAGAAAGAGGAAGGGCTTGATTCCTAACACCCCTTCAAGGGCATGCCCCCAGTGACCCAATTTCCTCCCAATAGGCCCCACCTCCTGAAGGTTCTACCACCTCCCAGCAGTGATCAGGCCTTTGGCAATGGGTCTTCAAGGGACATTTAAGATCCAAACCCTAACTTCAGTGTGCCTTTTTAAATTTATTAGCATCTACCTAACAGAGCAGTGACTCTCTTTTCAGGATCCCTAAGCTTCTCTGGAAGTGGCATCTAACCCTGAAGCCAACATTTCAGTGTGCGTGATCTTCAGCATGTTCTTAGCTTTGACACTGCTCGTCTTGGCTAACTTCACAGTTTGATGAACTTTCAACACAGTTTTCTAGTTTCTGCCTATTAGGAACTTTGGAAAGACAAATTATCAGAGAAGGAAAGGGTCTGTTTCTGCTCACCTGCAGTCACATCTTATGAAGTTTTTCAAGTAGAAAAACCAAGGCAGAATCTTCTTCAAACAGGGCTTTAAAAACAGTGGTCTAGGATAAGGGCAATTGAAAACCCAGTTTTAGACAAAACAACAAAACAATTTAAAAATATTTTTAAGATGTTGATAGACCTTTATTTTATTCATTTATTTGTATGTGGTGCTGAGAATTGAACCCAGTGCCTCACACATGCAAGGCAAGTGCTCTACCACTGAGCCACAACCCCAGCCCAAGTTCTCATTCTTTAAGCACTCAGTCCACAGTGCTTTCTGATGGTGGCTTCAACAAAATGCATTTCCATGATGAAGTCTGTCCTTCAGTGGTGGTCACTTCAAGCCACAGGATTTCTAATGAATTTCAACTTTTTTATTTGTGAATCCCTGTACAGTTTGGTGTGTGCATGTGTGCATATGTATGTGTGTGTGTGTGTTTTGTTTTCACATGTGGTACAGTGTGTATACCATAGGTGCCCAGCATACTTGAGGATGTAGAGGCTTCTGCATGTGGCCTCAGCAGGGGACAGGCAGATCATCATGCAGTGCATCCATGACTGTACTCTGCATCCACAGGGCTGTAGCCTCGGGATGTGCTCTGCACCTGGGCACTAGCAAGCAGAGGCAGAAGACTGTTGGCACCAGGGAGAGCCCAGCAGCTGCAGCAGGAGAGGCCTCAGCAGGACCTCAGCCTACCTTAGGCACAGCCTTGAACTTCACCAGGTAAACAGTGCAGGCTGAGCATCCCTTGCCCCAGAAATGCTGGGGACTGGAGTGGTTTGGATTTAAAATCTTTTTAGATTCTTGCATATTTGCACACACACATATAAAATATACAGATGTTTACATACACATATATATCTGTGTATATGTATATGCATATATAATATGTGTATATGTGTATGTGTATATGTAATGAGTTATTTTGGAGCTAGGAGTCATACCTAAGTAGCAATTTATTTATGTTTCATATACACATTGTACATATGGGCTGAAGGTGATTTTATACAGTACTTTTAGTGGGGCTGAATTCTGAATGAGACTCACCACCCATGAGGTCAGGTATGAAATTTTTCACTTGTGGCATCATGTCAGTGATCAAAATGTTTCCATTTTCAGAGCATTTTAGATTTAAGATCTTCAGATTAGGGTCAATGAACTTGTAACGTGAGAAGTCTTTGATACAGCTCAATAGAGATGACAGGAATTCATGATCAAGAATATGAGCTGAGATCCTCCCCATTTTTTTCTAGCTTTCACGTTTGACCCTTGACTTTCTGAGTATGGCTCATTTTACTTAGCATGATGTTCTCCAGTTTCATCCATTTACCAGCAAATGCCATGATTTCATTCTTCCTTATGACTGAGTAAAGCCCCATTGTGTATATATACCACATATTCTTTATCCATTCATCTGGTGACAGGCACCTGGCTTGGTCCTGTAACTTGGCCATCGTGAATTGCACTGCAGTAACATTGATGTGACTGATCACTATAGTATGCACAGAAGAGAGATCAGTGGAGCAGAGGATGGGGATTGAGGGAGACAGAAGAGGGACAGGAAAAGGAGGAATGGTGGAAGGAACTGACCAAGCTCTCCTAAATACATATATGAATATACCATGAATTTCACCTTTCTATCTATAATACACTAATTTTTTAAAAAAAGTATAAATAAAAAGAAGGAAGACCAGTAGAGTAGAGGAAAGGGAGAAGGGAAGTACTGGAGACCGAATGGAACAAATTATATTCCATGCTTGTATCATGTCAGAATGAACCTCAGTATTTTGCATAATATAATGCATTAATCAAAGAATTGTAAAGTATATAAGCTGAAGTCAATGACAGCAGTTGGTGGTTTTAGCCCACTTAGTGGACACACTTAGAGGAACTGACAAGGTGAGGTAGGTGGAGGTTTAAGGAAGCTGCTGTTCCATCATCTGGTTACTGTGTTGTCCAGTGTGAAAATTCATGGAACAGTAAAATTTCTGCATATTTGTTGTAGCTTTTTGTTAAAAATGTTTACAAAAAATAGTGGGTACATTTGAAAGACAGGAAGGCCAATGCGAAATCTGAATGGAGGGTGGCAAGGGATATTCATCAGGGTAGGAAGGTGGAGAAGGGTGTAGGGAGCTTCTGGGAGCTGCTGCTCACATGCTAACAAAGAGTGACAGTGCCAGAGGTAACGCAGGCAGGCACTCTTGAGGGAAATGTCAACAGACAGATAGTTTCTAAGCTGAAGATCACTTGAACTGCACACCCACATGGCACTGTGATGCAGCAGGAGAAAGAAGAATCCTCGAAGGCTCATGGAGAAACACAAGTTTCATCATAGTGAAGCATCATCTTGGTCTTAGGTATCTCACTGACAACAGTGGCTTCCAGATGGGCAAGATGAAAATGGAAGAAAATGGTGTTGGGCAGAAAGGTTGCAGTCTGTATTTACAGCCCATGGACTAGTGTGCACTGAGAACACGTCTCGCCATTGCTGATGAAGAATCGTTGAAACGCAGTCATGTTTATCTAAAGTACAAATACACCAACAGAGCACAGGCAGAGATTTCACCAGGGTGGACTTATCCAGACACCAGAAGACGCACCACTGCCTTCTGCAGGTGAAGGAGTGCCTTCCAGCCCTCCCCTTCTGCTCGTTGGCTCCATCTATACTGCTCTCTTCTTGTGTGCTTGTAGGCATTCTTCATAGTCCCTTTAGTTAATATGTTTTACCTTTTTAGGATACTAATTATGTCCAACCCCTAAAATAGTTCCTGAACTTCACCAGGTGAGCAATGTGTATTTGTTGAATGGATAACATAACTACCAAAAACCTGAACAGTTTAATAGAAATATAATGCAAGATCCAAATGGAATTTTACATTTGTTCATAAGCATATAAAAAGAGTAACAACAAGGAGATTAAATAGTTTAAGTAGTATATCTAAATATATTTTACCCAAATATCATAATTTAAACATGTAATCAATATGGAAATTATTAATGTGATATGTATGCACTTTTATTCATGCTGAGACCTAAGTTTATAGCATATCGCATACAAACAAGCCAGTATCAAGTGCTCAGTGCCACCTGGCTTCTTTTTGTATTTTTCTTCTGTGTAAGTCTTTACAACCCTCCTGTCTTTGACAAAAGTGTGGGGCATCAGATCAGCTACAAACGCTCCTCAAGAGCAGGTAACCCTAATCATTGAAAAGGAAAAAAGCAATTGGGAAATCATTTTTTAAATTTCTCATTAGCAAAATAGGGCAGATGACTGGGTAGCATGATGATAACATTATACAAATGTTCCACGATTCTGGAATTTTCTCAGGTGTATAAAAGATATAAAGTGTAAAACAGTTGTTTCAGAAATAAAAGAACATAAAGCAACTTACAAGAAGGAGGATGGTGTGGGTGGCTTTGTGTTCAGGAGATGACTGGGAGGAGACACCAGGCTGTGGACGTGCTGGGCTCTCCTGTGGTGTCTGAGGAGGAGACTCACCAGGTACAGGCTGGTGCAGACCATGAGGAGTACAAACACCAGATCTCGAATCATTATCATACTCATAAACATCCCTGAGTTCTGGTTGCCAAACTGCCTGGCTCGACAGTGTGCAACAATGTAGCTACAACCTACCAGAGTGAGATTGCTCCTGGCTGTTATGGTTTCAATGATGTGGATGTCAATGAGCACGTTGCGGATCCAGAAGAAAAGGAATGAGGGACACATCCATGTAGGGAGCCTAAATTTAAGTAACTTAGAGTTACTGGGACTGACCATGATGGCTTTAAATGCCTTCAAGGGAGAGGAGGTGCAGATAGAAACACCCTGGATCACTGTGACTTTATACAAAACTGCTTTGTAATCAAGACCATTCAAAAACTGCCTTATTCCAAAGGATGACATGATACCTGGTAAACGACAGAATACAGTGGTCAAAACAATGTCAGGTGTGTGAAAATCAAATCCACGGGCTTCTTCAGTTGAGGCTGAACTAAGAAGGTGTGCACACATGATATGAAGAGCAATATGTTCCCCATGACACTGATACACACCTGAAATAGGAGGAAAAAACCCAAACGCTTATTGCTTGGAAACATTATCTTAATGATGCTTTAATTAGATAAACCAAACTGCCAAAAAGTTTATTTTGTGGAATGATAATTAAAAATGTGGAACTGATGAACAGTTCAGCTGGTGCGGAGAGGGAGAGATGGTCAGTTCTCTTGTATTTCAGGCCTCAGGTGGACACTTACCAAAACTGGATTGAGGTTTTCTTAAGCTTAGGGTGCAGAAGTCGGAACTGGTGTCCTGACGGGGTGAACTTCCATACGAACGAACTGCACTGTAGGGTACCAGCATGGAGGATCCTGTCTTGTATCAAAGACAAATATGCATCTTTTTAAAAATTATTTTATTGTAAACAAATGGGATACATGTTGTTTCTCTGTACATGGCATAAAGACATACCATTTGTGTAATCATAAATTTACATAGAGTAATGCTGTTTGATTCATTTTGTTATTTTTTCCTTCCCCCCCACCCCTCCCACCCCTCTTTTCCCTCTATACAGCCCTTCCTTCCTCCATTCTTGCCCCCCTCCCTAACCCTAACTCTAACCCTAACCCCTCCCACCCCCCATTATGTGTCATCATCCACTTATTAGCGATATCATTCGTCCTTTGTTTTTTTGAGATTGGCTTATCTCACTTAGCATGATATTCTCCAATTTCATCCATTTGCCTGCAAATGCCATAATTTTATCATTCTTTATGGCTGAGTAATACTCCATTGTATATATATACCACAGTTTCTTTATCCATTCATCAATTGAAGGACATCTAGGTTGGTTCCACAATCTGGCTATTGTGAACTGAGCAGCTATGAACATTGATGTGGCTGTATCTCTGTAGTATGCTGATTTTAAGTCCTTTGGGTGTAGGCCAAGGAGTGGGATAGCTGGGTCAAATGGTGGTTCTATTCCAAGTTTTCTAAGGAGTCTCCACACTGCTTTCCAGAGTGGCTGCACTAATTTGCAGCCCCACCAGCAATGTATGAGTGTACCTTTCTCCCCACATCCTCGCCAACACCTGTTGTTGCTTGTATTCTTGATAATTGCCATTCTAATTGGGGTGAGATGGAATCTTAGGGTGGTTTTGATTTGCATTTCTCTTATTACTAGAGATGTTGAACATTTTTTCATATGTTTGTTGATTGCTTGTAGAGCTTCTTCTGTGAAGTGTCTGTTCATTTCCTTAGCCCATTTGTCAATTGGGTTATTTGCATTCTTGGTGTAGAGTTTTTTGAGTTCTTTATAGATTCTGGAGATTAGTGCTCTATCTGAAGTATGATTGGCAAAGATTTTCTCCCACTCTGTAGGCTCTTTCTTCGCATTGCTGATAGTTTCCTTTGCTGAGAGAAAGCTTTTTAGTTTGAATCTATCCCAGTTATTGATGCTTGCTTTTATTTCTTGTGCTATGGGAGTCCTGTTGAGGAAGTCTGGTCCTAAGCCGACATGTTGAAGCTCTGGACCTACTTTTTCTTCTATAAGATGCAAGGTCTCTGGTCTGATTCCGAGATCCTTAATCCATTTTGAGTTTAGTTTCATGCATGGTGAGAGATATGGGTTTAGTTTCATTCTGTTGCATATGGATTTCCAATTCTCCCAGCACCATTTGTTGAAGAGGCTATCTTCTCTCCATTGCATATTTTTGGCCCCTTTGTCTAGTATGAGAAAATTGTATTTATTTGGGTTTGTGTCCATGTCCTCTATTCTGTACCATTGATCCACCTTTCTATTTTGGTACCAATACCATGCCGTTTTTGTTACTATTGCTTTGTAGTAGAGTTGAAGATTTGGTATTGCGATACCCTCTGCTTCACTCTTTCTGCTAAGGATTGCTTTAGCTATTCTGGGTTTTTTATTCTTCCAGATGAATTTCATAATTGCTTATTCTATTTCTGTAAGGTACATCATTGGGATTTTAATTGGAATTGCATTGAATCTGTATAGCACTTTTGGTAGTATGGCCATTTTGACAATATTAATTCTTCCTATCCAAGAACATGGGAGATCTTTCCATCTTCTGAGGTTTTCTTGAATTTCTTTCTTTAGTGTTCTGTAGTTCTCACTGTAGAGGTCTTTCACCTCTTTTGTGAGATTGATTCCCAAGTATTTTATTTTTTTCGATGCTATTGTGAATGGGGTAGTTTTCATAATTTCTCTTTCTGAAGATTCATCACTTATGTATAAAAATGCCTTAGATTTATGTGCATTGATCTTATATCCTGCTACTTTACTGAATTCACTTATGAGATCTAAAAATTTTCTGGTGGAATTTCCTGGTTCCTCTAAGTATATAATCATATCATCAGCAAACAGGGATAGTTTGAGTTCTTCTTTTCCTATTCGTATCCCTTTAATTTCTTTGGTCTGTCTAATTGCTCTGGCTAGGGTTTCAAGGTTGATATTGAATAGAAGTGGTGAAAGAGGGCATCCCTGCCTTGTTCCGGTTTTAAGGGGGAATGCTTTCAGTTTTTTCAGCATTTAGAATGATATTAGCCATGGGCTTAGCATAGATGGCCTTTACAATGTTAAGGAATGTTCCCACTATCCCTATTTTTTCTAGTGTTTTGAGCATGAAGGGGTGCTGTATTTTATCAATGCTTTTTCTGCATCTATTGAAATAATCATGTGATTCTTGACTTTAAGTGTATTGATATGGTGAATTACATTTATTGATTTCTTGATGTTGAACCAACCTTTCATCCCTGGGATGAAACCCACTTGATCATGGTGCACTATCTTTTTAATATGTTTTTGTATGTGATTTGCTAAAATTTTGTTGAGAATTTTTGCGTCAATGTTCATTAAGGATATTGGTCTGAAGTTTTCTTTCCTCGATGTGTCTCTGTCTGGTTTAGGTATCAGGGTGATATTGGCTTCATAGAATGAGTTTGGGAGGGTTCCCTCCTCTTCTATTTTATGGAATACTTTGAAAAGTATTGGAATGAGCTCTTCTTTAAAGGTTTTGTAGAACTCGGCTGAAAACCCATCAGGTCCTGGACTTTTCTTTGTTGGTAGGCTTTTGATGACTTCTTCTATTTCATTACTTGAAATTGGTCTATTTATATTGTGTATGTCCTCCTCGTTCAGTTTAGGCAATTCATATGTCTCTAGAAACCTGTTGATGTCTTCGAAATTTTCTATTTTGTTGGAGTATAGATTTTCAAAATAGCTTCTAATTATGTTTTGTATTTCAGTCATGTCTGTTGTGATATTTCCTTGTTCATTCTGAATTTTAGTAATTTGGGTTTTCTCCCGTCTTCTCTTTGTTAGTGTGGCTAAAGGTTTATCAATTTTGTTTATTTTTTCGAAGAACCAACTATTTATTTTGTCAATTTTTCGTATTGTTTCTTTTGTTTCAATTTCGTTGATTTCAGCTCTGAGTTTAACTATTTCCTGTCTTCTACTACTTTTGGTATTGGTCTGCTCTTCTTTTTCTAGGGCTTTGAGCTGTAGTGTTAGGTTGTTTATTTGTTGAGTTTTACTTCTGTTTTTAAATGTGCTCCATGAAATAAATTTTCCTCTAAGTACTGCTTTCATAGTGTTCCAGAGATTTTGATATGATGTTTCTTTGTTCTCATTTACCTCTAAGAATTTTTAAATTTCCTTCCTAATATCTTCTGTTATCCATTCATCATATAGTAGCATATTGTTTAATCTCTAGGTGTTGGAGTAGTTTCTGTTTTTTACTCTTTCATTAATTTGTAACTTCAATCCATTATGATCTGATAGAATACAAGGTAGTGTCTCTATCTTCTTGTATTTGCTGACATTAGCTTTGTGGCATAATATATGGTCTATTTCAGAGAAGGATCCATGTGCTGCTGAGAAGAAAGTGTATTTGCTCTTGGTTGGATGGTATATTCTATAAATGTCTGTTAAGTCTAAATTATTGATTGTGTTATTGAGATCTATGGTTTCTTTGTTCAATTTTTGTTTGGAAGATCTGTCCAGTGGTGAGAGAGGCGTTCTAAAATCACCTAGTATTATTGTGTTACGGTCTATTTGGTTTCTAAAATTGAGACAGATTTGTTTGACATACATGGATGAGCCACTGTTTGGGGCATAGATGTTTATGATTGTTATATCTTGCTGATTTATGCTTCCCTTAAGCAGTATGAAATGTCCTTCTTTATCCCTTCTGACTAGTTTTGTCTTGAAGTCCACATTATCTGAAATGAGGATGGATACTCCAGCTTTTTTGCTGAGTCCATGTGCATGGTATGTTTTTCCCCATCCTTTCACCTTTAGTCTATGGGTATCTCTTTGTATGAGGTGAGTCTCTTGCAGGCAACATATTGTTGGATCTTTCTTTTTAATCCAATCTGCCAGTCTATGTCTTTTGATTGATGAATTCAGGCCATTAACATTCAGGGTTATTATTGAGATATGATTTGTATTCCCGGTCATGTGGTTCATTTTTTAAATTTTATTTATTTATTTATTTTTTTGACACATCTTGGTTCCTCCTTTATTTGACAGTTCCTTTAGGATAATTCCTCCCTTTGCTGATTTGCTTCTTTGTGTTTTATCTCTTCCTCATGGAATATTTTGCTGAGAATGTTCTGTAATGCTGGCTTTCTTTTTGTATATTCTTTTAGCTTTTGTTTATCATGGAAGGATTTTATTTCATCGTCAAATTTGAAGGCAAGTTTTGCTGGGTATAAGATTCTTGGTTGGCATCCATTTTCTTTCAGAACTTGAAAAATGTTGTTCCAGGCCCTTCTAGCTTTTAGGGTCTGGACTGAAAAATCTGCTGATATCCGTATTGGTTTCCCCCTGAATGTAATTTGGTTCTTTTCTCTCACAGCCTTTAAAATTCTGTCTTTATTTTGTATGTTCAGTATTTTCATTATAATGTGCCTTGGTGTGGGTCTGTTGTAATTTTGTGTATTTGGAGTCCTATAAGCCTCTTGAACTTGATTTTCCATTTAATTCTTCAGATTTGGCAAATTTTCTGATATTATTTCATTGAATAGATTGTTCATTCCTTTGGTTTGTTTCTCCAAGCCTTCCTCAATCCCAATAATTCTCAAATTTGGCCTTTTCATGATATCCCATAGTTCTTGGAGATTCTGTTCATGATTTCTTACCATCTTCTCTGTTTGTTCAACTTTATTTTCAAGGTTAAATATTTTGTCTTCAATATCTGAGGTTCTGTCTTCCAGGTGTTCTATCCTATTGGTTATGCTTTCTATGGAGTTCTTAATTTGGTTTATTGTTTCCTTCATTTCAAGGATTTCTGTTTGTTTTTTTTCAATATCTCTAACTCTTTATTGAAATGATGTTTTGCTTCCTGTATTTGCTCTTTTAACTGTCGATTGGTGCTATCATTCAAAGCCTGCATTTGCTCTTTCATCTCATCATTCAGTGCCTGCATTTGCTCTTTCATCTCATCATTCAGTGCCTGCATTTGCTCTTTCATCTCATCGTTTGCTTCCCTGATCATTTTAATTATGTACATTCTGAACTCCCTTTCTGTCAGTTCTTCTGCCATGCTGTCGTTGGATTTTATTGATGTAACATCTAGATTTGTTTGGGGCATTTTCTTCCCTTGTTTTCTCATATTCAGGAATCAGTGGGTCATTAAGATATTGCAGATTTCCTCTATTGACTTATAATGTCCCTGAGGATTGCTAGTATATCCCCTCTTATCCTTCAGTAGCCTGCAGTCTTGGAGGAAGTTGATAATGTGGTGCTCCACAAGGAAGTTGCCTCTCTAGGGATGGTGACCCTCAGGTGGGGTATATTCCCTGATAGTGGACAGAGGTGCCTCCACTTGTTGACCAGTGGTCATCCAAAGGGGAACTAGGCTGCAGGCTGAGGCAAGGCCTGTTTGTGCCTGTGTTTCTGGTTTTACCATCCTTGTGGGAAATCCTCACCCGGCAGGGAAGACTCACCCATTGGGGAGGTCTTGCTGGTCAGTTCCCCTCCTAGAGGTTCCCCTCAATCTACAACTACCGCCTGGACTGGGCTGTCTTCCTCTGCAACGTTCCCAGGGGCCCGGACCTACCTCCTGGGCCTGGGAGCCTCACCCTTTGCAGACGAGTCTCTTTAGGCTGCCTCTCCTCAGAGAATCTGCCCGCAGTCCTGGAAACTTTGCTCCGCCCCTAGGCGTGTCTCTGTGCAGCTCTTCCAGCAAGAAGCCGGTCCTGGGACCCTGCTCTGCACCTAATCGCCTGGCTATGCGGCCCCTCCACTGAGCCGCCACCTGGAGCCCTGTACAATAGCTCCGAGACCCAGAGACCCACCACACACCTCGTCCTCTGGACCGCCGCCCGGTTTCCGACGCAGTCACTTGGAGTTCAAGCAACTCACTTTGTGTCTCCTTCTCCCGCCAACCGCCCATAGCCCTAGGCAGTCACTCCGATTCCAAGTGACCCACCCTGTTCCTCCTCCTCCTCCGGGTAGCCCCCAGGTGTTCAGGAGTGGTCACTTTGAGTCCAAACAACTCACCACTCACCTCCTCCTCTGGCAACCGCCTGTGGCTCTGATGCCGTCACTCCTAGACTAAGCGACTCGCTACGTTCCTCCTCTTCCTCTGGGCAGCCCCCTCGGTGTTCAGAAGCGGTCGTTCTGAGTCCAAACAGCTCGCCACGCAGCTCCTCCTCAGGCAGCCGCCCGGAGCCCCAGTGGTTGCTCCGAGTCCAAGCGCTGTGCTGAGCTGCCTCCTCTACGATGATCCCAGTTGTCTGTGTTTACCGCTCCTGTGGGGGGAGGGGCGTCTCGCCGAGCAACTCTACTTCACAAAGTTCCCTGCGTTCCGGGGCTACTGCCCCATCTGGGACGCCTCCCCAACGGGAGAGACTCACCCGGCGGCTTTGAGTTGGTCCCAAGTATCTCACTGTGTCCTCTTTTGAATCCTGCGTCCTGGAGCAACATGAAATGCAGCCGCCCTCTAGTTTGCCATCTTGAAACCCCACAAATATGCATCTTAAAAGGCATTTTTTTTTCTTCAGAGTATCAGATGGTATCGTATCTTTAATTGTGTTCTACAGTCTACCCTTTCTTCTAATGTTTTGAGAATAATGTGTACTTGAAATGCATTTTAGAGCTTTGACTTCACACACAAGTCTTCTAACTCACTGATCATTAAACACTCACAGAACACAGTGTTTTTCAAGTGGGGACTTACACCGCCTCTGCCAGCACTCAGGTCAACTAGCAACACTGCACACATTAAACTATATGTGCTATTTGTCAATCAGGCTTCAGTACAGCCAGGATGGCTTTTTTAAAAAAGAAAATAGAATAAACAGACTAAATGAGACGGAGCATGCAAGGTTGAACAATACCACATCCTAGGAATGTGCTGATACATCCAGACTTTAGCAAGAACACAAGCATAGATCAAAAGCAAAAGACGGAAAAAGAGATGTTGTACCTATAGTGGAAAGCTGGAATGTGCACATGAATGTCAGGCACATTAGACCTCAAGGCTGCTGCACGTGTTTATGAGTTGCATTTCCAGTGAAGAAGGCACAGACACTTTTAAGATGAGAACATGGAAGATGACAAACCAGAAATCATCAAGAGGAAGCCGTTTCACCTCCAATTTATGATGTTAGATAAAAAGTCAGTAAGGGAATAGAATTACTAGATATGAAGAAGGCCCTTTCATTAACCCTAAAGTTTTTAAATTTGTGTATTCAAATACATAGCATTTGCAATTATATAATGCAAATGTATATAGAATTGCAACCAAATATAACAATACCCATCAATCTAGTGTAACCAACATGAAATGCAGCCGCAACATGTTAATTACTTTTCAGTAATTAACAGAACCAACACACAAATGTCACTAAGGATATGTAAGAACTGATCAGGTCAATTCATGCTGTCAAACAAAATGCCATAAAAAACATCACACATACATTTTCCCTCTACAACACCCATTATTCTTCCCAGGCACATATGTAGCAAGTAGTAAACATGACCATAAAACCAGTATTGGAGTGAGATTCAGCAAAGTTCAAGAGTTAGTTTGATGGGGGCTGGGGCTGTGGCTCAATGGTAGAGTGCTTGCCTAGCATGCATGAGGCCCTGGGTTTGATCCTCAGCACCACATAAAAATAAAATAAAGGTATTGTGTCTACCTACAAGTAAAACAAAATATTAAAAAAAATTAGAGATGGAAACTGAGAAACTGACAATATTTATTAAAAGATGATATTGTGATTGATTGTTCCAATAAATTTAGAAGGTTTACAGTTATAGGCAAATTCCTAGAACACTTCATATACCAGAAGATGTTTTAAAATTGTAGAAAATCATAAATGTGCAGTTTTCTCTGTACTGAGATTGGATAGTGGGAATAGTCACTCCTTAGGAATCCCAAAGAGTGCCTCAACAGTCAAGAAAGTCAAGCACACCAAATGTAAAAGAATCTACCAGCACTTGCTGCAGGCTGGAAAAGAGTAGTCTGTTAATCACATTATGAGGGAAGGACGGCCTTGGTAGCAAAATGCATTACAGTTTGAAAAGTAGTGACAAGAACATCTGTTTCCAGACCTAATGAAAACAACCTGAACCCAGTAACTGTAAACAAGAATCCCACATCATGCAATATCAAGAAGGAGAATTATCCAAGACTTGAGGTAGGATTAACATTCTAAACTTGTAAATGATTATCCACTTCAGTAGATCAAAGGAGAAGGATTTATAATCACATTAATGGATACATTATACCATGATAAAATTCAGCATATATGTGCTTAAAATTTTTATGATGCAGCAATAGAAATAAATATGCTGCTATGAAAAGCACCTGCAATGTCAAGAGCATCACATTTGTGGTTGATGTTGAAAGCCCTTCCCTTGAGTTTGGATATGAGTGAAGATGTTCTGCTCTCACTACTTCTATTCCTCATGTTTCTGGACAGTCTTTACTGTTAAGAAGGAAAGTTAAATTTATAATAATTGGAAAGAAATTAGCATTATCTTTAAACCATTAACAGAGTGTATAGACCTTAAGTAAAAAAAAATATACTATCATTGTGAAAATTATTGAAATTATTTGAAGAGTTTTCAAGGTTACTGTGGTCAAAGTCAGTATGAAAATCAGTTATATACCTGTATACTAGCATGAAACTTAAAAAAAAATACCACTTAAGCATGACACCATTTAACCAGATATGGTGGCCCAAGCTTGTAATCCCAGGAACTTGGTGGGCTGAGGCAGGAGGAGCCAAATCCAGGCCAGCTCAGCAACTTACCAAAACCCTGTATCAAAATAAAAAATAAAAAGGGGTGGGGATATGGCTGGTGGTAAAGCACCCTTGGGTTCAATCCTCAATTAAAAAAAAAAAAGACACCATGTAAGTAGAATAAACTATGTAGAGCCTCAGAGTTAGCACACGACAAGTCTGCGACTGGGCAAGACCTGCAACTGGAATAATGCATAAATTACTCAAGATATGACCACATCATTTCTAATAAAGTGAGTTTCCATTGATTTGAAATGAAGGGTACTAGATATAAAAACAGGGGTCCAGGGAAACAAAGCAAGAATAAGAGTGGAGCTGAGAGGGGGTTAATAAATAAAGTTAGACTTGCCTAAACTAAACGAGGAGGACATACACAATTTAAATAGACCGATTTCAAGTAATGAAATAGAAGAAGTCATCAAAAGCCTACCAACAAAGAAAAGTCGAGGACCTGATGGGTTCTCAGCCGAGTTCTACAAAACCCTTAAAGAAGAGCTCATTCCAATACTTTTCAAAGTATTCCATAAAATAGAAGAGGAGGGAACTCTCCCAAACTCATTCTATGGAGCCAATATCACCCTAATTCCTAAACTAGACAGAGACACATCGAGGAAAGAAAATTTTAGACCAATATCCTTAATGAACATCGACGCAAAAATTCTCAACAAAATTATAGCAAATCGCATACAAAAACATATTAAAAAGATAGTGCACCATGATCAAGTGGGTTTCATGTCAGGGATGCAAGGTTGGTTCAACATCAGGAAATCAATAAATGTAATTCACCATATCAACAGACTTAAAGTCAAGAATCACATGATTATTTCAATAGATGCAGAAAAAGCATTTGATAAAATACAGCACCCCTTTATGCTCAAAACACTAGAAAAAACAGGGATAGTGGGAATGTTCCTTAACATTGTAAAGGCCATCTATGCTAAGCCCATGGCTAATATCATTCTAAATGGTGAAAAACTGAAAGCATTCCCCCTAAAATCTGGAACAAGGCAGGGATGCCCTCTTTCACCACTCCTATTCAATATCGTCCTTGAAACCTTAGCCAGAGCAATTAGACAGACCAAAGAAATTAAAGGGATACGAATAGGAAAAGAAGAACTCAAACTATCCCTATTTGCTGATGATATGATTATATACTTAGAGGAACCAGGAAATTCCACCAGAAAACTCTTAGAACTCATAAGTGAATTTAATAAAGTAGCGGGATATAAGATCAATGCTCATAAATCTAATGCATTTTTATACATAAGTGATGAATCTTCAGAAAGAGAAGTTAGGAAAACTACCCCATTCACAATAGCATCGAAAAAAAATAAAATACTTGGGAATCAATTTCACAAAAGAGGTGAAAGACCTCTACAATGAGAACTACAGAACACTAAAGAAAGAAATTCAAGAAAACCTTAGAAGATGGAAAGATCTCCCATGTTCCTGGATAGACAGAATTAATATTGTCAAAATGGCCATACTACCAAAAGTGCTATACAGATTCAATGCAATTCCAATTAAAATCCCAACGATGTACCTTACAGAAATAGAACAAGCAATCATGAAATTCATATGGAAGAATAAGAAACCCAGAATAGCTAAAGCAATCCTTCGCAGGAAAAATGAAGCAGGGGGTATTGCAATACCAGAACTTCAACTATACTACAAGACAATAGTAACAAAAACGGTATGGTATTGGTACCAAAATAGACAGGTAGATCAATGGTACAGAATAGAGGACACGGACACAAACCCAAATAAATACAATTTTCTCATACTAGACAAAGGTGCCAAAAATATGCAATGGAGAAAAGATAGCCTCTTCAACAAATGGTGCTGGGAAAATTGGAAATCCATATGCAACAGAATGAAACTAAACCCATATCTCTCACCATGCATGAAACTAAACTCAAAATAGATTAAAATGCTTTTATTAGTTGTTGATGAACCTTTATTTATTTATTTCTATGTGGTGCTGAGAATTGAACCTGGTGCCTCACACATGCTAGGCAAGTGTTCTGCCACTGAGCCACAACTCCAGCCCCCTTGATTCATATTTATTGACATTTAAAATACTTTCCACCTAACTTTATTTATTTATTTATTTATTTATTTATTTTTTCATCCAGGGAACACAGCCTCCAGGGATGACTCAGCACTCCTCATTAATAACCTACCAGTAACCCCCAGAGTCACTGTGCACTGGGAGAGGGTCCATTGCTCCTCTCAGGCATCAAAATGAGGCCCAGTAAACAAGGTCGTTGGGGCAGCAGGGGACCTTGGAATCAGACCAGAGACCCTGCATCTTATAGAAGAAAAAGTAGGTCCATATCTTCAACATGTCGGCTTAGGACCAGACTTCCTCAGCAGGACTCCCATAACACAAGAAATAAAAGCAAGAATCAACAACTGGGATAGATTCAAACTAAAAAGCTTTCTCTCAGCAAAGGAAACTATCAGCAATGCGAAGAAAGAGCCTACAGAGTGGGAGAAAATCTTTGCCAATCATACTTCAGATAGAGCACTAATCTCCAGAATCTATAAAGAACTCAAAAAACTCAACACCAAGACTACAAATAACCCAATCGACAAATGGTCTAAGGAAATGAACAGACACTTCACAGAAGAAGATGTACAAGCAATCAACAAACATATGGAAAAATGTTCAACATCTCTAGTAATAAGAGAAATGCAAATCAAAACCACCCTAAGATTCCATCTCACCCCAATTAGAATGGCGATTATCAAGAATACAAGCAACAACAGGTGTTGGCGAGGATGTGGGGCAAAGGGTACACTCATACATTGCTGGTGGGGTTGCAAATTAGTGCAGCCACTCTGGAAAGCAGTGTGGAGATTCCTTAGAAAACTTGGAATGGAACTACCATTTGACCCAGCTATCCCACTCCTTGGCCTATACCCAAAGGACTTAAAATCAGCATACTACAGAGATACAGCCACATCAATGTTCATTGCTGCTCAATTCACCATAGCCAGATTGTGGAACCAACCTAGATGCCCTTCAATTGATGAATGGATAAAGAAACTGTGGCATATATATACAATGGAATATTACTCAGCCATAAAGAATGATAAAATTATGGCATTTGCAGGCAAATGGATGAAATTGGAGAATATCATGCTAAGTGAGATAAGCCAATCTCAAAAAACCAAAGGAAGAATGATCTCGCTGATAAGTGGATGATGACACATAATGGGGGGTGGGAGGGGTTAGTGTTAGGGTTAGAGTTAGGGTTAGGGAGGGGGGCAAGAATGGGGGAAGGAAGGACTGTATAGAGGGAAAAGAGGGGTGGGAGGGGTGGGGGGAAGGAAAAAAATAACAGAATGAATCAAACATCATTACCCTATGTAAATTTATGATTACACAAATGGTATGCCTTTACTCTATGTACAAACAGAGAAACAACATGTATCCCATTTGTTTACAAGAAAAAAAAATAAATAAAGTTAGGTGGAAAGTATTTTAAATGTCAGTAAATATGAATCAAGGGGGCTGGAGTTGTGGCTCAGTGGCAGAACACTTGCCTAGCATGTGTGAGGCACCGGGTTCAATTCTCAGCACCACATAGAAATAAATAAATAAAGGTTCATCAACAACTAATAAAAGCATTTTAAAAATATGAATCAAGCAATTGAAATGAAGACAAGAGCATAAAAGAAATCATAGAATACAAGACATACACATTTACAAGTAGGACAGAATGTGATTTTCAAATATGTGTTGATTGTCGCCCACTAGCCGACCTGAAAGGTCAAGACACAACCAAGGAGGCGAAATGCGGTTTTAAACTCACCTGACTGAAGACAGGCAGATATGGAGGCTATAACAGAGGCTAAGGTATTAAACAAAAGACAATAGAAGCACGCATGAAGGAAAAGAGAAGTAGTATCAATAAAAATAAAGGAGGAAATACAGGTGTATTCTAACAAATAATATCCCAAAGAAGAATCTGAAGGACAGTAGCACAGATGTGGTAATGGGAATATAGACAAGGGCTCCCACCTCACACTCTCTCGAGGCTGAGGGCTGCTGGGTCCCTGTTCCAGGCAATCAGCGTCCCTGACACAGTGAGGTGTCCTGGAAAGGCTGGGTCTGGCCAGTAGAGACTCTATTTCAGGGACAGAATGACAGGATCTCTGCTCTCAGGGACATCACTTACCTGTCCCCTGCTGCCCCAACGACCTTGTTTACTGGGCCTCATTTTGATGCCTGAGAGGAGCAATGGACCCTCTCCCAGTGCACAGTGACTCTGGCGGTTACTGGTAGGTTATTAATGAGGAGTGCTGAGTCATCCCTGGAGGCTGTGTTCCCTGGATGAACTGCTTCAGAAAGTGATCGTGACGATCTAGAAAGGCACTGAACGTCTCTATTCTACCAATGGAAAAGACCGCAGCCCTCAGTGCAAGCTGACCCTGAGCAGGACCCCAGAAGACATGCTGGCTGCTCCATGGGAGGCCACTGTGCCTCCCGCGTGCACAGCGTGTTTCACCTCCCTCCGCGCTCCCTGCAGCACAGGCCTGGCACAGGGCAGAGGGTGAACTGCCACAGACAGGGATCCCTCAGGTGTGGAACAGCCATGGTTGGCTGTGGACCTGTTTCTCATTTTAAAATTGCTTTCCACAACATAGAGATGGAAATTCCTCCAAAACTTGTTCTGTTAGGTGTTTCTTACGTAACACATGCTACAATCTAAAAATTAAAAAACCCCAGATATTCATATACAACAGAGTATTAACACAACATTGTCAGAACTCTGGACACCCAAAGTACGTGCTTACGAAATAAATACATTCCTTCTTTTCTCCAGGCTCAATCATTCCTGAACATTTTAAGTCCTATCCTTTCCTTTCATTATTCTGTATAGGTTTTTATTTCAAAAGTATATAAAAATTGGGGGTTTATGGATTTTTCACTTTGTATAAATGGCATTATATTTCAGAAATCCTGATCAAACTTAGATCTTCATCTTCAAAAAACTTTTGTAATCGTAGGAGCTAAAATTTGAAGCTGCAGCTGGCTCGTTCTTCTGCCCTGTCGTCTTCCACTTTATGACTGCACCAGAAATACCAGCCATCCTGAGCTGAGAGGTGTTGGGTTATTTCTGTTTACTCTCCCTGGTCCACACTTCTGCAGTGAACAACTCCCTGTGTGGATTAGAGAACAACTCCTTCCATTGCTTCTTGGGTTCATAAAACAGTGAGGCATTACTGGTACTAAGACACGTGTATCTTTAATATGACAGCAGATTATTCTCTAAGAGGAGATGTACCTGAAGGAATCATATAAAAGTGTTTTTTTTTTTGCACTGCACACTCTCCAATATGAAGTTGTGGAATTCTAATATTTGCAATTTGATGAGTATAAACGTGGTTTTAATTTAAGGTACCTAACTCCTATAAGTTGAAGATTTTTTTTGTAGGTGCTCAATAGGTATTTAAGAAACTACGTGTCTTCAAATAAATATAAAATTTCAATAGAATCCGAAAAATTCTATTGGTACATATTTTCACTTGCAATGCTCTTTTCCCTCATTTATGCTGGCCCATAACCCTGGTAAGCTTTAACATTCAAATCCATGACTCATTTATTCTTTTATTTATTCTTTCATTTGTTGGGGAAGGAGACTTTGCATATCAATTCTTACCTACCTGTATATTTGAGTTACATAACAATGTAAAATTTTGTTTTTATAAATATGATAGACCAATGTTTATATTCATAAACTGTATTTTTGAGTGAATTGTAAATTTCAGTAGTATTGAACCATGAGTTTTGTTTGGTTTGAAACTCTTTTTTTGTGGTTTGAATCATTTTTAAATATATTCTTTTTTATTGGTGCATTATAACTACCCATAATAGTGGAACTCACTGTGACTTGTTCATATATAAACACAACATGATTTGATAAATTTCATCCCCATTATCTTTCTTTTCCCTCCCCTTTCTTTTCCCAATACCCTATTAGTCTCCCTTCTAATTTCATGAGATACTTTTTATCTTTTTTTTTTCCTCTAGCTTCCACATATAAGAGAAAACACATGACCCTTGACTCTCTTAAGTGTGGCTTATTTGTTTAACATGATGCTTCCAGTTCTATCCATTTTCCTGTGAATGATGTAATTTCATTCTTTATAGGTGAATACAAGATCATTGTGTGTGGACCACATCTTCTTTAATCATTTATCTATTGACATTCGCCTGGGCTGGCTCCATTAGTTGGCTATTGGTAATCAAGCTGCTCCATGTATGGCTATGCACGCATCACTATAGTATGATGCCTTTAGTGTCTCTGGATAGGTACTGAAGAGTGGCATAGTCAGGTCATATTATGGTTCCATTCCTAATCTTTTGAGGCAACTCTACCAATTTCCATAGGGGTTTTAGAAAGTGGCCATTGTGAAATGTGCTACTATAAATGTGGCCATGCAGGTATGTCTGGAGTATGCTTGCTTTAATACTTTTGGGTAGATAGGAGTGGTGGTTCGACTTCCAACCCTTGCTTTGAATAATGGACAGAACATATTAAGAGGAAATCATTAGGGAAATAGAGGACCCATGCAATTAAAAATGCATGGATATTAAAAACCACACCCCTAAATTACCAGTGGGACACAGAAGAATCCACATGAAATCAGGAAAATCTAGACACAAATTAAAATGAAAACATGACGCACTCAAATTTATGAGATGCACCAAAAGCAATCCTAGGAAGAAAATTTATACTGGCAAATAGTTACCTTGTAAAGAAGAATGATCTCAACTTAACAATCTAATTTTACCCCTTTAAGACAGAAAATTCAAGCAAACTTAATCCAGGATTAGCAAAGAAGGGAAATAAAGAGTTCCTCCATTTTCTCTCATCCCCCACTCTCCCACCCCCATTATATATCATCATCCACTAATCAGGGAAGACATTCGGCCTTTGATTTTTTGGGATTGACTTATTTCATTTAGCAAGATATTCTCTAATTCCATCCATTTCTTTGCAAATACTGTAATATTACTTTTCTTTATGACTGAATAATATTCCATTGTGTATATATATATATACCACAGTTTCTTTATCCATTCCTCTGTTGAAGGGCATCAAGGTTGGTTCCACAATCTAGCTATTATGAATTGAGCTGCTATAAACATTAATGTGGCTGCTTTACTGTAGTATGCTAATTTTAAGTCCTTTGGGTATCAACCGAGGAGTGGGATAACTGGGTCAAATGGTGGGTCCATTCCAAGTTTTCTGAGGATTCTCCACACTGCTTTCCAGAGTGGCTGCACCAATTTGCAACCCCACCAGCAATGTAAAAGTGTGCCTTTTCTCCCACATCCACGCCAACATCTATTATTGTTTGTGTTCGTGATAATAATCATTCTAATAGGAGTAAGTTATGTAGAGGGAAATGAGGTGGGTATGAAAAATGGTAGAATGAGACAGACATCGTGACCCTGTGTACATATATGATTACACAAATAGTAAGAATCTACATCATACACAACCATAGAAATAAAAAGATGTACCCCATTTGTGTATAATGAATCAAAACGCAGTCTGTAAAAATAAAATAATTAAAAAAGGCATTGAAATTTGAAAAAAAACACAAAATTCAGTCTATAAAAATAAAAAATAAATAAATTATAAAAAAATAAAGAGGATTAGAGCACAATGAAATGAAATGAAAAATAGGGAAACAATAGAATCTTTGAAACCAAACTTGATTTTTTAAAAATTATAAACAAATGGGGTACAACTTGTTTCTCTGTTTGTACATGAAGTAGAGGCAACTATTTGTGGAATCATACATTTACATAGGGTAATGGTGTTTGATTCATTCTGTTATTTTTTTCCTTCCCCCGACCCCTCTTTTCCCTCTATACAGTTCCTCCTTCCTATATTCTTGCCTCCCTCCCAACCCCCATTATGTGTTATCATCCGCTTATCAGTGAGATCATTTGCCTTTTGGATTTTTGAGATTGGCTTATCTCACTTAGCATGATATTCTCCAATTTCATCCATTTGCCTGCAATTGCCATAATTTTATCATTCTTTATGGCTGAGTAATATTCCATTGTGTGTATATACCACAGTTTCTTTATCCATTCATCCATTGAAAGGCATCTAGGTTGGTTCCACACTCTGGCTATTGTGAATTGAGCAGCTATGAACATTGATGTGGCTGTATCTCTGTAGTATGCTGATTTTAAGTCCTTTGGGTATAGGCCAAGGAGTGGGATAGCTGGGTCAAATGGTGGGTCCATTCCAAGTTTTCTGAGGAATCTCCACACTGCTTTCCAGAGTGACTGCACTAATTTGCAGCCCCACCAGCGATGTATGAGTGTACCTTTTCCCCCACATCATCGCCAACACTTATTGTTGCTTGTATTCTTGATAATTGCCATTCTAGTTAGGGTGAGATGGAATCTTAGGGTAGTTTTGATTTGCATTTCTTTTATAACTAGAGATATTGAATATTTTTTCATATATCTGTTGATTGCTTGTAGATCTTCTTCTGTGAAGTGTCTGTTCATTTCTTTAGCCCATTTGGTGATTGGGTTATTTGTATTCTTGGTGTAAAGTTTTTTGAGTTCTTTATATATTCTGGGAATTCGTGCTCTGAAATATGAGTGGCAAAGATTTTCTCCCACTCTGTAGGCTCTTTCTTCGCATTGCTGATAGTTTCCTTTGCTGAGAGAAAGCTTTTTAGTTTGAATCTATCCCAGTTATTGATTCTTTCTTTTATTTCTTGTGCTATGGGAGTCCTGTTAAGGAAGTCTGGTCCTAAGCCAACATGTTGAATATTTGGACCTACTTTTTCTTCTATAAGATGCAGGGTCTCTGGTCTGATTCCAAGGTCCTTGATCCATTAGAGTTGAGATTTGTGCAGGGTGAGAGATAGGGATTTAGTTTCATTCTGCTGCATATGGTTTTCTGGTTTCCCAGCACCATTTGTTGAACAAACTGTCTTTTCTCCATTGCATATTTTTGGCACCTTTGTCTAGTATTAGAAAATTGTATTTATTTGGGTTTGTGTCCGTGTCCTCTATTCTGTACCATTGATCTACCTGTCTATTTTGGTGCCAATGCCATGTTGTTTTTGTTACTATTGCTCTGCAGTACATTTGAAGTTCTGGTATTGCAATACCCACTGCTTCATTCTTCCTGCTAAGGATTGCTTTAGCTATTCTGGGTTTCTTATTCTTCCAGATGAATTTCATGATTGCTTGCTCTATTTCTGTAAGGTATGTCATTGGGATTTTAATTGGAATTGCATTGAATCTGTATAGCACTTTTGGTAGTGAGTTCTTCTTTTCCTATTCGTATCCCTTTAATTTTCTTGGTCTGTCTAATTGCTCTGGCTAGATTTTCAAGGACAATGTTGAATAGAAGTGGTGAAAGAGAGCATCCCTGCCTTGTTCCAGTTTTTAGGGGGAATGCTTTCAGTTTTTCACCATTTAGAACGATATTGGCCATGGACTTAGCACAGATGGCCTTTACAATGTTAAGGAACGTTCCCACTATCCCTATTTTTTCTAGTGTTTTGAGCATGAAGGGGTGCTGTATTTTATCAAATGCTTATATGCATCTATCTAAATAATCATGTGATTCTTGACTTTAAGTCTGTTGATATGGTGAATTACATTTATTGATTTCCATATGTTGAACCAACCTTTCATCCCTGGGATAAAACCCACTTGATTGTGGTGCACTATCTTTTTAATATGTTTTTGTATGCAATTCGCTAAAATTTTGTTGAGAATTTTTGCGTCGATGTTCATTAAGGATATTGGTCTGACATTTTCTTTCCTCGATGTGTCTCTGTGTGGTTTAGGTATCAGGGTGATATTGGCTTCATAGAATGAGTTTGGGAGGGTTCCCTCCTCTGCTATTTCATGGAATACTTTGAGGGGTATTGGAATGAGCTCTTCTTTAAAGGTTTTGTAGAACTCGGCTGAGAACTCTGAACTTTTCTTTCTTGGTAGACTTTTGATGACTTCTTCTATTTCATTATCTATTGATCTATTTAAATTGATCTATTTAAATTGTGTATGTTCTCCTGGTTCAGTTTAGGCAATTCGTATGTCTCTAGAAACCTGTTGATGTTTTCGAGATTTTCTATTTTGTTGGAGTATAGATTTTCAAAATAGTTTCTAATTATGTTTTGTATTTCAGTCGTGTCTGTCTTGATATTATCTTGTTCATTCCAAATTTTAGTAATTTGAGTTTTCTCTCTCCTTCTCTTTGTTAGTGTGGCTAAGGGATTATCAATTTCATTTATTTTTTCAAAGAACCAACTATTTATTTTGTCAATTTTTCCAATTGTTTCTTTTGTTTCAATTTCATTGATTTTAGCTCTGATTTTAACTATTTCCTGTCTTCTACTACTTTTGGTGTTGGTCTGTTCTTCTATTTCTAGGGCTTTGAGCTGTAGTGTTAGGTCATTTATTTGTTGATTTTTCTTCTTTTATTGAATTCACTCCATGAAATAAATTTTCCTCTAAGTACTGCTTTCATAGTGTCTCAACAATTTTGATATGATGTATCTTTGTTCACGTTTACCTCTAGGAATTTTTTTTATTTCCCCCTGATGTCTTCTGTTATCCATTCATCACTCAATATTGTTTTATTTAATCTCCAGGTGTTGGAGTAATTTCTGATTTTTTATTCTGTCATTTATTTCTAGTTTTAATCCATTATGATCTGATAGAATACAAGGTAGTATCTCTGTCTTCTTGTATTTGCTAACAATAGATTTGTGGCATAATATATGGTCTATTTTAGAGAAGGATCCATGTGCTGCTGAGAAGAAAGTGTATTCGCTGTTTGTTGGGTGGTATATTCTATATATATTTGTTAAGTCTAATTTATTGATTGTGTTATTGAGATCTGTGGTTTCTTTGTTCAATTTTTTTTATTTTATTTTATTTTTTTATTATTGTAAACAAATTGGATACATGTTGTTTCTCTATTTGTACATGGCGTAAAGGCATACCATTTGTGTAATCATAAATTTACATAGGGTAATGTTGTTTGATTCATTCTGTTATTTTTTTCCCCTTCCCCCCCACCCATCCCACCCCTCTTTTCCCTCTATACAGTCCTTCCTTCCTCCATTCTTGCCCCCCTCCCTAACCCTAACTCTAACCGTAACACTAACCCCTCCCACCCTCCATTATGTGTCATCATCCACTTATTAGCAATATCATTCGTCCTTTGGTTTTTTGAGATTGGCTTATCTCACTTAGCATGATATTCTCCAGTTTCATCCATTTGCCTGCAAATGCCATAATTTTATCATTCTTTATGGCTAAGTAATATTCCATTGTATATATACACTACATTTTCTTTATCCATTCATCAATTGAAGGACATCTAGGTTGGTTCCACAATCTGGCTATTGTGAACTGAGCAGCTATGAACATTGATGTGGCTGTATCTCTGTAGTATGCTGATTTTAAGTCCTTTGGGTATAGGCCAAGGAGTGGGATAGCTGGGTCAAATGGTGGTTCCATTCCAAGTTTTCTAAGGAATCTCCACACTGCTTTCCAGAGTGGCTGCACTAATTTGCAACCCAACCAGCAATGTATGAGTGTACCTTTCTCCCCACATCCTCGCCAACACCTGTTGTTGCTTGTATTCTTGATAATCGCCATTCTAATTGGGGTGAGATGGAATCTTAGGGTGGTTTTGATTTGCATTTCTCTTATTACTAGAGATGTTGAACATTTTTCCATATGTTTGTTGATTGCTTGTATATCTTCTTCTGTGAAGTGTCTGTTCATTTCCTTAGCCCATTTGTCAATTGGATTATTTGCATATTTGGTGTAGAGTTTTTTGAGTTCTTTATAGATTCTGGAGATTAGCGCTCTATCTGAAGTATGATTGGCAAAGATTTTCTCCCACTCTGTAGGCTCTTTCTTCGCATTGCTGATAGTTTCCTTTGCTGAGAGAAAGCTTTTTAGTTTGAATCTATCCCAGCTATTAATTCTTGCTTTTATTTCTTGTGCTATGGGAGTCCTGTTGAGGAAGTCTGGTCCTAAGCCGACATGTTGAAGCTCTGGACCTACTTTTTCTTCTATAAGATGCAAGGTCTCTGGTCTGATTCCGAGATCCTTAATCCATTTTGAGTTTAGTTTCGTGCATGGTGAGAGATATGGGTTTAGTTTCATTCTGTTGCATATGGATTTCCAATTCTCCCAGCACCATTTGTTGAAGAGACTATCTTTTCTCCATTGCATATTTTTGGCCCCTTTGTCTAGTATGAGAAAATTGTATTTATTTGGGTCTTTGTTCAATTTTTGTTTGGAAGATCTGTCCAGTGGGGAGAGAGGTGTATTAAAGTCACCTAGTATTATTGTGTTGTGGTCTATTTATTTCCTGGAATTGAGTAGGATTTGTTTGACGTACATGGATGAGCCACTGTTTGGGGCATAGATATTTATTGCTGATTTATGCTTCCCTTAAGCAGTATGAAATGTCCTTCTTTATCCCTTCTGACTAACTTGGCTTGAAGTCCACATTATCTGGTATGAGGATGGATATTCGGCTTTTTTGCTGAATCCATGTACATGGTATGTTTTTTCCTGTCCTTTCACCTTTAGTCTGTAGGTATCTCTTTCTATGAGGTGAGTCTCTTGCAGGCAGCATATTGGTGGATCTTTCTTTTTAATCCAATCTGCCAGTCTATGTCTTTTGATTGATGAGTTCAGGCCATTAACATTCAGGGTTATTATTGAGATATGATTTGTATTCCCGGTCATTTGGCTCATTTTTTTTACCCTATATAAATGTATGATTACACATATGGTATGCCTTTACTCATGTACAAACAGAGAAACAACATGTATCCCATTTGTTTACAATAAAAAAAAGACAGTGTGGTAAACATGGGATATTTGCTTCAGGAAAAATTTCACTGAGATTGGTGGAAATCAGGAATAAGGTATGAACAAAAATTGGATAAATGATGTCAGAGATAAATCAGGAGAGGGGTCAAAGAAAAAGGTGAGAGTATGTTGCAATAGAATCAAGTATGGAAATGAGAACAAACCAAGAATGGCACTCGTTGGGACAAAGTTGTGTGGTTTATCATCTCCCTTGCTCGCCTGGCAGGAGACAATGTCTTGGAAGCATAGAGAAAAGGAACTGGAGGAAAGACAGCAGACCTACTGGTAAACACCCACCCTTATACCCCCCACCAATTGTCCCACAACTTCCCAGCTCTTGTTCTATTCATGACCCTATTTCTTCCCTAACTCTTCTTCAACTGCTAGTTGGGGTATCTAGAAGGAAGGGTTACCCCTGAAAATAGCTGTAGACATGGAGAATGATCTGCCCCAGACATGAGATTCCATGAGGGGAAGAAGCTGGACTATGAATGGACAGGAAACAAAGGGTGAGGAGAAGGTGGAATGGAGTGGGGGCTAGTGGATCCCATATCAGGAGGGATTTGGTTAGTTGGTTTCCTCTGATGCTGTCCTAGGCCTCTGGAGGTGGTTTTCAAACATGTTTACACTCTGCTGACATCCAGGACCTGCTTGGAAGATTTTTATCAGATATTTTGGGGCCAGAAGAGAGCCCTGGCTGTTCAGTGGTTCCCCCAGGCTTCCATGACCCCTTTTGTTTTCCTAACTCATCCATTGCACTTGAGAGTCCCCCATATCTTCTTGCCAGATGAGAAGGAATTATAACTCATCATCTCAGAGAGGCCTGAAGATGAAAACACGAGGGCTGGGCAGGGTGTGATCATATGCCTGAATTCCTGGAACACGACCTGCTGGGTGATGTCATTGCTGTTGCCACCATGAGGTGCATCCCAGGACTGCACCCTGTCTTCAAGGTACAGGTTCTACCATCCAGGTCCCATCTTGTACCTTCATTGAACGGATATATACAATCAAGAGCATGTTTTATCATTTTTCTCATTTGATCCAAAATATCAGCTCATAGAACACCTTGGGGTTGGGGACCAACTTTTATACCCAAGATTTTCAAGGTCAAAAATGCAATTCAGATCACAGTCAATATATCTGGTGCACGTCTTCATAGCTCTTGGATTGGCAATAAATGGTTTTACTTCCAGTTCTGTTCTCTGAATCTCAGGGTCATTCTCTAGTCAGTGCTTAACTAGAATATTCCTGTTAGCTCATTCCTCTGAGTTTCTCCAAAGATAGCCACCTTCTTCATAGGCTCTTCAGTCATGTGACGAGAGGTCATTATACCAATAGTTTTACCTGATTTCCTTCTCGCTCTTCTCAGAGACAACACCACGCTGCCCCGCACTGTCACGCAGATGGTCTGTACCTCATTTTCGTTTTTTAACATGACTTGGTTTTTCCTTTATTTGGCTATTCCTTTAGGGTAGTTCCTCCCTTTGCTGATTTACATCATTGTTTTTCATGTCTTCCTCATGGAATATTTTGCTGAAAATGTTCTGTAGTGCTGGCTTTCTTTTTGTAAATTCTTTTAGCTTTTGTTTATCATGGAAGGATTTTATTTCATCGTCAAATCTGAAGTAAGTTTTGCTGGGTATAAGACTCTTGGTTGTTATCTATTTTCTTTCAGAGCTTGCAAAATGTTTTTCCAGGCCCTTCTAGCTTTTGGGGTCTGGGTTGAAAAATCTGTTGATATCTGTATTGGTTTCCCCATGAATATAATTTTATTCTTTTCTCTTGCAGCCTCTAAAATTCCATCTTTATTTGTATGTTAGGTATTTTTCATTATAATGTGCTTTGGTGTGGGTCTGTTGTAATTTTGTATATTTGGAGTCCTATAAGCCTCTTGTACTTGGTTTTCCATTTCATTCTTCAGATTTGGGAAATTTTCTGATATTATTTCATTGACTATATTGTTCATTCCTTTGGTTTGTTTCTCTGTGCCTTCCTCAATCCCAATAATTCTTAAATTTGGCTTTTTCATGATATCCCATAATTCTTGTAGATTCTGTTCACAATTTCTTACCATCTTCTCTATTTGGTCAACTTGTTTTAAAGATTAAATATTTTGTCTTCAATGTCTGAGGTTCTGTCTTCCAGGTATTCTATCCTATTGGTTATACTTTCTATGAAGTTTTTAATTTGGTTTATTGTTTCCTTCATTTCAAGGATTTCTGTTTGTTTTTTTTTTCAGTATCTCTAACTCTTTATTGAAGTGATCTTCTGCTTCCCACATTTGCTCTTTTAACTGTTGATTGGTACGATCATTCAAAGCCTGCATTTGCTCTTTCATCTCATCGTTTTCTTCTCTGATCATTTTAATTATGTACATTCTGAACTCCCTTTCTGAAATTTTTTCTGCCGTGCTGTCATTGGATTTTATTGATGTAGCATCTAGGTTTGTTTGGGACATTTTCTTCTCTTGTTTTCTCATATTGGTCAGGTATCTTCCCCTCTTGTAGTGAAACTCTGTGATATTGCAGATTTACCCTATTGACTTATAGTATCCCTGTAGATTTCCAATAACTTGCCTCCTAGCCTTCAGTAGCCTGAAGTCTTAGAGAAAGTTGATAATGCAGTGATCCACAAGGAAGCTGCCCCTCCAGGGGTGGTGGCCTTCAGGTTGGGTATATTCCTTGTTAGTGGGCAGAGGCGCCTCCACTTGTTGACCAATGGTCAGCCAAAGGGGGATTACACCACAGGCTGGGGCACAGCTGGTCTGGGCCTCTGTCTCTGGTTCTATCACCCTGGGAAGCCTCGCCCCACAGGGAATACTCACTCGGTGGGGAAATCTCACTGGGCAGCTCTCCTCCAAGAAGTTACCTTCAGTCCGGAATTACTGCCCTGGCCAGGGAGCCTTGCCCAGTGGGAGAGACTCACCCAGTGGCTCTGAGTTGGTCCCGAGTCTCTCAATACCTCCTCTTCTTGAATCCTGAGTTCTGGAGCAACATGAGATGCAGTCACCCTCTAGTCTGCCATCTTGGTCTCTCCCCAAACTTGATTCTTTAAAAAGATTAACAAGAGTGACAAATATTTAGCTAATCTTGAAATAAAAAAAATGGAGGAGAACTAAAGAACTAAAACCATCAATGAAAAGAAAGATTCACTACTAACTTTGCAGAAATGAAAGGGATTTTAAGGTAATAAACAATAACAGGTGAATAAATTAGATAATATAGGTAAAATAGACTCCCAGAAATACAAAACTGCAGTTTTCATTCAAGAAGAAATTTAATTCTGTTCAGACCTATAACAAATGATGAGATTGAATTAATAATTTGAAAATCTCCCTAACAAAGGCTAGTACCTCTCTCTGTCTTCAGTGGTGAATCTATTTAAAGAAGAGTTTATACCAATCTCTTCAAGCTCTTCCATAATCTCCCAAAAGAGGGAGTCCTTGGCAACTCATTTTACCAGGCTGGCGTTACCCTGAAAGGAAGGGCAGATGAGAACATCCTTTGAAAAGGAAATTAGAAGCCAGTGTCCCTTAAGAACACAGGTGTAAACTCCTCATCAACATCCCAGTAAATCAAACCCAAAGCATATTAAAAGGATCACACATAGTGACCAAAGGGGATTCTCTCTGGAATGTGAAGGTTGTTCAACATAGAAAATCAGTCACTATATCATGTGTCACTCATAGAGAAGGGGAAGCGATAGCTGTTGCATCTCAATTGATGCAAAGAATGCATTGACCAAAGCCAACAGGCTGTATTGAAAACACCACAAAAACAAACAAACAAACAAACAAACAAACAATCAAACAAAAAAGCCCAGAAGACTAGTGAGAGAAGAAAACTTCTTCAAGACAATGAAGAGAAACCAGGAAGAGCCCACAGCTAGCGTCATACTCATTGTTAGAACCTGAAAACTATTCATATATCAGGAGCAAACCAAGAAAAGTGCACTTTCAACATTGGTATTGACATGGTATGGGAGGACCAGGTAAGAGCAAATGGGGAAAAAAGGGAAAAAGGAGAAGGAGAAGAAGAAAAAAAATTTAAAATGTATCCAAATTGCAAAGGAAGAGGGAAAAGCATCTCTCAAAAATTACATGATCTTACATAGGGAAACTTTTTAATATAGAAGAAAGCTGCTAGTCCTTATATAAATGATTTAGCACAGCTGGAAAGTAAAAGATCAACATGCAAATATCTGTGGTATTTATACACATGTAGTGAATAGAATGTAAGGTGAAATTAAGAAAACAATGCCATTTACAATCACACCCAGAAGAGTAAAATTCTGAATATAAATTTAATGAAGGAGGGGAGAGACTCACACACAGAAAATGACAAAACCAGTCAGAAGAACGTTCACAGATTTGGAAGCTGGGATATAGTTGAGCTGTGGGATGCTTGCCTGGTGTCAGGGAGGCCCCTAGGTCTGAGCCTAGAATTGATTCTAACATAAAAGAACTAAATAAATGGAAAATAGCTGGTGCTTATAGATTGTTAGGAGGCCAGATTTCCCCAAAGTGACCTTCTCATTCAAGGTAATGTCTACAAAATTCCAGTGGCTTTTGATCAGAAAGTAAAGAACACATCCTTAAATTCATATGGAAATGAAAGGGTCCCTGATACCCAGAACAAAAAAATTGAGACAGGAGGAGAAAGTTGTTACCACCAAGCTATAGTAATCAAGACCGTATGATAGCACAGCAATAAGAAAATGGACAGTCTTTTAAAAGGTCCCAAAAAACTAGGAAGATATCCTAAAATTCATATAGAGCCAAAAAAATCACTGAATAGTCAAAATCATATTGAGCAGAAATAACAAAGCAAGAAACATTATACTACCTGACTTCAAAATAGACCATGAAGCAGTGGTAATCAATACAGCTTGATATAGGCATAAAAACAGAATTTCAAATGGAACAAACTAGAACAACTAGAACAAAACCCCCACATCTAGAGCTAGCTGATTTTTCACAGTGGTGCAAAGAACACAGTGGAGAAAGGACAGATGTTTGAATAAATGGAACTGAAAACATTGGACATCTACATGCATGAGAATGAACTAGACCCCTGTGTCTCTCATCAGTCACAAAAATGAACTCACAATGGATTAAATAGGTGAGTGTAAGGCCTGAGCCCATGAAATGACTAGAAGACTACCAAGGGTAAAGGATTCAGGATGTTGAAACAAGCAAAGAGTTCGGGGCAAGACCCCCAAATCATAGAATGCAAAAGTAGAAACAAACAAGTAGGATTACATCACCTTAAAATGTTCTTCACAGCAAAGAAAATCAAAAACAGGGACGGGGTAAACATTGGCATTTTTGGGACACAAACATTCTATCTATAACACATTTATGAATAATATCTGTATAGATCTTTGCATCAGTTGAATATCATACAGGACACTTTAAAAATATCATCCAACTTATTATGCCACAACCTCTATTTCTGTTTTTTGATAGTGTTTTGTTTATTCAGTTGTTGTATATTTTCACTTGAGTTTGTTTCTGCTGTATCTCAGGCAGTACATGATGAGGAAGCTGACTCCATGGAGTTCTTCTAAAACCCTTTCCCGTTCAGGAGCCCTTGAAAATCAGTTCCTGTATCATCATATCTGAGTCTGTGTGTCTTGATCATGTCCAAGGTTGTAACAATCCAAACTTAGTAGCACTTTTCACACAATGTGCTGCTTGGAAAACAAATGGAGGATTTATGGGAATTCACTATTTTTCTTAAAATATTTTTATTTGTGCATTACAGCTATACATAATAGTGGGGTTCACTATAATGTAATCATATGTGCATGGGGTATAATTTAGTCCATTTCAATCCCTAGTACTTACTTCATCTTTTCTTCCCCTTCTCCGTGTGCTGTAGGTGGCAGTTCACCCTCTGCCCTGCACCAGGCCTGTGCTGCATGGAGCGTGGAGGGAGGTAAAACACGCCGTGCCCGCAGGAGTCACAGGGGCCACCTGTGGAGCAGCCATTGTGCCTTCTGGGGTCCTGCTCAGGGTCAGCTTGCATTGAGGACTGTGGTCATTTCCATCAGCTTCATGCAAACTTCTAGTGGCTTTCTCTATCCTCAAGTTTACTTTCTGAAGCAGTTCATCCAGGGAAGACAACTCCAGGGAAGACTCAGCACTCCTATTTAATAAACCTGACAGTTACACCCAGAGAGTAATTGTGCATGTGGGAGAGGATCTGTTGCTCCTCCAGGTGCATCAAAATGATTGCTGGTAAACAAGGTCACTGAGGCAGCAGGTGACAAGGTGATTGATGTCCCTTGGGAGAAGAGGTCCTGTCATTCTGTCCCTGAAATATAGACTCTACTAGCCAGAGGCAGTCTTCCCAAGACATATCACTGTGTGAGGGAGGCCAACTGCCTGGAGAATGGACCCTGCAGCCCTCAGCTTAGGAAGAGAGCGAGGTGGGAAGCCCTTGTCTGTATTCCCTTTACCTCTTGTGAGCTTCTGCACAGAGACTTCAGTCATTTTCAGATTTTTCTTTCTGATATTTCTGTTATACCCATGTGTTCCTCTCTTAGTTTCTAACTCTAATTCTCTTTTCTTTATATATACCTCTGATATTTTCATTCTTTCACTTTTGTGTATGTTAGTATCTTATAGGTCTGCATATCCTTCACTGTATAATCAATTGTGTTTTGTTTAAACTCTGCCACACATTCTTGATATGCAGATCTTGAGTTTTCTGTTAACATATATGTGACATTTCCATTCAGTTCCACAATGATCTTAGGTCTCCTGTAATCTGTGATTTTTCTAATGCTCTCATTTTAATTTTCAATGACTCAGTTGATATTTATTTATATTTCAAATAATTTTCATGCAATTTTATTTTATGCCTCCCTTTTCAACTCTGCTCTTATTCTTAATGTGTGTCCACAGCAGACTTCTATGTCTATATTTACACACATTTATATTACCTTTTTAAAGATGAATGGACACCCATTTTATTAAAATGCTAGTCATTTAGATTAATTTATGTCATCATTTTTCCAATTGGAAACTTTCAGGTTTTCATGTCACTTAATGCTATCTAAATGGTTTCATTCTTAAATGGTATTTTAATAATAGTCTTGTGATTAACAATCCAAAATATTTTTTATACTGACTTTGTTCCCAATTACCTAGAAAAATCTCTCATAGAATTCAAAGAATTTAACCAATGATTCTGTAGTTTTCCTCCATGAAATTTAGTCTGGGTATGAAGAAGGATAATGTTGCCTTCTTTCCAGTGATTATCAACTGTACCTTCTGTACTGACAGTAAAGCCCCCTACAGTCACGAGGAGCAGAAGCAGGGAGAGAAGATGTCTTTACTTATATCTGATTGTCTGGGAATGTATTTCTCGTTGCTGGGCACAGACTTATAATTTATATGGGCCAATCCGCTGAATGTACCACCACAAGCCATATAGGAAAAGATAGTATTTATTAAGACATATAAAGTATATACAAAAGGGAAACCATTCCAGGTAGCATACCAACTCAGCACTGGAGAGACTTTATGGGCATTTTGAAGCATACATAACCAAAGAAAGCAGTCTTGTCACCTTTGAGTTCTTCTCATCTCTCTTAAATACACTGGAGTAAACATATAAAGTTATTGTCTGGAGCTACTGGGCTCAGTGCCATCAGTAAGTTTGGTCCCCAGACCTGGATCTGGCCAGGAGCCAGGCCTTGAGAGCAGAAACCAGATGTCTTTAAGTTTTTTTTTTTTTAATGTTCTCGGACAGAGAGCTTATCTGTCCTTGAATGGGGGCACTGCCAGATCACTAAGTTTCTCATGCAAGTTGTTTACTCCTTGCCCTGCTTTCACTTTTTGAAAGCACTCTTAAACAAGACTCCATTTTTCTCTACACTGATCTGAGGGGAAGCTTTCCATGTTTAACCCCAAATATGATATTTTGACATAGTTGATACTTTTATCATAGTAATATAAATCTTTTCTATAGATACATCAAAAATTTTAACATATATATGTGGCATTTAATCCATGACTATGTATTCATTGAGGTTGATGATGAGTTTTTTTCCTTGAATCTACTACTGTGGGTGATCACACAGCTGATGTTTACATGTTAAACCAACCTTAATTTTTGGGTAATTCACTTAGAATCTTTTTTACACAGTGTGGGACTCCTTTCAGCAATGATTTTGTGCAGCTTTCTGTTCATCTGGACGTAGAATTCCCCCCCTCTTATCATCAAGGTACCAACTGTATTTCCTTTGGCCATGAGGTCATGCCACCCTCACAATGTGATTAATGGATTACACTTTCTTGTCCTTAGGAAGTGTTCGTACATGGTTTACATCTGCTGAGTTTGGCATCCTTCACTGTTGAAGCTTTCTTTGGAATTTCTTATGTTCATTTGGTAAAAGTTTTCCCATTATTCAATTTCATCCTGGAGAGCCCTGCACTGTGACTTCCTGCAGTTTTGAAATTGATGGTAAGTTGAGTCTTCTAGGAATTTTCCATGTCCCTCAAAATTCCAGAGTTTTTGGCATAATTAGTCACAATCTCATCTTTACAAATATTTGCACTTTCTTAATTCGTCTTTTTTCTTTTTCTTTTTCTTTTATTTTTGTCTCTTTGTCTCTGATTGTTGTTACTGGGGATTGAACCTACCACTGAGCTTCATCCCCAGGCCTTTTTATATTTTATTTTGAGACTGTGTCTTGCTAACTTGTGGAGTCTGGCCTTGAACTTGCCATCCTCTTGCCTCAGGCTCTTAGGTCATGGGATTACAGGAGTGCACGCCTGACCTCTCACTAACATTGTGCAACTGACACTGTTGTGCCCTCGTATTGGGCAGTGGTACAGTCTTACGAGAGCAGTATTAAATATAGCATTCTTTACAAGGAACTGAGTTTGACTTTGTTTTTCCTTTCTATTGTGGGTTGTTGACATTATTCTGCTTTCCTTCATAGTAATTCTCTTCTTCATTATAGGACTCATTCTGCTCTTTGTGGTCTAGCACCATCATTTCTACAAGGTTCTTAGGTACTCTGCACATTTACTCCAGAAGGCACATCCACAGTGCTCTTCATAATGGAGTTTTACTCACCAGGTGGTAAGTAAAAGGTACCTGTGTTTTGCACATATTGAGAGATCAGGTTTTTCCTGCTTGTCTTTTGTGACATGGAGTTATGGACTTGAGATGAATGGCTGTGTCACATGAGCTCTTGCACTTGGTGGCCCTCACTTCAGGACTGGCTGTGTGGGCACATTTCCTCCCTGCTTCTCAAGTGCCTCAGGAGAAAGCTGGGCTCTCACAGTGACTGTGGGTGTGGTGCTGTTTAAAGCAGTTAGGTGGCGAGTGTGATTCGACCTGGTGGATTTGTTATATCCTGACATTCTTGTGTAGGTTCCCTTGATTAGAAAAGACTGGCCAAAATCTTCCTCTCTGATTTATTAATTATCTGTTTTTACTTCACATGAATTGATAATATGTGTATTTGAGCACAGAAGTTTAAAACAGTGTTTCTGGGAATTGTGGTTAGTGACTTCTCTGTCTGAGTTCAGTTGCTAGCCTTCCAAGGGACTGAAAAGGCTTCCCACATTTTGTCTCAATTGACTGCATAGTTCTGCATTTTGAGCAATTATAATTGCATTTATACATGTGGTGCAGAGAGTGCATTGGGATTTATAAACACAATGTGAAGTGGTAAAATGAGGTAATTAATCACTCGTAACTTCAACTATTTACAAATTGTCCTACCAATATTTTAATTTAATGCTCTTAGCAAAAGTGAAATATCTGACAGAGGTTTGTGCTGTCCCTTCTTTGTGGGCTGGTGAGATAGACTGCAGCTGGGTGTTACCATGCTATACACCCTGTGGCTCTGATCTGCAGCTTGTCTGGGTCCTATCATGGTTTTAGGCTGATGTTCATCTATTTCCCTTTTGATTTTCCCTCCTGGGAGGTCAAGAGAGGTGTGTGTGAACCTCCTCAGGCCCCAGGATGCTCTCCTCACTGCAGTGGTCCCCTTTCCTCTGCTCACCTGCAGTGAGACTGATCCCGCTCATCCATCCAGGCTGTGCAGACTTGGAGTGTTATGTCCAGATGAGAGCCTCTAGCCATGGCAGGAGGGAGTCTGGCCTCTACTGATACTGAAGGGAATACTGGGAACAGATCTGGATGATCAAGTTATGAAGGACTTAGGATTGCTAAGGGCGGGTGTCCTGGAAAGGAGAGAAAATGGCTGAGGAAAGATCTCTGGCTAAATGTGAGGAGGGGGTAGGCTGTACCTTAGTGAAAGTGGAAAATTACAAATGACCAAAATATCTGAGTTTTCACTTGAAACTGTCAGATCACATATTAAAGCCAAGACCCATTTTCAAAAATGAGTGTCTCGTCTTTATGCTCAAAGATGTCAAGTGTTGCAATTTCAAACCAAATTGCATAGTTGGTGGAAGGCACAAATGAGCCTGTGGAGGAACAGACTCCAACACTGTGGGTGCTCAATAAAAAATTCAAGGGCTGCTCCCTTAACAGGATAACAAGGGTGGGATCATTGCAGTATAGATCATGCCAAAACAGGGATTGTGGTGAAAGTGCAGCCTGGGATGACCTGAGAGTGTTCTCGTTGACTCGCTCAATGTGGAGACATGTGGAATTGATCAGAGGTGCAGGAGGGAATGAAAGACTATGGATCAGGTGAAGGAACAACTGGGTCAGACAAAGAAAGTGTCCCCACACAAATAAAATAGTATAATAAAGTCCAAAATCCAAGAAGTTCAGTTGAGATATTAACAACTTCAATTTCAATATTAACCTGAAAAAATGTCATATCATTTATGCTGCAATAACATTGGTTAATCTCCTCATTCTGTTTCTATAAGAAAACATTCAGAAACATTCACCCAAAGGTTGTATTTTATTTGTGTGGCAGTCCTCAGGATGCAGGGACCTTTGTTAGTGTGGGTTTATCAACCATGGTAAGAGTGGCTGTGCTCCTCCCACATTCCCTGATCTGGTGTTTCCTGAGCACTGTGGGCCATTGAGCAGCCATCTTGACCTCTGCATGTCATTAGCTCTGCACAAGTTGTGAGAACCACAGATGTCTCAGATCCTTGCTGTTTGACCCATGGGTATGGAGGGAGGTGAAACATCCCGAGGTGGAAAATACTGTCTTGGATGTGTGTTTGGCAGTCATTGATGTAAAGGAAGGATGTGTGCCATGAGTACTCCAAGACAGAGGTTCAAGAACACAGGGCAGTCTGTTAGAAGGATCATGCTCTTCAGAGAGAAGAAACTAAAGAAATAAAGGTTAAAGATGAAACACAGTCTGTGGCTCAGAAGAAAACGTGTTTTATAACCTGAACATTTGTTTTTCACACAGGTTTCATGTTCCCTGCTCATTATCCTAGAATGCAGTGAGGTGGTTTTAGTTCCACCTTCTCTCTCCCCCTACTTTCTTTGATCTGTTTTTTTCCCAGGATCTCTGGAATCCAGGCCCAGGAAGTGTCTACTCAGTCCCTCAAATACAAGAAATGTGGACATTGCCCTACCCTTTTCTCCTCCTGCAGTGTCAGTATTCTTGCAGAAGCTACATCTTATAAATAATATAATTATTCATTTTCATTGCAGATCTAGTTTACCTTATTACAACTTCTAAGCCATCATTAAGATAATATTTCTGGCCTGTGTGTGTAGCTGAATGTTACTGCCCCTGCCCAGCATGCGCAAAAACCCAGATTCCATTCTTAACACTGGAAAAAAAAAATAATAAAATGTTTCCAAGTGACACAATCTTTGGGGTTTTCCTCACCTCTCAGCTGTGCATTGGTGTCCTGGGGAACTCCTTGCTCTTCATGTTGTATGCGTACACCTTCTTAGTTAAACCCCAACTGAAGAAGCACATGGATCCCATAGTTATGCACCTGTTGTTGGCCAATGCCTTGAACATCATGTTCACATTGACACCAGATATTGCATCAACCTTGGGAGTAAGGCACTTTTTGAACGAGGTTGGTTGTCAGACAGTTTTGTTCTTATACAGAGTGACCCGGGGTGTTTCCATCTGCACCACCTCTCTCCTGAGTGTGTTTCAAGCCATCACTGTCAGTCCCAGTAACTCTAAGTGGGCAGGGCTTAAATTTAAGCTCTATTTGTGGACTTGTCCTTCCTTTCTTTTCTTCTGGGTCATCAACATGCTCATCTATATCCATGTTATCGAATCTGTCACAGTCATCAGAAATTTCACTCTGGTTGGTCCTGGGTTTGCTCATGCATATTGTCAAACCAGGCAGTTTGGAAAACATAATTCATTTTCATTCTTTAGTGTTATACTGTTTCGTGATCTGGTTTTTGTGCTCCTCATGGTGTGCACCAGCCTGTACATGGTGCATCTCCTCTACAGACACCGCAGAAGAGCCCAGTACATCCACAGCCCCCATGTCTCCTCCCAGTCATCTCCTGAACACAAAGCCACCCGCACCATCCTCCTGCTTGTAGGTTGCTTTGTGTTCTTTTATTTCTCAAACAACTGTGTGATGTTTTATTCCTTTCATGCCCACCATAAAATTCCAAGGTCAGAGGGCCTCAGTGGAGCTTTATCATGCTGCTACCCAACCATCTGCCCATTTTTGCTGATGAAAAGTAATAGAATTGTTTCCCAATTTACCTCATCCTTTTCAATGAAATTGACTGGTTCCCCAAGGACAATTGATGTCTGATCAATTTAGTCTGCAACAGGGCAGGTTCCCTAGTGATTTATAGGGGAAAAGAAAGGTGATGCTACCCTTGACACTTCAGGTGGCACTAGTGTGAGTTCAGATATTCCACAGTGTGAAATGCACTCAGAGTTAGAAGACATAGTCTGAGCTAATGTACAGAGATTATGTTGATAATTTCACTTTGATTACATGTTTAAATGGTAATTTGAATGAAATCAATACTTTTATACTCTTCCAACTATTCCATATGCCTGCTTATGATCTTTTTATTAAACAGCCAGGAGAAAATGTAAAATTCACATTGGGGTTTGCATCACACTTCTGTTGAAGTGTGCTGGCCTAAGAAACTGCTTCTGTGTAATCCACAAACGCCCCTTGCCCACCTTAGATTTTTCAGGCACCACTTCAGAGCTTGGATGTAAGCCAGGGTTCTGAGAGCATTTGACATCATAAACAAAGGGACTTCGTAGGCTGTTCATGGTCCAGGAAAAAGTTTAAATGTTAATATTCATAATAAATCCCATGGTTTGAGGTAATAACTAAAACGTTTTTCTTTTACCTTTTTAAATTTATTTTTTGATTTATTGTACACAAATGGGGTACAACTTACATTTCTCTGTTGGTACATGAAATAGAGTCACACCGTTTTTGTAATCATAGATGTATACATAGGGTAATGATGTTTGTCTCATTCCATTATCTTTCCTTCCCCCTACCCCCTCACCACCCCTGATTTCCCTCTACACAATCCATCCTTCTTCCATTCCTCCCTTACCTACTCCCTACCATTATGCATCATCATCTACTTGTCAGAGAAATCATTTGGCCTTTGGTTTTTTGGGACTGGCTTATTTCACTTAGTATGATATTCTCCAGCTCCAGCCATTTACCTGCAAATGTCATAATTTTATTCATTTTTATGGTTGAATAATATTCCATTGTGTATATGTACCACAGTTTCTTTACCCATGAATCTATTGAAGGGCATCTACCATTGGTTCTACAATCTAGCTATTTTGAATTGAGCTGCTATAAACATTGATGTGATTTTGGCTCCACAACCTAGCTATTTTGAATTGAGCTGCTATAAACATTGATGTGACTTTGGCTCCACAATCTAGCTATTTTGAATTGAGCTGCTATAAACATTGATGTGACTATTTCATATAGTATGCTGATTTTAAGTCCTTTGGGTACAGGCCAAGGAGTGGGATAGCTGGGTCAAGTGGTGGTTCCATTCCAAATTTTGTAAGGAATCTCCATACTGTTTTCCAGAGTGGCTGCACCAATTTGCAACCCCACCAGCAATGTATGAGTGTACCTTTTCCCCCACATCCTCATCAACACCTTTTGTTACTTGTATTCTTGATAATAGCCATTCTAATTGGGGTGAGATGAAATCTTAGGGTAGTAGTTTTGATTTGCATTTCTCTAATTGCTGGAGATGTTGAACATTTTTTCATGTTTGTTGATTACTTGGAGATCTGTGAAGTGTCTGCCCAATTCCTTAACCCATTTATTGTTTGGGTTATTTGTATTCTTGGTGTAAAGTGTTTTGAGTTCTTTATAAATTCTGGAGGTTAGTGCTCTATCTGAAGTGCATGTGGCAAAGATTTTCTCCCACTCTGTAGCCTACTAAAATGTTTTAATACATCTCTTCCATATTGAAAAATTGGTGTTTATTTGACTTATAACTACTAATGAATGTAAAGAAATGATAATAGTTAATGTATACACTAATCCAAAATATGTTCACTAAACTTTATGTAGAAATGTTTTAATCTTTCACTAAAAGAAACTTTATCATTGAAAGATTGACCCAAATTTAATTAGTTTATTTAGGTTTTAAATCAAGAAATCTACAGCTGCCAATAAGAGCTTCTATGTAGTATGACATGTCTGGGTTAAACCCTCCTATTATGAATAAAAATAACTTTCAGAAGCTTTACCCTGTACATTCTAGCTAAGGGGATACAGTACCTCAGGCTGGTCATCACAGGTCATAGATCCACAGCCAGCCATCATCTGCAGGTCACACAAAAGAAATGAGCAGTAAACTTCACAAAGTGTGTACAGAGTGTCATATAAAAGATGTGCTCTTTATAATGAAGGGGAATCATGCCTAATTCCCAGGGCACACAATGCAGTAAGGGCACAGAATCCATCACTGTTCTGTAACTCAGGAGGGACAAGGTCATACAAGGGCAGTGGGACAAATGAAAAATCATGTGCCCTGGGAGGAAGTGGGAAGGGTATTTGCTGGCTTTAGGGACCAGGTAGCATTGAGGCCAGACTCAGAAGAGGAGTGGGTGTCCACCCCTGTGGGAGCCATCTTCAAGACAGAGAGGACAAGGTGCACAAAGACTCTGAGGCACAGACCTTGCGAATACTCAGAAGACAGGGGAGTGTTTGGCTGGGTGAAGTGTAATCTATCCTGGGACATGTAGAGCAGAGGAACGGAAACCCTTCCAACATGATGGTAAAACACCTTCCACAATGGAGGCACCACCTGCTTCCTGTGGAGGTGAAGTAGCTGAGGTTCACCTTGCAGGTCACTTCTGCCCTGGGGACATGGTTGCAGGATGGAAATCCATGAGCAGAATCTTCCCTAATGTAAGTGGTTGCTTCTCCAAAAAGTAAAACAAAAGCACTAGCAAAGGAAACAAGACTTAAATGAAGAAGCTGGAGTAAGCTTTCACCTCTGATGTCCTGGCTGTCACACTAACTAGACAGGGTCTGCTTGGTCACTCACCCTGGCTCATTACTGCAGGGCATTTAGAACAACATGATCCTGAAGCATCTCCCCTCAAAAACCAGTAAGCACCAGTCCAAATATGAACTAACCCCAAGGGAAGGCAGCACCCTTTACACTAACCTAGCACATATGAGCCACTTCCTGACCCAGTTCCACAGATGTGCACTTTGTCATGCTCTGGGAGCATTAGAGTCCCCTTGGGTAGGCAGTTCCAAGTCTTAAAACAGATATCCCTGGTTTTCTACACTCTAATGTATGGGCAATTGTTATAAAAGGCCTACAACCAAACTCCTCCCCTGGTTCTCAGACTAATGTGATTTTCACACCCCTCAGAACATAACACACTAACAACTGGAAACAAAGAGGTAAAATTGTACAAAATGAAAAAAAAATTAAAAAGTCAATAAACCAAGAGAGAATCTGAGTGATCACACTGCTGGTCTAACCTTGACTACAGATGCAAGAACTCACTTGGTTTGCCAAGGCATAGGCATTTCATAAATCACTCAAGTAATTCACAACTCATAAAGATGGTGTGGCATGGCAGAATTTTAGGTGGAAATAAGAAAATTACCACCTGATTCTTGGGCTAACAGATCTAAGGTGCTAGGTCCACACCAAGGGATGTTTGGCAAAAGTGTCTGCAGGGGTCACCTCCAGGCCAGGCCCTCTCAGGGATGCTTCTGACGGGCAGGAACATTTGCAGTCACCTGCTCCAGGTAGGCTCATGGGTTTAGGGACTTCAGGGCTCTGTGTGCTCCAGGTTGATTCCTGCAACACCTGCTGCCAGGGCCCCACTCTATAAGGGCTCCTGCTCCAGAGTGTCTCTTGGCCACAGCTCATTCCTGAGTTCTGGGATGGCCTCTGATAACTTGCTCTCATTTCTGGACAGACAGCTGCAATCCTTTTTTGTAGAAGAAATGATTCTGTGTGTCTGGGAATATCCAGAAACTTCTGGAAACACTGATGAACTGCTTGGTGATTGGTGCCACTGACTGGATCCTGACTCAGGGAAGAAGCAAAGCAGACCTGGAAGGGTTACTCTGACTCATCTCCCACAGCCCTCAGAAGTTCTTTTTGCATGCTGTGTGTTGCCTGCAGATGCCAGAACACATCACCGGTGGAGACCCAAGTCTAGGATCTTTACACATCTCTTCACCTCAAAGACACATTCTCCAGAGACCACCATCATGAAACACCACAAATGGGTTCTTTTTTTGGGTGGTGGGGTGCCAGAGATTGCACTCAAGGGCACTCAACCTCTGAACTACATCCCAGCCCTGTTTTGTAGACAGGATCTCACTGAGTTGCTTAGTGCTTTGCTTTTGCTGAGGTTGGCTTGAAATCTTGATCTCTTGCCTCAGCCTCTTGTGTTGCTGGGAATATAGGTGGGTGCCACTGAGCCCAGCAAAAATTGGGTTCTTGCAAAGAAATTTGCTTTCACCCTCTGCTTGCTTGAGTCTGAACTCAGGAGTCATTGTGCTGGGACTTCAGGGAGCACTGTCTCTGCCTCACAGAAGGCCACCTCCTCACTGTTGTCTCCTGTGCCTCTGGAGGGAGAGGCTGCAGTCTCTGCCTCTTATAAGGACAGTAATCCCACTGGTCCAGGACTCTCCCTTCACTTCACTTAACCTTTGTTATTTCTGGAAGGCTTATTTTAAAATGCCACCACATGTTCCCTGGGGTATTTGTGCTAGGAGTGGTTTAAGCTCAACAGAGGGTGATTGACAGTACTAATTGTTATTAGCCAGGAGCTCATTGACCTGTTTTACATTAGACATATGAGATGCAGATAACCTGTATGGAGTCTAATGGGGGCTTTGTTAGGTTACTGAGGGTCAAAACTGGGTCTCTGCAGGCCCTTGACATGCTGGGTTCTATTTGCAATTCTGGACCTTGCTTATTCTTTGGGGAAGTTTGCTCCTGAGATAGTAGCAAGGGGTGGTGTGAGAGGGAGGGCCTTAGCCTCACCAGGTCTTCTGGACCAGCTGGTTGGGGCCTAGGACAAGGGTACCTAATCTGCCTTGTTTCACATTTTACATATAAATATGCGTATATGTATGTAAGTACCTTTCTGTGTACATGTGCCTTATCTCTCTGTAATCCCTTATGTGCAGTGAATGATATGTAAAATTCATGGATAACTCTTATGCCATCACTTTTTGTTAGGGATCCTGTGTTGGTTTTACTTTGTCTTCCATTCCATCTTGTGTCTGCCTCTTCTCAGGCAGTAGGTGACAAGGAAGCCAACTTCCATGCAGTGCCTGTGAATCTCTTCCCCTCCTACATGAACCCTGGAAATTGGGTTCCTGTTTTGTGGTATCTGATTTTTTCCTCTTGATGATATTTAAGGGTGACACAACCCAATCTTAGAAGCAGATTTTACAATATGCTGTTTTTTTAGAGCAGATGGAAGAATCAGTATAAATTGCTACATTTTTCCTTATTAATGTATACCCTTTAATATTGGACAGCATAGAAAAAAGGATTAAGGATATGATATATTTCCAAGGCAGTGCACATGAGAGTTGTAATTTAGGATTTAGTTTAGTTCTTCTTTTAGTAAAATTTATTGGTAGGACCTGTTTTAGGTTCATAGCATGTGTGAAATGTAGGCTTGCATTCACCCCCTGTTCACCAGGTGCACAGCATCCCTCTCTCAGTATCTCCCATTGTAGTAGAACCCTTCTTACCATTCATCAACATATACTGACACAATGTTTTATCCAATCCCACCATATACATCTGGGCTTCTTCTTGGTGTTGTTCATTCTGTGATTCTCTGTGTGTGTGTGTGCATGTGTGTGTGTTACTGGGGATTTAACCCAGGACCATTGTTTCTCTTAGTTGAATCAGCAACCATTTTGCAAAATTTTATTTTGAGACAGGGTCTCAATTAGAGGCTAGCCTTGACCTTGCAACCCTCCGAACTCAGGCTCCTCCATAGCTTGGATTACAGGTGTGCACCACCACTCCCAGCCATTCCATGCCTTTTGACATTTGCAAAGGTATGCATAACCTGTAGGGTATCATCAGAAGTACAACCATTGGCCCCAAATCCTCTGTGCTCTTCCTGGTCAACCTCTCCTCACCCTATTGTTTGGTGTAGATGTTTATAATGTTGAGAGTCTCAATTTCATTTTTCATAGCTTGTGCTTCCTTATTTTTTTAAAAATAAGATCCACAGCTATGTAATGTACACTAATAGATCCTCATGCCCAAGCACTGTACATTCTCCACTTTATATTTTGCATGATCACTTAAATAAGGACAAGCAAATGAAAAATAACTCTTACTATGAACAAGGATGATTTGTGGAATTTTTTTTTGGGTAAGATTTAATAATTATGCATCTTTAATGTGGAGCAGTGTGATATATCAAGACATGTATTTAGCATGTGTTGATCAAATCAGGGTAATTGTATCATTCATTTTCTCAACATTTTTTTATGTTTGGAGACTGTGAGCACCTCTTTTGTAATACTTCACAAATTAAGTTGTAGTGTACCAAGGAGGGCATTTGCCCTGAATCTGGGTTTTATTTTTTCTTCTTCCAGTGGGTGTTGAGGGTTTGCAAGCTGTAGACCTCTGCAACTGGGAAAAATGTTGGAGCTCTTATGGTGGGCAGTGCTCTCCAGTGTAGCTGCACACCCAACAGCTCACCACCAATTTTTCTTTCTGGATTCTTGTCTCTTGAATTGGATGAATAAAATACACAAAGATGAAGGAGGAAGAAAAGAATTTGTTCACATGTGCATAGAAACAGAGAGCTCCACAAGCAAGAGGGAACATAACAAGTGTTGTGTCTGAGCTAGTCTGGGGGTTTGTATGGCACTTGGGTCAACACTAATGGTCTAAACTTGTGCTAATCAGGATTTGGAAAAGCACTACTGCTATTGGTTCAAACTTATGCTAATTAGGGTCTGGAAAACTAACACTGTTTTCCAACCCTTGAGTCTGTGCTTTCATTCATGTCCACCCCTCTTCTAGTAGAAAGTGGGAAGTTGAGGTCACTGACCTGTGTGAAGTAGGTACTTGCAGTGCATCTGCCTCAGGACCCATGCCTCCATTGCAGGGTGACAGTGTTCTCCAGCCCGCCTGGTCTGAGGTTCAGCAGCTTCTGGGCTCCACCACTGCTTCTTGGTGGGGACCATTGACTGGCTGCTCAGTATGGCAGTCAGGGAGCTGGGTCAACCCTGCTGTGATGTGGAATAGTGGAACTTACTGTTTCTACCTCTCTGTGTTTGATGCCCCATATACCATGTCCCCTGTCCATTCCCATTGCTGTTCCCAATCTGCAGTGATCTCTTTCTTACATTTTGAACAAGGGGTTTAGCTATTGCAAATAAGAGAGAAAATGGACATTTGTCATCCTGTGTCTGCTTTATTTCATGTAACAGAGTATGCTCTTGTTCCTGCATGATGCTGAAGATTATAAGGTTTATTTAATTTGCTGTACAATATTTCATTGTATATACACAGCACATTTTCTTTATCCATCCACCCATCCACTGATGGACATCTTCATTGGTTCCATATGTTGGTTATTGTGAAAAAATGTTGGAGCTCAAAAATAAAATAAATGTAGGCAAAAGGAGAATAGAAAGCACCACCAGCAGACTACATGATGTAGAATAAAGGATCATTAGCCTTGAAGAAGTGCCTGAAAAACAGTCTAGCTGAAAATATAGAAATAGAGGCAAAAAAGCAAAAATAATGAACATGAAGAAAACTTAGTGGATCTATGAGTTACCATGAAAAGACCAAACCCCCTGCCATTGATGTCAAAGGTGGACTCGAATATGACAAAGAGGCAGAAGGATTATTCAAAATAACAATAACAGAAAACGTTCCAAACCTGGAGAAAGATGCTCATCTACAGGCACAGAAAGGTCACAACTAAGCAGTCAATTTCTGCCAAAATTAGACTGTAATAATCAAACTCTGAAAGGTCAAGGATGAAGAAAGGATCTTCCAAGCACCAATAGAAGGAAATCACACTGCCAGGTACTGCATTCTTCGTAACCTCAAATGTTTGGGAGAGATGAGCATAACAATATTTAAATACTGTCTGTGTCTATGTAAAGATGCCATTGAATGTGGAGTGGAAATCACAATTAATGACACACAGATCTTAACGCCATAAACTCCTCTCTGTTTTATATCCTTCCCAAAGAAATGCAAGTATCTCTCCCCAAGAATCAGAGAGCCCTTCATGCAGAGGTGCCAGCCAGAGAATGTTCATCAGGATAACACTGATCAACTCAGGAATGAATGACTTTCTGGCTTACTCATGGAAGGAATGCAAGTCAGCAGGAGAATGAGTACCAGCAGTTCAAGTTGAAGCTGCTGGAATTACAAAATCCCTCTACAAGACAAAAATGTTGATTTGAGAGGAATTCATGCACATATGCCTGCTGCAAAAGCTCAAGTACATAAAAACCCCAATATTGTCATCAATGTTCCAACTACGTTTCTTTCTGCTAGGATGGCTATGCTGTCCTCACAGTGTGATCAACAGGTACACTTTCCTGCCCTCTGGAAGTGCTTGCAGATGTTTCTGCCTTGCTGTTTGTCGTCCTTCACTGTTGGTGCCTTCATTGGGAATCCTTTGGAAGCCATTTTCCCCAGTATTCAATGTCATCCTGGGGAGCACTGCACTGTGCTTCGTGCAGTTCTGGAATCTATGTTGAGTCGATCTTCTAGGGGTTTCTGATGTCTTTCATACCTCCAAGTTCATAGGCACCGGCAATCACAACATCTTCTTACACACATCTTCAGTTTCTCAATTGCTCTTTCTCACACTCTACACCTGACACTGTGGTGCCTTCCCACTGCCAGTGGGAAGTCTCAGAAGGGGGCTGTGTAATGTAGTATTCTTTACAAAGCACTGAGTTTGACTTTGTGCTTCCTTTCTATTGTGGGTCATTGATATTATTCTGCTCCCCTTCATAGAAATTCTCTCCCTCCTTTTTGAGGACTCCATCTGCTATTCCTGTTCTAATGCTGTCTTCTTTTAGGTTCTTTCTAGTCTTCACTTATCCTTGTGGAAGGCATATCCACAGTGCTTTTTATAACAGAGTTTTATTCACCAGGTGGTGTGTAAAAGATGTCAGTTTTGAACATATTGAGAGATCAGATTTTTCCTGCTTGTCTTTTGTGATGTGGAGTTATGGTCTTCAGATGAATTACCATGTCAAATGAGCTCCTGCACTTGGTGGCCCTCACTTCAGGGTTGGCTGTGTGGGCACATTGCCTCCCTGCTTCTCAAGTGCCTCAGGAGAAAGCTGTGCTCTCACAGTGACTGTGGGGGTGCTTCTCTCTCTCTTTCTTTATTTCTTTGTTAGAGCTTTATAGTTATGTAGTCGTTGGATTCACCCTGACGTCTTACATGCATGGAATTGGACTACAGTTCATGATCTCCGTTCCCTCCCCATCTCCCTCCAGTCTTTCCCCTCTCCATTTCTCATTTCTCTGCTTTTTCCATAACTGAGATTGTGGTGCAGATTCCCTCATTAGAAAGGACTGCTTAAAAAATCCCAGTGTCATCTTTTGATCATCTATGTTTTTACTTGAAATCTGTTGATAATATGTATATTCAAGTATAAAATATAAAAAGTGGGCTCTGGGAATTGTGGTTAGTGACTTCTCTGTCTGAGTTCAGTTGCTAGCCTTCCAAAGAACTGAAAAGGCTTCACACAGTTTGTCTCATTTGGATGCATAGTTTTGCATTTTGAGCAATTATAATTGAATTTATACATGTGGTGCAGAGAGTGTATTGTGATTTATAAACACAGGGTAAAATGGTGAAATGAGGTAATTAATACACCCAGAACTTCAAGTGTTTACAGATTGCCCTACCAAGAATATTTTAATTTCTTGCTCTTTTTTTTTCAGTTTTTATTTATTTTTTTTTATTGTATACAAATGTGATACATGTTGTTTCTCTATTTGTACATAGAGTCAAGGCATACCATTTGTGTAATCATACGTTTACATAGGGCAATGATGTTTATTTTTTTTCCCTTCCCCCCCACCCCTCTTTTCCCTCTATACAGTCCTTCTTTCCTTCATTCTTACCGCTCTCCTTATCCCTAACCCTAAACCTAACCCTAAACCTAATGCTAACCCCTCCCACCCCCCATTATATGTCCTCATCCGCTTATCAGCGAGATCATTCGTACTTTAGTTTTTTGAGATTGCCTTATCTCAATTAGCATGATATTCTCCAATTTCATCCATTTGCCTACAAATGCCATAATTTTATCATTCTTCATTGCGGAGTAATATTCCATTGTATATATATGCCACAGTTTCTTTATCCATTCATCAACTGAAGGGCATCTAGGTTGGTTCCACAATCTGGGTATGGTGAATTGAGCAGCTATGAACATTGATGTGGCTGTATCTCTGTAGTATGCTGATTTTAAGTCCTTTGGGTATAGGCCAAGGAGTGGGATAGCTGGGTCGAATGGTGTTTCCATTCCAAGCTTTCTGAGGAATCTCCACACTGCTTTCCAGAGTGGCTGCACTAATTTGCAACCCCACCAGCAATGTATGAGTGTTCCTTTTTCACCACATCCTCACCAACACCTATTGTTGCTTGTATTCTTGATAATCGCCATTCTAATTGGGGTGAGATGAAATCTTAGGGTAGTTTTGATTTGCATTTCCCTTATTACTAGGGATGTTGAACATTTTTTCATATATCTGTTGATTACTTGTACATCTTCTTCTGTGAAGTGTCTGTTCATTTCCTTAGCCCATTTGTTGATTGGATTATTTGTATTCTTCATGTAGAGTTTTTTGAGTTCTTTATAGATTCTGGAAATTAGTGCTCTATCTGAGGTATGGTTGGCAAAGATATTCTCCCACTCTGTAGGCTCTCTCTTCACATTTCTGGTAGTTTCCTTTGCTGAGAGAAAGCTTTTTAGTTTGAATCTATCCCAGTTGTTGATTCTTGCTTTTATTTCTTGTGCTATGGGAGTCCTGTTAAGGAAGTCTGATTCTAAGCCAACAAGTTGAAGATTTGGACCTACTTTTTCTTCTCTAAGATGCAGGGTCTCTGGTCTGATTCCGAGGTCCTTGATCCATTTTGAGTTGAGTTTTGTGTAGGGTGAGAGATAGGGGTTTAATTTCATTCTGTTGCATATGGTTTTCCAGTTCTCCCAGCACCATTTGTTGAAGAGGCTATCTTTTCTCCATTGCATATTTTTGGAACCTTTGTCTAGTATGAGAAAATTGTATTTATTTGGTTTTGTGTCCATGTCCTCTATTCTGTACCATTGATCTACCTGTCCATTTTGGTACCAATACCATGCCGTTTTTGTTACTATTGCTTTGTAGTAGAGTTGAAGATCTGGTATTGCAATACCCCCTGCTTCACTCTTGCTACTGAGGATTGCTTTAGCTATTCTAGGTTTTTTATTCTTCCAGATGAATTTCATAATTGCTTGTTCTATTTCTGCAAGGAACATCATTGGGATTTTAATTGGAATTGCATTGAATCTGTTTAGCACTTTAGGTAGTATAGCCATTTTGACAATATTAATTCTGCCTATCCAGGAACATGGGAGATCTTTCCATCTTCTAAGGTTTTCTTGAATTTCTTTCTTTAGTGTTCTGTAGTTCTCATTGTAGAGGTCTTTCACCTCTTTTGTGAGACTGATTCCCAAGTATTTTATTTTTTTCGATGCTATTGTGAATGGGGTAGTTTTCCTAATTTCTCTTTCTGAAGATTCATCACTTATGTATAAAAATGCCTTAGATTTATGTGCATTGATCTTATATCCTGCTACTTTACTGAATTCACTTATGAGTTCTAAAAGTTTTCTGTTGGAATTTCCAGGTTCCTCTAAATATATAATCATGTCATCAGCGAACAGGGATAGTTTGAGTTCTTCTTTTCCTATTCGTATCCCTTTAATTTCTTTGGTTTGTCTGATTGCTCTGGCTAGAGTCTCAAGGACGATGTTGAATAGAAGTGGTGAAAGAGGGCATCCCTGCCTTGTTCCAGTTTTTAGGGGGAACGCTTTCAGTTTTTCACCATTTAGAATTATATTAGCCATGAGCTTAGCATAGATGGCCTTTACAATGTTAAGGAATGTTCCCACTATCCCTATTTTTTCTAGTGTTTTGAGCATAAAGGGATGCTGTATTTTATTGAATGCTTTTTCTGCATCTATTGAAATAATCATGTGATTCTTAACTTTAAGTCTGTTGATATGGTGAATGACATTTATTGATTTCCTGATGTTGAACCAACCTTGCATCCCTGACATGAAACCCACTTGATCGTGGTGCACTATCTTTTTAATATATATTTGTATGCGATTTGCTAAAATTTTGTTGAGAATTTTTGCATCGATGTTCATTAAGGATATTGGTCTGAAATTTTCTTTCTTCGATGTGTCTCTGTCTGGTTGAGGTATCAGGGTGATATTGGCTTCATAGAACGAGTTTGGGAGGGTCCCCTACTCTTCTATTTCATGGAATAGTTTGAGGAGTATGGAATGAGCTCTTCTTTAAAAGTTTTGTAGAACTCGGCTGAGAACCCATCTGGTCCCGAACTTTTCTTTGTTGGTAGGCTTTTGATGACCTCTTCTATTTCATTGCTTGAAATTGGTTTATTTAAGTTGTGTATGTCCTCCTCGTTCAGTTTAGGTAATTCATATGTCTCTAGAAATTTGTTGATGTCTTCGAGGTTTTCTGTTTTGTTGGAGTATAGATTTTCAAAATAGCTTCTAATTATGTTTTGTATTTCAGTCGTGTCTGTTGTGATGTTTCCTTGTTCATTCCAAATTTTAGTAATTTGAGTTTTCTCTCTCTTTCTCTTTGTTAGTGTGGCTAAGGGTTTATCAATTTTATTTATTTTTTCAAAGAACCAACTATTTATTTTGTTAATATTTCCAATTGTTTCTTTTGTTTCAATTTCGTTGATTTCGGCTCTGATTTTAACTATTTCCTGTCTTCTACTACTTTTGGTATTGGTCTGCTCTTCTTTTTCTAGGGCTTTGAGCTGTAGTGTTAACTCGTTTATTTGTTGATTTCTACTTCTTTTGTTGAATGCGCCCCATGAAATAAATCTTCCTCTAAGTACTGCTTTCATAGTGTCCCAGAGATTTTGATATGATGTGTCTTTGTTCTCGTTTACTTCTAAGAATTTTTTTATTTCCCTCCTGATGTCTTCTGTTATTCATTCATCATATAATAGTGTATTATTTAATCTCCAGGTATTGGAGAAGTTTCTGTTTTTTATTCTGTCATTTATTTCTAATTTCAATCCATTATGATCTGATAGAGTACAAGGTAGTATCTCTATCTTCTTGTATTTGCTAACAGTAGCTTTGTGGCATAAAATATGGTCTATTTTAGAGAAGGATCCATGTGTTGCTGAGAAGAAAGTGTATTCGTTCTTTGTTGGATGGTATATTCTATATATGTCCGTTAAGTCTAAATTGTTGATTGTGTTGTTGAGATCTATAGTTTCTTTATTCAATTTTTGTTTGGACGATCTATCCAGTGGTGAGAGAGGTGTGTTAAAACCACCTAGTATTATTGTGTTGTGGTGTATTTGATATCTGAAATTGAGAAGGATTTGTTTGACGTACGTGGATGAGCCAATATTCGGGGCCTAGATATTTATGATTGTTATGTCTTGCTGATTTATGCTTCCCTTAAGCAGCATGTAATGTCCTTCTTTATCCCTTCTGACTAGTTTTGGCTTGAAGTCCACATTATCTGAAATGAGGATGGATACTCCAGCTTTTTTGCTGTGTCCGTGTGCATGGTATGTTTTTCCCCATCCTTTCACCTTTAGTCTATGGGTGTCTCTTTGTATGAGATGAGTCTCTTGCAGGCAGCATATTGTTGAATTTTTCTTTTAAATCCAATCTGCCAGTCTGTGTCTTTTGATTGATGAATTCAGGCCATTAACATTCAGGGTTATTATTGTGCTATGATTTGTATTCCCAGTCAATTGACTCATATTTGTTTTGACATGATTTGGTTTCTCCTTTATTTGGCTATTCCTTTAGGCTAGCGCCTCCTGTTGCTGATTTGCATCGTTGTTTTTCATCTCTTCCTCATGGAATATTTTGCTGAGAATGTTCTGTAATGCTGGCTTTCTTTTTGTAAATTCCTTTAGCTTTTGTTTATCATGGAAGGATCTTATTTCATCGTCAAATTTGAAGGAAGTTTTGCTGGGTATAAGATTCTTGGTTGGCATCCGTTTTCTTTCAGGGCTTGGTATATGTTGTTCCAGGCCCTTCTAGCTTTTAGGGTCTGGATTGAAAAATCTGCTGATATTCTTATTGGTTTTCCTCTGAATGTAATTTGATTCTTTTCTCTCGCGGCCTTTAAAATTCTGTCTTTATTTTGTATGTTAGGTATTTTCATAATAATGTGCCTTGGTGTGGGTCTGTTGTAATTTTGTATGTTTGGAGTTCTATAAGCCTCTTGTACTTGGTTTTCCATTTCATTCTTCAGATTTGGGAAATTTTCTGTTATTATTTCATTGAATAGATTGTTCATTCCTTTGGTTTGTTTCTCTAAGCCTTCCTCAATCCCAATAATTCTTAAATTTGGCCTTTTCATGATATCCCATAATTCTTGTAGATTCTGTTCATGATTTCTTACCATCTTTTCTGTTTGGCCAACTTTGCTTTCAAGATTAAATAATTTGTCTTCAGTGTCTGAGGTTCTGTCTTCCAGGTGTTCTATCCTATTGGTTATGCTTTCTATGGGGTTTTTAACTTGGTTTATTGTTTCCTTCATTTCAAGTATTTCAGTTTGTTTTTTTTTTCAGTATCTCTAACTCTTTATTGAAATGATCTCTTGCTTCCCGTATTTGGTCTTTTAACTGTTGATTGGTGCGATCATTTAATGCCTGCATTTGCTCTTTCATCTCCTCCTTCAATGCCTGCATTTACTCTTTCATCTCCTCATTAGCTTCCCTGATCGTTTTAATTACGTACATTCTGAACTCCCTTTCTGACATTTCTTCTGTTGTGCTGTCATTGGGTTTTATTGATGTAGTATCTAGGTTTGTTTGGGACATTTTCTTCCCTTGTTTTCTCATATTGGTCAGCTGTCAGTGGGACCCTGAGATATTGCAGTTTTCCGCTATTGGCTTATAGTGTCCCGGTAGATTTCCAGTGTATCACCTCTTAGCCTTCAGTAGCCTGATGTCTTGGAGGAATCTGATAAAGCAGCGCATCCGAAGAAAACTGCCCCTAGCCCCCTACTGGTTCCATGGTTTGGAACTGGCTCTGTGCGGAAAGGCTCTCACTGTGGGCCTGCACCGTGCAGCTGGCCGTGTGGGTGGAGCCCACTGCCGGAGTGTGGAAGGCTACCTTGGGAAGACTCTAGCTGCCCTGCCCTGCTCCGATAAGCCACCTCTATCTGGGCCTGCCACCCGGGCCGAGCTTTACCCAGTGGGCAGACTCACCTGTGGCTCTATTTCAGTCCGAGTCTCTCAATGCCTCCCCTTCTTAACTCCTGGGTTCTGGAGCGACTGGGGGTGCAGTCACCCTCTAGGCCGCCATCTTGGATCGCCCCGTGAAGAGAGCCTGCGGCCAGAGTGGGCAGAGCCGCCTGAAGAGGTCTCTGGCTGCCCTGCCCTGATCCCAGAGGCTGCTTGCGGATCGAAGCTCTCCGTTGGTTCGGGGGCTTGTGGCTTGTTCTATGTAGAAAACCTCTCACTGGGCGGTCTGGTCTGAGAATCTAGCCTTGAAAGGCACCTCCCACTGCAGGGGTCCAGGCTACTTGTGGAGGTCTCTGGCTGCCCTATCCTGGTCCCTGAAGCTGCTTGCGTGCCGGAGTACGCTGCGCTGCGCTGGCTCCAGGACTCGGAACTTGTTCTGGTCAGAAAGGCTCTCACTAGCGGGCCCGCTCCGAGAACCTGGAGAAGCTGGCTGTGTGGGCAGGGCCCACCTCCGGAGTGCGCAGGACTGCCTGTGGATGACTCTAGCTGCCCTGCCCAGCTCTGATAAGCCACCTCTATCTGGGCCTGCCACCCGGGCCGAGCTTTACCCAGTGGGCAGACTCACCTGTGGCTCTATTTCAGTCCGAGTCTCTCAATGCCTCCCCTTCTTAACTCCTGGGTTCTGGAGCGACTGGGGGTGTCGTCACCCTCTAGGCCGCCATCTCGGATCGCCCCGTGAAGAGAGCCTACGGCCAGAGTGGGCAGAGCCGCCTGAAGAGGTCTCTGGCTGCCCTGCCCTGATCCCAGAGGCTGCTTGCGGATCGACTGGGGGTGCAGTCACCCTCTAGGCTGCCATCTTGGATCCTCTTGCTCTTAATAAAACTGAAATATCTTACAGAGGTTCCTGCTCTCCCCGCTCTGTGGGTTGGTGGGGCTGACAGCATCTAAGCAGGATGTTTAAATTCTCTTCCTGCTGTTTCCACACTGCACACCCTGTGGCTCTGATCTGCAGCCTGTCTGGGTCCTATCATGGTTTTAGGCTGATGTTCATCCATTTCCCTGTTGATTTTCCCTCCTGGGAGATCAAGAGAGGTGTGTGTGAACCTCCTCAGGCCCCAGGGTGCTCTCCTCACTGCAGTGGTCCCCTTTCCTCTGCTCACCTGCAGTGAGACTGATCCCGCTCATCTATCCAGGCTGTGTAGACTTGGGGATTTCATGTCCTGATGAGAGCCTGGAAATCATGCCTGGCCTCCCACCCCAGAAGGAATCTGACTTCCATTAATACTGAAGGGAATATTGAGAATAGATCTGGATGATCATCTTATGAAGGATTGCTATGGGCAGGTGTCCTGGGAAGGACAGAAGATGACTGAAGAAAGATCTCTAACAGTAAGGTGGGGCAGGGGGGCGGGCTGTACTTTAGTGAAACTGGAAAATTACAAATGATCAAAATATTTGAGGTTTAAGTCTAAAACAGCAGATTACATGTGCAAGACAGCCTGCACTTTAAAAAATCACAGGGTCACCAGGTCAAATATGTCAACCCTCATGATGTCAAACAATTCTAACTCATAAACCTCAATTGCATAGTTGGTGGAAGGCACAAACGAGCCTGTGGAGGAACAGACTCCAACACTGTGGGTGCTCAATAAATAATTTGAGTGCTGCTCCATTAACAGGATAATGAGGGTGGGATCATTGCTGTACAGAACGTAAGAAAACAGAGATGTGTTCATAGTGCAGCCTGGAACAACCTGAGAGTGTTTTCATGGACAACTCAGTGTGGAGCCACATATGGAATTGACCTGAGGTCCAGAAGGGAATGAAAGCCTATGGTTCAGGTGAAGGAGCAACTGGGTCAGTGGAATGAAGTATCCCCATGCAAATGAAATAGTGAAATAAACTCCAGATCCAAGAAATACCCTTGAGATATTAACCTCATCATTTCCTTTTTAACCTAAAGGAATGTCATCGTGTGTGCTGCACTTACGTTTGTGAATCAACTGGTTTTGTTTCCAGTGGAAGCACACACATTCAGACAAAAGGGTGGATTGTACACATATTTCAGGCCTTGGGATAGAGGGAAGCTTTGTTAGACTGTATCTGCCAATCATGATATGACTGCTGGTTTGCAGGATGTTTCATGTAATGTTACTTGTCCAGAGCTCAGAGAACTTTGAACATCAACCTTGGGCTTCCTCTGCATGTCCCTAGCTCTGCACATGCTTTGAGAACCACAAATGGCTGAGGTCATTGCTGTTTGACTCATGGTTAAGGAGGGAGATGAAAAGTCCCCAGGTGGGAAAGGCTGTGTTGCCTGAGTGTTTAGCAGTCATTGACTTGGACGAAGGAAGTGTGCTGTGAAATCTCCAAGACAGAGGTTCAAGAATGCAGGGTAGTCTGTCTGTTAGGAGGATCATGTTCTCCAGAGAGATGAGACTACAGAAATGTTGGTTGAAGATGAAACACAGTTTGAGGCTCAGAAGCAAACATGTTTTATAACCTGAACTTTGTTTTTCACACAGGTCTCACATCCCCTGCACAGAATCCTAGAATGAGTCATGTGGCTTGAATTCCACCTTCTTATTCCATCTGATTTTGTTTTCTGTTGTTCCTCTGAGTTTCTGGAGTGCAGGCATTGGAATGCTCTAACCAGCTCTGAAACACAAGAGAATTGGACATTTCTTCATCCTCTTCTCATGAATAGTCAATATTCTTGCAAAGCTCCAGTTGAAAATAATTCTAGGTGATTACTCATTTATTCTTGAAGGCTTAGTTTTCCTTATTTAAACTTCTAAGCTGTACTTAAGATAATGTTCCTGGGATAGGAGTGTTCGTCTATGGTACTGCACCTGCACAGGATGCATGAAAACCTTGATTGCATCCCCAGCACTCCAAAATAATTATAGGAAGAAAATGTTTCTGAGTGACACAATCTTTGGGGTTTTCCTCACCTCTCAGCTGTGCATTGGTGTCCTGGGGAACTCCTTGCTCTTCATGTTATAAGTGTACAACTTCTTAGTTACACCCCATCTGAAGAAGCACATGAATTCCATAGTTATGCACCTGCTGTTGGCCAATGCTTTGACCATAGTGTTTACATTGGCACCAGATATAGCCTCAACAATGGGAGTAGGTTGTCAGACAGTTTTGTTCTTATACAGAGTGACCTGGGGGTATTTCTATCTGCCCCACCTCTCTCCTAAGTGCATTTCAAGCCCTCACTATCAGTCCTAGTAACTATTAGTTAGGGTGGCTTAAATTGAAGTTCTGTACATGAATGTATCCCTTGTACCTTTTCTTCTGGTTTATCAACATACTCATCTACATCCATGTCATTAAATTTGTCACAGCCATTACAAATTTCACTCTGGTTGGTCTTGGGTATGTTCATGCATACTGTCAATAGGAATTTTGGAAAAGACACTTCATTATCATTTTTTAGTCCCATGCTTGTTTGAGATCTGATGTTTGTGGTCCTCATGGTCTACACCAGCCTGCACATGGTGAGTCTCCTCTCCAGACACCACAGGAGAGTCCAGCATGTCCACAGCCCCCATCTCTTCCCAGCCATCTCCTGAACACAAAGACACCTGCACCATCCTCCTGCTTGTAGGTTGCTTTGTGGTCTTTTATTTTGCAGATGGCTATTTTAATCTTTATTCATTTTATGCACACAAGAAAATCCCAGTACTGGAGGCACTCAGTGGAGTTTTATTATCCTGCTACTCAACAATCTGCCCACTTTTGCTGATGAAAAATACAAGAGCTTTTTCCTAATTCATTTTTTTTAATGATGACCATTTCAGATTCCACTGGGCATTGATGTCTGATCTGATGCCTCAGGATTTAGTCTGCAAGAGGGCAGGTCCCTAATGATTTATAGGGGAAAAGAAAGACTATGCTGCCCTTGACACTTCAAATGGCACTAGTGTGAGTTCAGATATTCCACAAGTGTGAAATGCACTCAGAGTTACAAGACTCCTTGTGAACAAAGGTACATTAAGATCAGTGTGATCTTTGTTTTCACTTTGATCACATGTTCCACTTATACTTTGATTAAAACAAATGTTTTCTACCTAGAATTCAAACTATCCTGTATGCTTCCTTGTGGACTTTTAAAAACATGGCTATGAGAGGATGCAAAATTCCATTTGGAGTTTGTGTCATAGTTCTTTTAAAGTGTGCTGCCTAAGAAACTCTTTTATGTATCTCCCCAATGACCTTTGCCCACCTTACACATTCTAGGCAAGACTTCAGGACTTGGATGTACATCAGTTCTGAGATAAACAAGACATGATAACCAAAGAACCATGTAGGTTCCTCATGGTGCAGGAATCCTATCTGTAATATGAGGAGAGCTCTGGCAATAGACCTGGAGAGGAGAACCAGGAGGCCTGGGAGAGTCACTCCTGAACGTGCAGTGAGCTGCCAGGGGTGTTTCTGATGTCTGCAGAAGCCTCTCCACTGTGATGCCCACTCAGGTTAGAATGGGGGTTTTCCTACCTGGATGCAGTCTCTCATGTCTGGATTGATGAGTATCTTCTCTCAGTAATTCTCCATGGGAGGCAGTGACACCCTTTTCCCTGTGCTGTCTCCATGGACCTTGCAGAGTCTTTGCCCCACAACCCTGTTCTTCACTTTCAGCTCCCCTACCTGAAGTCCTTGTTCTGTTGAAGTCAGGGTTTCACCAGATCCTCAGAATGTCTCACAGGTGATATGTAGGTGGATCTTTGCCTGCTGTTACCCTCACTGTGGCATTTGGACCTTCCCCCTGTGACCATGTGATTCTTAGTCTTTGGTCCCACACTCTAAAGTTCACAGTTGAAGTGTCTATAGCTTTCTGTGTTTCAAATGTGACATCTAACACAGAATGCAGTTTTCCTTTTAATAATCTATTTTTCTTCTACCTACTTTCACAATCTGTGCTTCCTCCTCCTGCTGTGTCAATCACAGGGCCATGTGGATGTGCACCAAGTACCTTCATCTTAGAAACTGTCCCTCACTGAGTGATTCCCTCCAAAACTCCTGTGTGTCACTCTGGCTTTGTCTCCCTGTCTGAGATGCCTGCTGGAAGCTCCCCAGCCCTCTCCACCTTCCTCCCTTCATGATCCCCTTGAGGAGTGAAATTCACCTTTTCCTTGATCTTCCATGCTCAATCCAGGTTTTAGCATAGGGTCATGAGCCCTTCAAATACACCCTATGTTTTTTTCCCAATGTCTTTTAAAGTTTTGCAAGAAATACCTAGAAGTGCTGTTGCTTTTCTTTCACAGGGGTGTGAGAAACAAGCTCCTCTGTCCAAATCTACAAATTGACCTGAGAGGCAAAGGTTCAGAGACAGGGAGGCTTTACCTAATGATGTCTGGCTAGATGGGGTATCTGGAACAAGCTATCTCCCCAGGCTTTACAATCACCCCTTTATCTCCCAGAATGAAAATTCCCCTCCTCAGTTTTCATTGGTGAGTAATGTGGGGTACACAATCTTTGCCTTGGTTTTATTGTCTCCTGGTGGGTTACTTCAAAAAACCTACTCTTAGTTGTCTCCAGCTCCCTTTGTTCTCTGGTGAGGGTAAAGCCCTTCAGGATTCAGTGCTTCTGGGCATGTATGGAGTTTTTGTCTGTTGGCAGGTCACCCTTTTACCCCCATCCTCTTGGGTGTATAAATGGGCTGTGAATCTGTCACAATCAGTTGTTAAGATCTGGTAACCCTTAGTTCTATTTCTTCTCTGGCTGAGTTTTTTTATATTTTCAAACATTAATTTTAAGACTAGATTCTGTATTCTGTAAATGGCTCAGTGTTCTTTCCATTTCTGCTAGTTGACACATTATAAACATACAAAAATCAGTAACCTTCCTGTTCTCTAATAAAGAACCCTCTGACGGCTGGGGATATAACTCATTTGGTAGAGTGCTTGCCTCACAAGCACACATCCCTGAGTTCAATCCCCAGCAACATTCACACACATACACACAAACACAATACCCTCTGAGAAGGAAATCAAGAAACTATCCTGTTCACAATAACTTCAACCAAAAATTTAATAAAATACTTTGAAATACATCTAACCAAGGAAGTGAGAGATCTCTACAATTAAACCTGTAGAACACTGAGGAAAGAAACTGAAGGATACATAGAAGATGAAAAGACCTCCATGTACTGGGATAGGCAGAATTAACCTTATCAAAACAACATTCAGATTTAGTGCAATCCCCATCAAAATACAAATAACATTTTTCACAGAGGTAGAAAACAGTGTCCTAATATTCATGTGGAATAAGATACCATGAACAGTCAAAGCACTCTTGAGCAATAAGAGTGATGCTGGAGACATCACAAAACCTGATCCCAAGTTATACTATAGAGTTGTGACAAGAACAGCATGGTATTTTATCAAAGCAGACATGAAGTTCAATGGAATAGCATAGGAGACACAGAGAAAAACCCACACAGAGGCAACCATCCAGTAATCTTTGCTGGAGAAAAGGGTCTCTTTAACAAATGGTGTGGGAAAACTGGATATCAATATGTAGAAGAATGAAACTGGGTCCCTATCTTTCACACTGCACAGAAGCCAACCCAAGGTGGATCAAACTCCTACGAATTAAACCAGAAGTTCTGCCAGAGGAAACATAGAGTAACACTCCAACATAATGGCACAGGCTGCAGCTTCATTCACAGGACACCTGAACTCAAGAAATAAACCACAAAACCATAAGGGGGATGACATCAAATTACAAGCTTCTGTACAGCAAAGGAAGTGATTCAGAGCATGACAAGGGAGTCTACAGATTAGGAGAACACCTTTGCCAGATATTCCTCTGGCAGGGGATTAATACAGAACACAAGAAAAACTCAAGAACCCTACCATCAAAAACCAAATGGCCCAGTCAATAGGTGGATGAAAGAACTAAACTGCACACTCAAAGGAAGAAGTACAAATGGCCAAGAAATACATGAAAAGATGTTCAGTGTCTCCAGGTATCAAGGAAATGCAAACAGAAATTCCATTGTGTTTTCATCTCACTTCCATCAGAAGGACCATCACGAAGAATACAAATAATATTAAAAGTTGGCAACTCTGCTGGTGGGACAGCAAGTGAATACAACCACTTTGAACATCAGAGTAGAGGTGCCTCAACAAATTGGGAATGGAAACAGCAAAAGGCCCAGCTCTCCTACTCCTTCATATATATCCAACAAGTAACATTTGCATACAATAGTGATCCAGGCTCATGGATATTTGTAGCAGTGCAATTCACAACAGCAAATGTAGAACACACCCAGTTGCTTATCAACACATGAGTAGACAATGAAAATGCAATGTACACACACAGTGTGTTACTCAGTCAAGAAGAAGAATGAAATTGAGATATGTTCCAAAAAATGGATGGAACTGGAGAACATCATACTAACTGAAAGAAAGCAGACCTACAAAGACAAGGCCATGTGTGGTCTCATGGGAGAACTAAGGGGGGCAAAGAGTGGACACCACAAAAATATAAGGGAGATCAGAGGAAGGACAACAGGGGTGGAGGGCAAGGAGAGAGTTTGGAGAAAGGCATGAACTATGGATCAGGTTGACCAAAGTATGTGGTGTGCAAGTGTGAACTTAACCACAGTGAATTCCACCTTTGTGTGTTCTTATGAAGGACAATTTATACACACAATAAACATCAGGGGCAGGGCTACAGAAGTAGTTGGGGGGATTGATATATGAAGACAGAGGAGGGAGGGAGGGAGGAAGTAGTGTGGCCTGAAATGGAACAAATCTGATACCTGGTGTAAAGAGGAACCTTGTGGGACGTGGGCCACACAAGGGGAGAAGGGCCATATGGCTCAAGGTTTTTTGGGCTGTGGACACTGAGCTGGTAACAATCCAGACTAAACCTGCATCAATGAAGATGCTCACTGTGACCTCCATGTTGACAGCAGAGAAAATGGCTAGAATGGAGATGCACAACAGAAAATAGAAAGGGAATCAACAAGGACACTGCAAGTAAAATGACCAAATCTGACCAGAAGGCAGTGAGGGAGAAAGGGAGGGGCTAGAAAGCTGAGTGACACTGAGAGAGAAGAGGGGCATAAGTCACTCCCTCCATTCTTTGGAGTGATTATCTAAAAATTGAAAACACTGAAGTGTTCAACCAAAACCCAGGTTTCCAGAAGACTTGTGAATCCATAGCCCCACAGTGTGCTGCCCAGGAGAACCTCACATTAGACCTGAGGGCACAGATGGGGGAACATAATGGAGAGGGAAAGATCTCATGCACAGGGGAATCCAAGGAGGGCAGAATGGTCTCAGCAGAGTGAGACCAATGGACATCAAGTCACATATCGCAGGAGAGAAGGACAAGGGTCCTTCTCAAGGATGAATCTGAAGAGCATGTAAGAGCATTTATAAACATGCACACCTCAGAACAGGGGGAGAGGAGGGGCCCAGGTACAGCACAGAGGGTCTTAGGGCAGAGGTTGCACTCCCTCTGGCACTCTAGGGGTACATGTGCCATTACGTTTGTCAAAAGTCAGCGAATAGCTGAGTGTGGAGGTTCACACCTGTAGAAGCCCGAGTCAGGAGGATTGCAAGTTCCAGAACAGCCTCAGTTACTAAGTGAGACCATGCCTCTTAATTTAAGGATGGTAGTAGATGTAGTCCACAAGTACAAAACTCCTGAGGGCAGTAGCCAGCACCCCGAATACACACATAAACACACAATGACTGATGAACAACATCAAGTGAACCCTGATATGAACTGTGGGTTAGGATAATAATAATGTGTCCACCAATGTTCTTCAGTTGTAAGAAGGCTTCCACTGTGGGCAATACTGAGAGAGGTTAGGATGTGCTCCTGTATGAACAGGGGAAAAAGGAAGGGGACCTTCCACAATCCTGCTCTGAACCTAAAACTGGTTCAGGAAATAAATCTTACCAAAATTAAAGCCTAACTGAATAGACTAAATGCTAAATAACACTCTGTCTCTGTACTGCCTTGAAAATATGTAGTAACCCTAACAATTTTTCTGCATTGTCCTTCATTAAATTGGATTTATATTAATCAAGAAAAAGACTGCATTTTGTGAAGATTTTTCCATCTACTGTAAAAGCACAATATATTGTGAAATCTGGCTCTAGGTAAGGTATATGCCTCCCCTCCATTTTCAGGTAAAAAAAAAGCCCACAAAATATTTGTGTGCATGAAATTCAAATGTAGACACCCAACCCCAAATGTTACAGGATGTGGAAATAGAACTTTCATGGAGATACCTAAGGTTGAATGAGGTAATAAGTTTGGGTCCTGGTCCAGTGGGATTATTGTCCTTATAGGAAAAGCTGTAGATTCTAGCCCCTCTCTGCAGGTGGACAATTGAGAACAGTAAGAAGGTACCTCCTGTTTTCCAGAGACTGTGCTCCCTAGAGCCCCATCATGCTTGCCACTGGGCTCAGACTCCAGACACCCGAGGGTGAAAGCAAATTTCTTTTCTTCAAAAAACCTAGTTTGTGGTGATTTTTGAAGAGGCCATTTGAGAATATGTCTTTGAGTGAAAGGAATGTATTACAGTATTTTAGAGCATACCATTTCAAGCCATACAATTCTTCTTGTATCAGCTCATTTTTTTATGATTGTAGAATTTTATTTTGTGTAGTTTTCTTTTTTAAATTTTTAATTATTTTTTATTTGTTCTAATTAGTTGTACATGACAGTAAAATGTATTTATACATTTTGATAGATCATATATAAATGGAGTACAATCTCATTTTTCTGATTATATATATAGTAGGATAAATGGGTCATGCAGTCATACATGTACATAAGGTAATAATGTCTGTTTCACTCTACTATCCTTCCTACCTCCATATTCCTTCCCCTTCCTTCACTCCCCTCTATCTAATATAAAGTAACTCTATTTTTCCCTAACCCCCACTTATTGTGAATTAGTTTCTGCATATCCGAGAAAACATTCAGCCTTGGTTTTTTGGGTTTGACTTATTTCACTTAGAATGATATTGTCTAACTCCATCCATTTACCAGCAAATGCCATAATTTCATTTCTCTTTAAAATGGAGTAATATTCCATCATAGATGTATATGTCACAGTTTCTTTATCCATTCATCTGTTGAGGAGCATCTTGGTTGGTTCCATAGTTTAGCTATGGTATATTGAGCTGCTATAAATATGGATGTGGATATGTCACTCTTGTGTATTGACTTTAAGTCCTTTGGTTATAAACCGAGGAGTTGGATAACTGAGTCAAATGGTGGTTCCATTCCACGTTTTTCTTAGGAATCTCCACACTGCTCTCCAAATTGGTTATACCCATATGCAGTCCCATCAACAATGTATGAGTGTACTTTTCCCCCCACATCCTCGCCAACACCTATTGCTGAATTTAATCTTGATAATTGCCATTCTGATTGGAGTAAGATAAAATCTTAGAGTAGTTTTGATTTGCATTTCTCTAATTGCAAGAGAAGTTGAGCACTTTTTCATATATTTGTTGATTGATTGTATTTCTTCCTTGAAGTGTCTGTTCAGTTCCTTAGCCCATTTATTGATTGTGTTGTTTTTATGGTGTTAAGGTTTTTGAGTTCATTATATATCCTAGAGATTAATGCTTTATCTGTGGTGCATGTGGTAAAGATTTTCTCCCAATATATGGGCTCTCTCTTTACATTATTGAGTGTTTCTTTTGCTGACAAGAGCGTTTTAGTTTGAGTCCATCCCATTTATCCATTCTTGATTTGACTTCTGGTGCTATCAGAATCTTGTTAAGGAAGTCAAATCCTAGGCCAATGTGGTAAAGATTTGGGCCTACTTTTTCTTCTAATAGTCTCAGGTTCCCTGTTCTAGTGCCTAATTCTTTGATCCACAGTGAGTTGAGTTTTGTGCATGATGAGGTTTAATTTAATTTTGTTACATGTGGTTTTCCAGTTTCCCCAGCACCTTCTGTTGAATAAGCTATCTGTTCTCCAGTGAGTATTTGTGGCACCTTTGCCTAGTATGAGAAAATGCAATTATGTGGGCTTGTCTCTGTGCCTTCTGTACCATTGCTCTACATGTCTGTTTTGGTGCCAATACCATGCTGTTTTTATTACTATTGCTCTGTAGTATAGCTCAAGGTCTGGTATTGTGATGCCTCCTGCTTCACTTTTCTTGCTGAGTATTGCTTTGGCTATTTTGGCCTCTTATTTTTCCACGTGAATTTCACAATTGCTTTGTCTATTTCTGTGAAGAATGTGACTGGTATTTTAATAGGAATTGCATTGAATCTGTATAACACTTTTAGTATTATGCCCATTTTAACAATATTAATTCTGCCTGTCCAGGAGCATTGGAGGTCTTTCCATCTTCCAAGGTCTTCTTCAATTTCTTTCTGTGTACTGTAGTTTTAATTGTGGAGGTCTTTCTCCTCTTTCATTAGAATGACTCCCCAGTATTTCATTTCACTTTTGAGATGATTGTACTACCTTCATAGTGTCCCATTCATCAATTGAAGGGCACCTAGGTTGGTTCCACAATCTGGCTATTGTGAACTGAGCAGCTATGAACATTGATGTGGCTGTATCTCTGTAGTATGCTGATTTTAAGTCCTTTGGGTATAGGCCAAGGAGTGGGATAGCTGGGTCAAATGGTGGTTCCATTCCGAGTTTTCTAAGGAGTCTCCACACTGCTTTGCAGAGTGGCTGCACTAATTTGCAACCCCACCAGCAATGTATGAGTATACCTTCTTCCCCACATCCTCGCCAACACCAATTGTTGCTTGTGTTCTTGATAATCGCCATTCTAATTGGGGTGAGATGGAATCTTAGTGTAGTTTTGATTTGCATTTCTCTTACTACTAGAGATGTTGACCATTTTTTCATATATCTGTTGATTGCTTGTACATCTTCTTCTGTGAAGTGTTTGTTCATTTCCTTAGCCCATTTGTTGATTGGATTATTTGTATTCTTCGTGTAGAGTTTTTTGAGTTCTTTATAGATTCTGGAAATTAGCGCTCTATCTGAAGTATGAGTGGCAAAGATATTCTCCCACTCTGTAGGCTTTATCTTCACATTACTGAGAGTTTCCTTTGCTGAGAGAAAGCTTTTTAGTTTGAATCTATCCCAGTAGTTGATTCTTGCTTTTATTTCTTGTGCTATGGGAGTCCTGTTAAGGAAGTCTGATTCTAAGCCAACAAGTTGAAGGTTTGGACCTACTTTTTCTTCTCTAAGATGCAGGGTCTCTGGTCTGATTCCGAGGTCCTTGATCCATTTTGAGTTGAGTTTTGTGCATGGTGAGAGATAGGGGTTTAATTTCATTCTGTTGCATATGGATTTCCAATTCTCCCAGGACCATTTGTTGAAGAGGCTATCTTTTCTCCATTGCATATTTTTGGAACCTTTGTCTAGTATGAGAAAATTGTATTTATTTGGTTTTGTGTCCATGTCCTCTATTCTGTACCATTGATCTACCTGTCTATTTTGGTACCAATACCATGCTGTTTTTGTTACTATTGCTTTGTAATAGAGTTGAAGATCTGGTATTGTGATACCCCCTGCTTCGCTCTTGCTACTGAGGATTGCTTTAGCATTCTGGGTTTTTTATTCTTCCAGATGAATTTCATAATTGCTTGCTCTATTTCTGTAAGGTACATCATTGGGTTTTTAATTGAAATTGCATTGAATCTGTATAGCAGTTTAGGTAGTATGGCCACTTTGACAATATTAATTCTGCCTTTCCAAGAACATGGGAGATCTTTCCATCTTCTCAGGTTTTCTTTAATTTCTTTAGTGTTCTGTAGTTCTCATTGTAGAGGTCTTTCACCTCTTTTGTGAGATTGATTCCCAAGGATTTTATTTTTTTCGATGCTATTGTGAATGGGGTAGTTTTCCTAATTTCTCTTTCTGAAGATTCATCACTTGTGTATAAAAATGCATTGGATTTATGAGCATTGATCTTGTATCCTGCTACTTTACTGAATTCACTTATGAGTTCTAAAAGTTTTCTGGTGGAATTTCCAGGTTCCTCTAAATATATAATCATGTCATCAGCGAACAGGGATAGTTTGAGTTCTTCTTTTCCTATTCGTATCCCTTTAATTTCTTTGGTTTGTCTAATTGCTCTGGCTAGAGTCTCAAGGACGATGTTGAAAAGAAGTGGTGAAAGAGGGCATCCCTGCCTTGTTCCAGTTTTTAGGGGGAATGCTTTCAGTTTTTCACCATTTAGAATGATATTAGCCATGGGCTTAGCATAGATGGCCTTTACAATGTTAAGGAATGTTCCCACTATCCCTATTTTTTCTAGTGTTTTGAGCATGAAGGGGTGCTGTATTTTATCGAATGCTTTTTCTGCATCTATTGAAATCATCTTGTGATTCTTAACTTTAAGTCTGTTGATATGGTGAATGACATTTATTGATTTCCTGATGTTGAACCAACCTTGCATCCCTGACATGAAACCCACTTCATCATGGTGAACTATCTTTTTAATATATTTTGTATGCGATTTGCTACAATTTTGTTTTTTCTGGAATACTTTGAGAAGTATTGGAATGAGCTCTTCTTTAAAGGTTTTGTAGAACTCGGTTGAGAACCCATCTGGTCCTGGACTTTTCTTTGTTGGAAGGCTTTTGATGACTTCTTCTATTTCATTACTTGAAATTGGTCTATTTAAATTGTGTATGTCCTCCTCGTTCAGTTTAGGCAATTCATATGTCTCTAGAAACCTGTTGATGTCTTCGAAATTTTCTATTTTGTTGGAGTATAGATTTTCAAAATAGCTTCTAGTTATGTTTTGTATTTCAGTCGTGTCTGTTGTGATATTTCCTTGTTCATTCCGAATTTTAGTGATTTGGGTTTTCTCTCGTCTTCTCTTTGTTAGTGTGGCTAAGTGTTTATCTATTTTGCTTATTTTTTCAAAGAACCAACTATTTATTTTGTTAATTTTTCCAATTGTTTCTATTGTTTCAATTTCATTGATTTCGGCTCTGATTTTAACTATTTCCTGTCTTCTACTACTTTTGGTATTGGTCTGCTCTTCTTTTTCTAGGGCTTTGAGCTGTAGTGTTAAGTTGTTTATTTGTTGCTTTCTACTTCTTTTGTTGAATGCGCCCATGAAATAAATCTTCCTCTAAGTACTGCTTTCATAGTGTCCCAGAGATTTTGATATGATGTGTCTTTTTTCTCGTTTACTTCTAAGAATTTTTTTATTTCTCTCCTGATGTCTTCTGTTATCCATTCATCATATAATAGCATAATGTTTCATCTCCAGGTGTTGGAGTAGTTTCTGTTTTATACTCTTTCATTTATTTCTAATTTCAATCCATTATGATCTGATAGAGTACAAGGTAGTATCTCTATCTTCTTGTATTTGCTAACAGTAGCTTTGTGGCATAAAATATGGTCTATTTCAGAGAAGGATCCATGTGCTGCTGAGAAGAAAGTGTATTTGTTCTTTGTTGGATGGTATATTCTATATATGTTGGTTAAGTCTAAATTGTTGATTGTGTTTTTGAGATCTATGATTTCTTTATTCAATTTTTGTTTGAACGATCTATCCAGTGGTGAGAGAGGTGTGTTAAAACCACCTAGTATTATTGTGTTGTGGTGTATTTGATTTCTGGAATTGAGAAGGATTTGTTTGACGTACGTGGATGAGCCAATGTGTGGGGCATAGATATTTATGATTGTTATGTCTTGCTGATTTATGCTTCCCTTATGCAGTATGTAATGTCCTTCTTTATCCCTTCTGACTAGTTTTGTCTTGAAGTCCACATTATCTGAAATGAGGATGGATACTCCAGCTTTTTTGCTGTGTCCGTGTGCATGGTATGTTTTTCCCCATCCTTTCACCTTTAGTCTATGGGTATCTCTTTCAATGAGATGAGTCTCTTGCAGGCAGCATATTGTTGGATTTTTCTTTTTAGTCCAATCTGCCAGTCTATGTGTTTTGATTGATGTACTCAGGCCATTAAAATTCAGGGTTATTATTGTGATATGATTTGTATTCCCAGTCATTTGACTAATTTTTGTTTTATGACATGATTTGGTTTCTCCTTTATTTCGCTATTCGTTTAGGCTAGTTCCTCCCGTTGCTGATTTGCATTGTTGTTTTTCATCTCTTCCTCATGGAATATTTTGCTGAGAATGTTCTGTAGTGCCGGCTTTCTTTTTGTAAATTCCTTTAGCTTTTGTTTATCATGGAAGGATCTTATTTCATCATCAAATTTGAAGGTAAGTTTTGCTGGGTATAAGATTCTTGGTTGGCATCCGTTTTCTTTCAGGGCTTGGTAAATGTTGTTCCAGGCCCTTCTAGCTTTTAGGGTCTGGATTGAAAAATCTGCTGATATTCTTATTGGTTTCCCCCTTTATGTAATTTGATTCTTTTCTCTCTCGCGGCCTTTAAAATTCAGTCTTTATATCGTATGTTAGGTATTTTCATAATAATGTGCCTTGGTGTGGGTCTGTTGTAATTTTGTATATTTAGAGTCCTATAAGCCTCTTGTACTTGGTTTTCCATTTTGTTCTTCAGATTTGGGAAATTTTCTGATATTATTTCATTGAATAGATTGTTCATTCCTTTGGTTTGTTTCTCCAAGCCTTCCTCAATCCCAATAATTCTTAAATTTGGCCTTTTCTTGATATTGCATAGTTCTTGTAGATTCTGTTCATGATTTCTTACCATCTTCTCTGTTTGGCCAACTTTGTTTTCAAGATTAAATATTTTGTCTTCAATGTCTGAGGTTCTCTCTTCCAGGTGTTCTATCCTATTGGTTATGCTTTCTATGGAGTTTTTAACTTGGTTTATTGTTTCCTTCATTTCAAGTATTTCAGTTTGTTTTTTTTCAGTATCTCTAACTCTTTATTGAAATGATCTCTTGCTTCCCGTGTTGGTCTTTTAACTGTTGATTGGTGCGATCATTTAATGCCTGCATTTGCTCTTTCATCTCCTCCTTCAATGCCTGCATTTGCTCTTTCATCTGCTCGTTTGCTTCCCTGATTGTTTTAATTATGTATGTTCTGAACTCCCTTTCTGACATTTCTTCTGCTGTGCTGTCATTGGGTTTTATTGATGTAGTGTCTTGGTTTGTTTGGGTCATTTTCTTCCCTTGTTTTCTCATATTGGTCAGATATCAGTGGGACTCTGAGATATTGCAGATTTCCTCTGTTGGCTTAAAGTGTCCCTGTGGATTTCCAGTGTATCACCTCCCAGCCTTCAGTAGCCTGAAATCTTGGAGTAACATGATAATGCAGTGCTTCCAAAGAAAGCTGCCCCTTGCCCGCTACTGGTTCCAGGGCTTGGAGCTGGCTCTGTGCGGAAAGGCTCTCACTGGGGGGCCTGCACTGCGCAGCTGTTCATGTGGGAGGAGCCCACCGTCGGAGTGTGCAAGGCTACCTGAGGAAGACTCTAGATGCCCTGCCCTGCTCTGATAAGCCACCTCTATTCGTGCCTGCTGCCCAGGCCGAGCTTTACCCGGTGGGGGTGACTCACCTGTAGCTCTATTTTAGTCCGAGTCTCTCAATGCCTCCCCTTCTTGAATCCTGGGTTCTGGAGCGACTGGAGATGCAGTCACCCTCTAGTCCACCATCTTGGATCGCCCCATGGAAAGAGCCTGCGGGGCCGCCTCTACAATTGTTATGTCTTTTGATGTGTAATTCCCTTCAATAGAATGAAATGACCTTTTTTGTCCCTTCTGATTAACTTTGGTTTGAATTCCTCTTTGATAGGATGGAAACCCCTCCTGTATATATAACCCATAAGTGTGATATGTTTTTCCCCATCCTTTCACCTTCAGGCTGTGAATGTCTTTGTCTGTAATGGGAGTCTCTTGGAGACAGCATATTGTTGGGTCTTTAATCCCATATGCAATTCTCTTTCTTTTGAAGAGTTTAAACCATTAACATTCATGGCTATTATTGAGATATGACTTGTATTTCTGGCCATTTTTTGTTTATTTCTGACTTTAACTTGATTTGTTTTCTCCTTTGATTATTCTTTTAGTGTAGTTCCTCCCTTTGCTGGTTTTCACTTTTTTCTTCACTTTATCCTCATGGAATATTTTGTTGAGGCTTTTCTGTAGTGCAGGCTTTCTAATTGTGAATTCTTTTAACTTTTGTTTATCATGGAACATGGTTATTTCATCTTCATATCTGAAACAATTTTGCTGGATATAAAATTATTGGTTGGCATCCATTTTCTTTCAGAGCTTGAAATATGTTGTTCCATGACCTCCTGGCTATGAGGATCTGGGTTGAGAAATCAGTTGAGATCTGAATTGGTTTTCTCCTGCATTTAATTTGTTTTTTTTTCCTCTCATGACATTTAAGATTTTATCCTTATTCTGTATTTTAGTCATTTTCATTATAATGTGTCTTGGTGTGGGTCTGCTGTAATTTTGTACATTTGGGGTCCTGTAATCTTCCTGTATTTGATTTTCCATTTTATTCTTTAGACTTGGGAAATTTTCTGATATTATGTCATTGAAAAGATTGTTCATATCTTTGGTTTGTATCTCTGCTCCTTCATCTTTCCTGATAGTTCTTAAATTTGACCTTTTCATGTTATCCCATAATTCTTGGAGGTTCTGTTCATAGATTCTTGCCATCTTCTTTGCGTTGTAAACTTTATTTTCAATATTAAATATTTTGTCTTCATTGTCTGAGGTTCTGTGTTCCAAATGGTCTAGTCTGTTGGTGATGCTTTCCATTGAATTTATAATTGGATTTATTGACTCCTTCATTTCAAAGATTTGTTCTGTTTTTTTTTTTTCACAATCTCTAACTCTTTATAGAAGTGATCTTTCACTTCTCTTTGATTTCACTCTCTACTATTCTTTATTTCAAAGATCAGATTAAATATGTATATTTATAAACTCCTTCTTGGATATTTCTTTTACTGTGTTATACGTGAACTTTGTTATTGGGGCATCTTGATTTGTTTGTGGCATTTTGTTCCCTTGTTTTTTCACATTGCTTGTGTGTTTTCCCATCTAGTTTTGTGAATCTGAGGCACTACACATTGTACCCAGTAGACTTATATTGTCCCTGAAGATTTTCACTCTCCCACTTTTATGAGGAAGACCAATATCGATAGCACCCAGTGCAAACAATATAGAGCCTCAAATCTAATAGCTCTCACCAAGGTGTCCAGTGACATCTCACTATAAACAGCAATGATGTGTTCAATGTGTACACAGTAAAATCAGAAAATTTGCCTGGTTTGCAATCTTAAATAGTGGACAAAGAAAGAAGTGAAACAGTCAGGACATGGTGGTCATGAAGGAGAATGAGCAGCCAGAAGCAAAAATCCACAGGAAACATGGAAGAGAAACCAATAGAGATTGACTGTTGACTGGAGAAAAGGTAGAATGGGAATCCAGGAAGTCAGGCGAGCAAGAGGAAGAAAACATAAAGAGAAACCAATTAAAAATGTAAGAATATACAGCAGAACTGAAAAACACCATGGATATATCACTGTCCTCAACAAACTGATGAACAAAAAACACCCTGCTCCAAGTATGCTGGAGATGCCAGAGAAGAAGAAAATAAATATAAAATAAACCTCAGTGGAAAATTGAACAACTCTCTGTGCCTATGTTCAAAATCTTCTCAGTCCTGTCTCTGACTTTCCACAAGACTGCCTGGCCCAGATAGGCCCTGGCAGACCCAGTCACTATCCCACCATTCTGGGCCTCAGTTTGCCTGAGTTCTGCCACATTTCCATCCCAAGGTCTCAGTGCCACTGGAATTGGGAGGGAGAGCACCTGGAATGAGCAGCACTGAGAGGCAGGAACTAGATGCTGGCAACCCACACTCCCAGTCGAAGACCCCAGGGGCAGCAAATCTGGTGGGCACCCAGACACTGAGCTTCCAGGTCCTGACTGGTGTCCCCAGACACTGGCTACTGCACCCCAAGATGGCAGTGGCAGCAAAACCACTGGCACCCCAAACCCCAGGCTCTGGTTGGTGTCTTAAAATGGATGTGGCCATGGGCAACCAAACCGGAGTCTTCCTGGCAGTGGACCTCTGGGCAGCTGTGGAAGTGGTAGTGGCAGAGGTCAATGGCAGCAGGCAGGAGGTCAGCAGAAGCTGTAGTCATCAGTGGTGTCAGCAGCAGTGGTGGTGACTGCAGCTGCAGTTTCAGTGACACCCAGAGGGAAGAGCTCCAGGTGACCTCCAGGGAACAGCAATGGCTTTAGTGGCACCAGCAGCAGTCTCACATGGGGACAAAACTCTTCAGGTGTCTTTGCAGCAGCCTCAAAACAGCTGCACCTCACCCCGCAGAGAAGACCTCTGGGTGGCCAAAGTGGCGAGTGTTGAACATCAACTCTGAAATGTGAATCCCTGTGTAGTGTGTGTTTGATTTTGTTTATATAGTGGCAGAAGAGGCTTGGTGCATGGCACACTAAGGATGCATGGCCTCCCCATGTGACCATAGCAGGGGACAGGCAGGTCACCTGTGTCTTTGTTCCATCCATAACTATGATGGCAAAACCAGACCTGGTTGTGAAATAAAATTACAAAAATGTTGCAGGAAGAGTCCAATGCCTGGGAAGTGGTCAGTTCCCCTTCCCTCTCTTAGCCTTACTCCAGAAAGTATAATTAACCATGGGTCCCTACTGTTTGCAATATCAATAACTGCCTTAAGTGTCTGACTACTCCCTCCTGAAGTGTAATAGATGTCTGTGAAAAGTGCTTTATCTTCTTATCTGTTCTGTGAGCATCCTTTATGTTAGAGACCCTGCACAAGGCCTTCAGCCACATAGATTAGAATTGTGTTTAATAAAGGAAGAAAAAGCCCCAAAGACAGAATGGGTCTAAGATGATGTCAAATAAACTATAAATATTGCAAGAAACTGTGGATCAGGGCTTAGAATTTTGGAGTGGTACTTAACCTCTGAACCCACCAGCATAAAATAAAGTTTGATTTCTCCTACTTTCCAAGTGCTGTCTTTTTGTTTACATATAATTTTGGTGCAGTGGCCAGGAAGTGATAACCATGAGGGATTTCGGGTGGGATCCACACCGGAGTCCGTATTGCCTCTCAGACCGAATGGGTTGGCACTGCCTGGGAATTCTGGGATCTCCTTCACCTGCTGGGCCTGCACCTCTGGAGTGGCTTCTGGCATCCTGGACACACTGGAGAGTAGGACAAAACCCCTGTGTAGTCTACTGGAAAAGTAAAGTCCCTGGGAAACAAGACCATAGACAAACCTGTTGGTAAGGCAGAAGGGGAGCCTGAACACCTTCCTTGGCTACCCATGAGGGCGCCTGCAGTATAAGGAACCCCAAAGGAAAAATGGCTGGGGAGGAAATGCTTAACTCTTAAGTGTCTGTGTTGGTGTGAATGGATGAGAGAAATGTTTTAAACCTCCCATGGCCACCTGCAGAGGGTCCACAGGTATCAGGGACTCCAGCAGGGAAGTCATCAGTATGGGGAACTCTGAAAGTGGGGAGATAGTGTTTTAAAATTCCTGAGTGTGTATGTGAGTGTGAAAATACTTGTGAAAGTTGTTCCATATGTAATTATGACTGTGTCATTTTGTAGTCTTTGTCTTTTTCTGAGTTCAACTTTTTTCTTATGATGAATACACCTTTTCTCTTGAACCAATTATTCTTGTTTTGTCTAACTGAAATATATTGCTCTCTTCTTTTCTTTCTGATGTCTTTATTTAGATGTCTATTATTCAAGGTTTAACTCTTGAATACCCTAAAAAATTAAGTTCATGTGACTTAAAATGAGATAAAAATAAGGGTGTCTCTAAAATCACTAACCCACACATTTTTTCCCCCAGGTGATCACACAATAAAGGGTGTTCTTTTGTATAAATTGCTTAAAGTATAATTAATGTCCATTGATTCTAGAATTTTCCATAAAAAAAAGGGTGACTTAAGATGTTAACTAAACTTGGTTTTCATGGGTAATCTAAGTTAAAAAAATGGGTAAATCAGATTGAACATAAATGTGATAAATATCATAAATATGTTGTTTTAAAAATTTTTGGTCAATAGAAAGTTTAAGATTGTTTTGTTTTTGGTCTTCACTAAAAGCAAGATGATTAAGGGTTAAAATTCTACCATCATGTATGTTCTACATACAAGAAGTTAATAAAAGGAGATAAAAGAAAAACCCTCAAAGGATGATAACATACTGTTGTTTTATTTGGTCCCCAGAATTCTTCAGTATTCTGATTCCAACTTTTGAACCCATCAAGGTCAACACTCACAAACTTCTGACTCTGGGAATGATGCCAGGAGTGAAATATAAAGAGTTTGAGTCAACTGCCGAGTCTCCCCCTCCTCCACCTCCCTGTGTCCTTATTGTCCAAGCTAAGAAAAAAATTATATGTACAAAGCCCTTGCTTTAGAATATGGGTCATATTATAGCAATCTTACCAGTAGACTCTTAAAAAATCTTGACTGAATGGGTGACCTATAGGTTTGGGTCTATTTAAGAGAAACGTGTGGTGGTCATCATCTGGCCTTTAAGTGGTGTTATAGATAATTATATGATCTTACAGCTAAAGTTGGTTAGTCAGGGGTAAAATATATGAGAGAGATTCTGTAAGTACAGACACTTATTGAGTTGTATGATAAGGAGTCTGAACAGTCAGGCACTAAGTTAAAGGTCTCAAAATACACTGCCTCTGGTGTACAAGGATAAGAGGAAAAAAAATAAAAAGTTTAAGAAAAAGGATGTAAGTCCTTTAAACCCAGTACCGTCACCCCCAGTATCATTTATCATCCTGACCCAGGCAACCTCAGATCTTCTCACTGTGATCAAGGACACCAGCCCTAAAATGAAAAAAAAAAAATGCCAAAAAAAGTTGCCTGGACTATAGAAAAATTGACCGGAGAACCTGTCCTCTCCCCTGCCTTCCAGGCCCTCTTCCCCTGGGGGGTGGAAGCTGCTGACCACAAAGGATGTGGCAACAGGTTTCCTCACTGTTAGCTTATGACTCTGAGGACAGGAATAATCTCCCTTTTTAAGATCTGACAGGACACCCCATTTGGCCAGGGTACATCAATCACTAGGGCAAAGCAGTTCTTGCTATAATTGTATCCCATCAAACTAAATGCCTGGGGAACTGACAGAATAAGTAACTGTACCCAGAACAGAAAAAGGCAGGAACTAAGGCCAAACGTGTTTGTAGCCAGTGTCTGCAAAGGGATCTTCAAGGAAGCCTTAGAAAAGGATGGAAAGGGCCTCCTTCATTGCATATTAATATGCCTAGTATAAGAGAAAGTCCCAAAGGAGCCTCTGGGTACAATGACTGTGGAAAACTCACTTAAAGTTGATGACCTTATGATGAAGGTAAGGGAGAGAGATATCAGGCTCCAAAATATCCTGTGCTCCAGCCCTTTAACTGCAACATGTGAAAAAGATTAAGAAAGAATTTTTTTTTTAATTTGTGCTCTAGACAATGATTTTTTTTTTCTTTCTTTTTTTATTGTAAACAAATGGGATACATGTTGTTTCTCTATTTGTACATGGTGTAAAGGCATACCATTTGTGTAATCATAAATTTACATAGGGTAATGTTGTTTGATTCATTCTGTTATTTTTTCCCTCCCCCCCACTCCTCCCACCCCTCTTTTCCCTCTATACAGTCCTTCCTTCCTCCATTCTTGCCCCCCTCCCTAAACCTAACTCTAACCCTAACACTAACACCTCCCACCCCCCATTATGTGTCATCATCCACTTATTAGCGATATCATTCGTCCATTGGTTTTTTGAGATTGGCTTATCTCACTTAGCATGATATTCTCCAGTTTCATCCATTTGCCTGCAAATGCCATAATTTTATCATTCTTTATGGCTGAGTTTTATTCCATTGTATATATATACCACATTTTCTTTATCCATTTGTCAATTGAAGGACATCTAGGTTGGTTCCACAGTCTGGTTATTGTGAAATGGGCAGCTATGAACATTGATGTGGCTGTATCTCTGTAATATGCTGATTTTAAGTCCTTTGGGTATAGACCAATTTCAAGTAATGAAATAGAAGAAGTCATCAAAAGCCTACCAACAAAGAAAAGTCCAGGACCAGATGGGTTCTCAGCCGAGTTCTACAAAACCTTTAAAAAAGAGCTCATTCCAATACTCCTCAAAGTATTCCACAAAATTGAAGAGGAGGGAACCCTCACAAACTCATTCTATGAAGCCAGTATTACCCTGATACCTAAACCAGACAGAGATACATCGAAGAAAGAAAATTTCAGACCAATATCCTTAATGAACATCGACGCAATAATCTCAACAAAATTGTAGCAAATCGCATACAAAATATATTAAAAAGATAGTTCACCATGATGAAGTGGGTTTCATGTCAGGGATGCAAGGTTGGTTCAACATCAGGAAATCAATAAATGTCATTCACCATATCAACAGACTTAAAGTCAAGAATCACATGATTATTTCAATAGATGCAGAAAAAGCATTTGATAAAATACAGCACCCCTTCATGCTCAAAACACTAGAAAAAATAGGGATAGTGGGAACATTCCTTAACATTGTAAAGGCCATCTATGCTAAGCCCATGGCTAATATCATTCTAAATGGTGAAAAACTGAAAGCATTCCCCCTAAAAACTGGAACAAGGCAAGGATGCCCTCTATCACCACTTCTATTCAATATCGTCCTTGAAACTCTAGCCAGAGCAATTAGACAGACCAAAGAAATCAAAGGGATATGAATTGGAAAAGAACTCAAACTATCCCTATTTGCTGATGATATGATTATATACTTAGAGGAACAAGGAAATTCCACCAGAAAACTTTTAGAACTCATAAGTGAATTCAGTAAAGTAGTGGGATAAAAGATCAATGCACATAAATCTAATGCATTTTTATACATGTGATGAATCTTTGGAAAGAATAATTAGGAAAACTACCCCATTCACAATAGCCTCAAAAAAAATAAAATGCTTGGGAATCAATCTCACAAAGAGGTGAAAGACCTCTACAATGAGAACTACAGAACACTAAAGAAGGATATTAAAGAAAACCTTAGAAGGTGGGAAGATCTCCCATGTTCTTGGATAGGAAGAATTAATATTATCAAAATGGCCATACTACCAAAAGTACTATATAGATTCAATTCAATTCCAATTAAAATCCCAATGATGTACCTTACAGAAATAGGGCAAGCAATTATGAAATTCATCTGGAAGAATTAAAAACCCAGAATAGCTAAAGCAATCCTTGGCAGAAAGAGTGAAGCAGGGGGTATCGCAATACCAGATCTTCAACACTACTACAAAGCAATAGTAACAAAAACGGCATGGTATTGGTACCAAAATAGAAAGGTTGATCAATGGTACAGAATAGAGGACACGGACACAAACCCAAATCAATACAATTTTCTCATAGTAGACAAAGGGGCCAAAAATATGAAATGGAGAAAAATAGCCTCTTCAACAAATGGTGCTGGGAGAATTGGAAATCCATATGCAACAGAATGAAACTAAACCCATATCTCTCACCATGCACGAAACTAAACTCAAAATGGATTAAGGACCTTGTAATCACACCAGAGACCCTGCAGATTATAGAAGAAAAAGTAGGTCCACATCTTCAACATGTCAGCTTAGGATAGGACTCCCATAGCACAAGAAATAAAAGCAAGAATCAATAACTGGGATAGATTCAAACTAAAAAGCTTTCTCTCAGCAAAGGAAACTATCAGCAATGCGAAGGGAGAGCCTACAGAGTGGGAGAAAAATCTTTGCTAATCATACTTCAGATAGAGCACTAATCTCCAGAATCTATAAAGAACTCAAAAAATTCTACACCAAGAATGCAAATAATCCAATTGACAAATGGGCTAAGGAAATGAATAAACACTTCACAGAAGAACATCTACAAGCAGTCAACAAACATATGGAAAAATGTTCAACATCTCTAGTAATAAGAGAAATGCAAATCAAAACCATCTCACCCCAATTAGAATGGTGATTATGAAGAATACAAGCAACAGTAGGTGTTGGCGAGGATGTGGGGAGAAAGGTACACTCATGCATTTCTGATGGGGATGCAAATTAGTGCAGTCACTCTGGAAAGCAGTGTGGAGATTCCTCAGAAAACTTGGAATGGAACCACCATTTGACCCAGCTATCCCACACCTTGTCCTATAACCAAAGGACTTAAAATCAGCATACTACAGAGATACAGCGCATCAATGTTCATAGCTGCTCAATTCACAATAGCCAGATTGTGGAACCAACCTAGATGTTCTTCAATTGATGAATGGATAAAATACTGTAGTATATATATATATATATATATATATATATATATATATATAATGAAATATTACTCAGCTATAAAGAATGATAAAATTATGGCATTTGCAGGCAAATGGATGAAATTGGAGAATATCATGCTAAGTGAGATAAGCCAATCCCAAAAAACCAAAGGATGAATGATATCAGTAATAAGTGGATGATGAAACATAATGGGGGATGGGAGGGGTTAGTGTTAGGTTTAGAGTTAGGGTTAGGGAGGGAGGCAAGAATGGAGGAAGGAAGGACTGTATAGAGGGAAAAGAGGGGTCGGACGGGTGGGAGGAAGTGAAAAAATAACAAGGAATCAAACAACATTACCCTATGTAAATTTATGATTGCACAAATGGATGCCTTTACGACATGTACAGAGAAACAACATGTATCCCATTTGTTTATAATTAAAAAAAAAGAAAATCGTGCATCACAATCAAGTGGGGTTCATCCCTGGAATGCAAGGATGGTTTGACATCTGTAAATCAATAACATAATCCATCATGTCAATAGACTTAAGGATAAGAATCATATGGTTATATCAGTTGATGCAGAAAAAGCGTTTGACAAAATACAACACCCCTTCATGCTCAAAACACTAGAAAAAATAGAGATAGTAGGAACATACCTGAACATTGTAAAGGCTATTTATGCTAAGCCCATGGCCAACATCATTCTTAATGGAGAAAAACTGAAACGATTTCCTTTAAAAATGGGAACAAGAGAGGGATGTCCTCTTTCACCACTTCTATTCAACATTGTCCTCAAAACTCTAGCCAGAGCAATTAGGCAGACTAAAGAAATTAAAGGGATATGAATAGGAAAAGTTGAACTTAAGCTGTCACTATTTGCTGATGACATGATTCTATATTTAGAGGATCCAAAAAACTCCTCCAGAAAACTTCTAGACCTCATCAATGAATTCAGCAATGTAGCAGGCTATAATATCAACACACATAAATCTAAAGCATTTTTATATGCAAGCGATGAAACATCTGAAAGGGATAGGAGGAAAACAACTCCATTTGCAATAGTCTCAAAAAAGTATAAGATACTCGGGAATCAATCTAACCAAAGAGGTAAAATATCTATACAATACAAACTACAAAACATTGTAGAAAGAAATTGAGGAAGACCTTAGAAGATGGAAAGATCTCCCATGTTCTTGGATAGGCAGAATTAATATTGTCAATATGGCCATACTGGGGCGATCCAAGATGGCGGACTAGAGGGTGACTGCATCTCCAGTCGCTCCAGATCCCAGGAGTTAAGAAGGGGAGGCATTGAGAGACTCAGACTAAAATAGAGTCACGGGTGAGTCTGCTCGTCCCGGGTGGCAGGCCCAGATAGAGGTGGCTTATCGGAGCAGGGCAGGGCAGCTAGAGTCTGCCACAGGCAGCCCTGCGCACTCTGGTGGTGGGTCCCTCCCACACAGCCAGCTTCTCTAGGTTCTCAGAGCGGGCCCCCTAGTGAGAGCCTTTCTGATCAGAACTAGCTCCACGTACCGGAGCCAGTGTGGCATGCTCTGGCCCGCAAGTGGCTTCAGGGACCAGGATAGGGCAGCCAGAGACTTCCCCAAGCAGCCCGGCCCCCTGCAGAGGGAGGTGCCTTTCAAGGCTAGCTTCTCGGAGCAGACTGCCCGGTGAGAGCCTTTCTACGTAGAGCCAGCCACAAGTCCCCGAGCCAACGGAGAGCTTCAATCCGCAAACAGCCTCTGGGATTAGGGCAGGGCAGCCAGAGACTTCTCCAGGCGGCTCTGCCCACTCCGGGTGCAGTCTCTTTCCACGGGGCGATCAAGGTGGCGGACTAGAGGGTGACTGCATCTCCAGTCGCTCCAGAACTCAGGACTCAATAAGGGGAGGCATTGAGAGACTTGGACAAAAATAGAGTCATGGGGTGAGTCTCCCCCACTGGGCGAAACTTGGTCTGGGCGACAGCCACAGATAGGGGTGGCTTATCAGAGGAGGGCAGGGCAGCTAGAGTCTTCCCCAGGTAGCCTTCCACACTCCAGCGGTGGGCTCCTCACACACGGCCAGCCGCACGGTGCAGACCCCCAGTGAGAGCCTTTCCGCACAGAGCCAGCTCCAAGCCCTGGAACCAGAAGGGGGCTAGGGTAGCTTTCTTCGGAAGCACTGCATTATCAAGTTCCTCCAAGACTTCAGGCTACTGAAGGCTGGGAGGTGATACACTGGAAATCTACCGGGACACTATAAGCCAATAGAGGAAATCTGCAATATCTCAGGGTCCCACTGACAGCTGACCAATATGAGAAAGCAAGAGAAGAAAATGTCCCAAACAAACCTCGATACTACATCAATAAAACCCAATGACAGCACAGCAGAAGAAATGTCAGAAAGGGAGTTCAGAATGTACATAATTAATACAATCAGGGAAGCAAATGAGTAAATGAAAGAGCAAATGCAGGCATTGAAGGAGGAGGTGAAAGAGCAAATGCAGGCATTAAATGATAACACCATTCAACAGTTAAAAGACCAAATACGGGAAGCAAGAGATCATTTCAATAAAGAGTTAGAGATACTGAAAAAAACAAACAAACTGAAATACTTGAAATGAAGGAAACAATAAACCAAGTTAAAAACTCCATAGAAAGCATAACCAATAGAATAGAACACCTGGAAGAGAGAACCTCAGACATTGAAGACAAAACATTTAATCTTGAAAACAAAGTTGGCCAAACAGAGAAGATGGTAAGAAATCATGAACAGAATCTACAAGAATTATGGGATATCATGAAAAGGCCAAATTTAAGAATTATTGGGATTGAGGAAGGCACAGAGAAACAAACCAAAGGAATGAACAATCTATTCAATGAAATAATATCAGAAAATTTCCCAAATCTGAAGAACAAAATGGAAAACCAAGTACAAGAGGCTTATAGGACTCTAAATATACAAAATTACAACAGACCCACACCAAGGCACATTATAATGAAAATACCTAACATACAAAATAAAGACAGAATTTTAAAGGCTGCGCGAGAAAAGAATCAAATTACATTCAGAGGGAAACCAATAGGATATCAGCAGATTTTTCAATCCAGACCCTAAAAGCTAGAAGGGCCTGGAACAACATTTACCAAGCCCTGAAAGAAAATGGATGCCAACCAAGAATCTTATACCCAGCAAAACTTACCTTCAAATTTGATGATGAAATAAGATCCTTCCATGGTAAACAAAAGCTAAAGGAATTTAGAAAAAGAAAGCCAGCATTACAGAACATTCTCAGCAAAATATTCCATGAGGAAGAGATGAAAAACAACGATGCAAATCAGCAACAGGAGGCGCTAGCCTAAAGGAATAGCCAAATAAAGGAGAAACCAAATCATGTCAAAAAACGAATATGAGTCAAATGATAGGGAATACAAATCATATCACAATAATAACTCTGAATGTTAATAGCCTGAACTCATCAATCAAAAGACATACACTGGCAGATTGGATTAAAAAGAAAAATCCAACAATATGCTGCCTGCAAGAGACTCATCTCATTGAAAGAGATACCCATAGACTAAAGGTGAAAGGATGGGGAAAAACATATCATGCACACGGACACAGCAAAAAAGCTGGAGTATCCAACCTCATTTCAGATAATGTGGACTTCAAGCCAAAACTAGTCAGAAGGGATAAAGAAGGACATTACATGCTGCTTAAGGGAAGCATAAATCAGCAAGACATAACAATCATAAATATCTGTGCCCCGAACATTGGCTCATCCACGTATGTCAAACAAATCCTTCTCAATTCCAGAAATCGAATAGACCACAACACAATAATACTAGGCGATTTTAACAAACCTCTCTAACCACTGGATAGATCTTCCAAACAAAAATTGAACAAAGAAACCATAGATCTCAAAAACACAATCAACAATTTAGACTTAACCAACATATATAGAATCTACCATCCAACAAAGAACGAATACACTTTCTTCTCAGCAACACATGGATCCTTCTCTAAAATAGACCATATTTTATGCCACAAAGCTACTGTTAGCAAATACAAGAAGATAGAGATACTACCTTGTACTCTATCAGATCACAATGGATTGATATTAGAAATAAATGACAGAATAAAAAACAGAAACTTCTCCAATACCTGGAGATTAAATAATACACTATTATATGATGAATGGATAACAGAAGACATCAGGAGGGAAATAAAAAATTCTTAGAAGTAAACAAGAACAAAGACACATCATATCACAATCTCTGGGACACTATGAAAGCAGTACTTAGAGGAAGATTTATTTCATGGGGCGCATTCAACAAAAGAAGTAGAAATCAACAAATAAACGACTTAACACTACAGCTCAAAGCCCTAGAAAAAGAAGAGCAGACCAATACCAAAAGTAGTAGAAGACAGGAAATAGTTAAAATCAGAGCTGAAATCAACGAAATTGAAACAAAAGAAACAATTGGAAAAATTAACAAAATAAATAGTTAGTTCTTTGAAAAAATAAACAAAATTGATAAACCCTTAGCCACACTAACAAAGAGAAAGAGGGAGAAAACTCAAATTACTAAAATTCGGAATGAACAAGGAAACATCACAACAGACACGACTGAAATACAAAGCATAATTAGAAGCTATTTTGAAAATCTATACTCCAACAAAACAGAAAACCTCGAAGATATCAACAAATTTCTAGAGACATATGAATTACCTAAACTGAACGAGGAGGACATACACAACTTAAATAAACCAATTTCAAGCAATGAAATAGAAGAGGTCATCAAAAGCCTACCAACAAAGAAAAGTCAAGGACCAGATGGGTTCTCAGCCAAGTTCTACAAAACCTTTAAAGAAGAGCTCATTCCAATACTCCTCAAAGTATTCCATAAAATAGAGGAGGGAACCCTCCCAAACTCGTTCTATGAAGCCAATATCACCCTGATACCTAAACCAGACAGAGACACATCGAGGAAAGAAAATTTCAGACCAATATCCTTAATGAACATCGATGCAAAAATTCTCAACAAAATTTTAGCAAATCTCATACAAATATATATTAAAAAGATAGTGCACCACGATCAAGTGGTTTTTATCCCAGGGATGCAAGGTTGGTTCAACATTCGGAAATCAATAAATGTCATTCACCATATCAACAGACTTAAAGTTAAGAATCACATGATTATTTCAATAGATGCAGAAAAAGCATTTGATAAAATACAGCATCCCTTTATGCTCAAAACACTAGAAAAAATTGGGGTAGTGGGAACATTCCTTAACATTATAAAGGACATCTACGCTAAGCCCATGGCCAATATCATTCTAAATGGTGAAAAACTGAAAGCGTTCCCCCTAAAAACTGGAACAAGGCAGGGATGCCCTCTTTCACCACTTCTTTTCAACATCGTCCTTGAGACTCTAGCCAGAGCAATTAGACAAATCAAAGAAATTAAAGGGATATGAATTGGAAAAGAAGAACTCAAACTATCCCTGTTCGCTGATGACATGATTATATATTTAGAGGAACCTGGAAATTCCACCAGAAAACTTTTAGAACTCATAAGTGAATTCAGCAAAGTAGCAGGTTACAAGATCAATGCTCATAAATCCAATGCATTTTTATACATAAGTGATGAATCTTCAGAAAGAGAAATTAGGAAAACTACCCCATTCACAATAGCATTGAAAAAAATAAAATACTTGGGAATCAGTCTCACAAAAGAGGTGAAAGACCTCTACAATGAGAACTACAGAACACTAAAGAAAGAAATTAAAGAAAACCTTAGAAGATGGAAAGATCTCCCATGTTCTTGGATATGTAGAATTAATATTTTCAACATGGCCATACTACCTAAAGTGCTATACAGATTCAATGCAATTCCAATTAAAATCCCAATGATGTACCTTGCAGAAATAGAGCAAGCAATTATGAAATTCATCTGGAAGAATAAAAAACCCAGAATGCTAAAGCAATCCTCAGTAGCAAGAGCGAAGCAGGGGGTATTGCAATACCAGATCTTCAACTCTACTACAAAGCAATAGTAAGAAAACCGCATGGTATTGGTACCAAAATAGACAGGTAGATCAATGGAACAGAATAGAGGACATGGACACAAAACCAAATAAATATAATTTTCTCATACTAGACAAAGGTTCCAAAAATATGCAATGGAGAAAAGATAGCCTCTTCAACAAATGGTGCTGGGAAAACTGGAAAACCATATGCAACAGAATGAAATTAAATGCCTATGTCTCACCCTGCACAAAACTCAACTCAAAATGGATCAAGGACCTCGGAATCAGACCAGAGACCCTGCATCTTAGAGAAGAAAAAGTAGGTCCAAACCTTCAACTTGTTGGCTTAGAATCAGACTTCCTTAACAGGACTCCCATAGCACAAGAAATAAAAGCAAGAATCAACAACTGGGATAGATTCAAACTAAAAAGCTTTCTCTCAGCAATAGAAACTCTCAGTAATGTGAAGAGAGAGCCTACAGAGTGGGAAAATATCTTTGCCACTCATACTTCAGATCGAGTGCTAATTTCCAGAATCTATAAAGAACTCAAAAAACACTACACCAAGAATGCAAATAATCCAATCGACAAATGAGCTAAGGAAATGAACAGACACTTCACAGAAGAAGATGTACAAGCAATCAACAGATATATGAAAAAATGTTCAACATCCCAAGTAATAAGGGAAATGCAAATCAAAACTACCCTAAGATTTCATCTCACCCCAATTACAATGGTGATTATCAAGAACAGAAGCAACAATAGGTGTTGGCGAGGTTGTGGTGATAAAGGAACACTCATACATTGCTGGTGAGGTTGCAAATTAGTGCAGCCACTCTGGAAAGCAGTATGGAGATTCCTCAGAAAGCTTGGAATGGAACCACCATTCGACCCAGCTATCCCACTCCTTGGCCTATACCCAAAGTACTTAAAATCAGCATACTACAGAGACACAGCCACATCAATGTTCATTGCTGCTCAATTCACCATAGCCAGATTGTGGAACCAACCTAGATGCCCTTCAGTTGATGAATGGATAAAGAAACTGTGGCATATATATACAATGCAATATTACTCCGCCATGAAGAATGATAAAATTATGGCATTTGCAGGCAAATGGATGAAATTGGAGAATATCATGCTAAGTGAGATAATCCAATCTCAAAAAACTAAAGGATGAATGATCTCGTTGATAAGCGGATGAGGACATATAATGGGGGGTGGGAGGGGTTAGCATTAGGGTTAGGGTTACGTTTAGGGTTAGGGATAAGGAGTGTGGTAAGAATGAAGGAAAGAAGGACTGTATAGAGGGAAAAGAGGGGTGAGGGGTGGGGGGAAGGGAAAAAATAATAATAATGAATCAAACATCATTGCCCTATGTAAATGTATGATTACACAAATGGTATGCCTTGACTCCACGTACAAATAGAAAAACAACATGTATCCCATTTGTATACAATAATAATAAAAGTAAAAAAAATGGCCATATTACCAAAAGTACTATACAGATTCAATGCAATTCCAATTAAAATCCCAATGATGTACCTTAAAGATATGGAGCAAGCAATCATGAAATTCATCTGGATGAATAAGAAACCCAGAACAGCTAAAACAGTCCTTAGCAGGAAGAATGAAGTAGAGGGTATCACAATATCAGAACTTCAACTATACTACAAAGCAATAGTAACAAAAACGGCATGGTATTGCTACCAAAATAGACAGGTAGATCAATGGTACAGAATAGAGGACACAGACACAAACCCAATAAATACAATTTTGTCATACTAGACAAAGGGGCCAAAAATATGCAATGGAGAAAAGATAGTCTCTTCAACAAGTGGTGCTGGGTAAACTGGAAATTCATATGAAACAGAATGAAACTAAACCCCTATCTCTCACTCTGCACAGAAGTCAACTCACAATAGATCAAGGACCTTGAAATCAGATCAGAGACCTTGCATCTTATAGAAGAAAAAGTAGGTCCACATCTTCACCTTGTTGGCTTAGGATCAGACTTCCTTAACAGGACTCCCATAGCACAAGAAATAAAAGCAAGAATCAAAAACTGGGATAGATTCAAACTAAAAAGCTTTCTCTCAGCAAAGGAAACTATCAGCAATGCAAAGAGAGAGCCTACAGAATGGGAGAATATCTTTGCCACTCAAACTTCAGATAGAGCACTAATTTGCAGAATATATAAAGAACTCAAAAAAACTACAGGAAGAATACAAATATCCCAATCAACAAATGGGCTAAGGATATGAACAGATGCTTCACAGAAGAAGATCTACAAGCAATCCACAAACATATGAAAAAATGTTTACCATCTTTAGTAATAAGAGAAATGTAAATCAAAACTACACTAAGATTCCATCTCACCCCAATTAGAATGGCGATTATCAAGAATACAAGCAACAATAGGTGTTGGAGAGGATGTGGGGATAAAGGTACACTCATTCATTTCTGGTGGGGCTGCAAATTAGTGCAGCCACTCTGGAAAGCAGTGTGGAGATCCCTTAGAATACTTGGAATGGACCTACCATTTGACCCAGTTATCCCACTCCTTGGCCTATACCCAAAGGACTTAAAATCAGCATTATACAGAGATACAGTCACATCAATGTTCATAGCTGCCCATTTCACAATAACCAGACTGTGGAACCAACCTAGATGTCCTTCAATTGATGAATGGGTAAAGAAACTGTGGTATATATATACAATGGAATGTTACTCAGCTCTAAAGAATAATAAAATTATGGCATTTGCAGGCAAATGGATGAAATTGGAGAATATCATGCTAAGTGAGATAATCCAATCTCAAAAATCCAAAAGGCGAATGATGTCACTGATAAGTGGATGATGACACATAATGGGGGGTGCGAGTAGGCAAGAATGGAGGAAGGAGGGACTGTATAGAGGGAAAAGAGGAGTGGGAGTGGTGGGGGAAGGAAAAAATAACAGAATGAATCAAACATCATTACCCTATATTAATGTATGACTACGCAAATGGTATACTGTTACTCCATGTACAAATAGAAACAACATGTATCCCATTTGTTTACAATAAAAATGAATTAAAATGAAAAAAACATCATTACCCTATGTAAATGTATGATTACACAAATGGTATGCTGTTACTGCATGTGCAAACAGAAACAACACATATCCCATTTGTTTGCAATAAAAATAAATTAAAACAGTAAAAAATTAAAAAAAAAGTGAGCTTGAAATAGGTGTCCACAATATATACATACGACATGTACATATATTAATTTGCCAAATGAGGAATATGTGTAATATCCATTTGCCAGAGCTTGTTAGGTGATAGGCCTCTAGGATTAACTCCTTAAGGTTGAAAGGGACCAAGTGGTGCCATAGGGGCACAGTGTTTACAAGCTTGCACCATGTGTTTACATTGTGCCAAAGTGAGTTCAGGAAAAAAACCCTTCAAATTGCTAACTGACATGTGAAAGTTAGTATGTAGTGTGTGTGCTTTTCTAAGGCATGCAAAGAAATGGAGTAACATGAGACAAGTTTGTCTATTTTATCATTACCCTGAGCAATGATCCCTTGCAGATTTGTATGGGATCGTACATGAATAATAGACCATGAAAACTGTCTGCTTTCAGTAAGTTCCTTTAAGGTGTGGAGGGCTTGATCAATGGGTTTTTTTGGTCAGTCTGAACACAGAAAAGGGGAGTGTTTTTGCCACTTATACAGTGTATTTGTTGTCAGAAAATATATTAATGGGGGTTTCTGGGCATAGAAGAAATACTTGAATTACAGCTCTCAATTCACCAAGTTGAACAGACCCTGTATGGTTTTCTAGATGTGTGATGTCTGATTCATTTACTGTTTTTATGAGTACCCCAAATTTTTGCTTATTGGCATCAGTAAATGCACATGGGGCATTGGGTATGTGTTGTGAATAAGGGAAGGCATTTTTTGGAGGAGAAATATCTAGGGATCATAGCATCTGAAGCATCTTGTTAGGAGGAAGGTGATTATCTAATTGTCCTGGAAAGTCAGAGATTAAGGTTTGGAATTGAGTGTTGTTCTGTATGAGGTATAAGATTTCAACTTGTGTTAATGGAAGTATCAGAGTATCTGGCTCAGCATTGAAGACCTTATTACAATAATATCTTATGTTAAGCACTGTAAGAATAATGCTTTCCCATTTGCTGGTGATTTTGTGACAGTGACTTCATGGAAGATGTACCCAGAACAGAGGGCCATCCTGCTGCCAAATGACACCAAGGGGTGCCCCTGGGGACAAGGCAACCCCTAGCCGGGGATGGCTTTCATCATAGTATTGTGTTTGGAGGTCAGCAAGACAGTTATTGATGTGGTTAACTGCAGGGCTTGTGGAGTTAGGGTAATTTTCTTTGAAGGGCAGGAGTCTTGCCTAAGCAAGTCGAACAAGGCGTTCAAGTCCTGTGGCGGGATGGACAGAAAGGGTTTGAGCCAATCAACATGTCCACAAAGCAGTTGTAATTCATTTAAGGTATATTTAGGTTTTATAAGTATAGTTGGTCTGAGGGGCCTAATTTTTGATGAAATTTTATATCCTAAAAACTCAAAGGGTGGTTGGTGCTGAACCTTGTCAGTTGCCACATGTAACCCAATATAGTGAGGTTGGCCAAAATTTGCTTAAGGCAAGTTAATAATGTGGCATTATTTCTGTGGGCAACTAAGATATCATCCATATAGTGCATTATTAAATGTTTAATGAGAGGCCTGGTTGCATGTGAAACAAAGTGTTGACACATAGGGGGCTGTTCTTCCTTCCTTGGGGCAGTACTGTCCATTGGTACCTTTATGCTGGGATCCCGGTATTAGGTTCCCAAACTGTGAAAGCAAAATATCATTTTTCCTGTTGTGCAATAGGAATTGAGAAAAAACAATCTTTTATGTCAATGGTAATTATATGATAATTGTTTGGAATACTAATGGGGTGGGGGAGTCCTGACTGAAAGGATCCCATCTTTTTTGTGCATTTGTTAATAGGTCTAAGGTCTTGCAGGAGTCTTTGTTTACCATTTCTTTTTGGGATGACAAAGATAGGAGTATTATGGGGGCTAGTGGAAGGCTCTATGTGCCTGAGTTTTAACTGTTCTTCCACCAGCATTTTTAGGATAGAAAGTTTAGGCTCTAGAATGGGCTACAGTTCTACCCATATGTCATCCTGGGTGTCCCACTGTATGGGAATGGGCTCGGGCTTTAGGAGGAGTGGAACAGTGGCCTTTAGAATTGGGGGGACTGTGTACCCAAAAGACCTATTTTGTCATGTACTATTATCTCATCACAGAAGGCCTTATCATCTGTGTCAAAACAGTATCCATCATTTCTAATATATCTTATCCCCATAAAGTGTTGGGAACATCAGCAATTAGGGGATGAAAAGTGCCCTTTTTGCCATTGAGGTCTTGCCAAATCACAGAGGAGGACACTTGACAAGTGGGTTGGAGACCACCCACTCCTTGAATGTTAGGACCAGCTATTGTTTTCCATTGCATTTTTGAAGTGGTAGCAGAGTCAATGATGGTAATATCTTCTCCTGTATCCACTAGACCCTTAATGGGAACTCCGTCTAAGTGGATGGTCATTTGAGGTTTTGTGTTCAGGATTGGCAATGTCCAGTGCACCTGGGGATGTACAGTGGTCCCTCTTACTTGCAGGGCTGAAGGTTTCCCCCTTTTAAGTTAAATTGTTCCTTTTGCAATCCTTTGCCCAGTGATATCCTTGTTTACATTTAGGGCAAGGAGTTTTTGGTTCTTAAGCCTTATTATCTCACAGACAATCTTTTACTACATGTCCTTTTTTATTACAATCCTGGCATATAGGCCCCAGCTAGTCATGTGAGTATTTTTCTCTGTGCTGAAGTGTCAATTTATTGATTGCAGCTACTAGTGCAAGTATGGGTCCTGCCATAGGAGTAACCTCCTTCGTAGCTGAAACCCATTTTGAGATTTACTCATTCCTGACAGGGGCTATGGCATTTTTTGTTTCAGTATTTGTCCCTTCTAAAGCCAATAGTTTTATCAAGGAATCCTGAGCAGGACCAGATGGAACTCTCTTTACTACAGCCTCTGTAACCCATGACAAGAAGTCAGGAAACCATTCATTAGGGGATTGTATTAAATTTCTAAATAGTTCCTCTGCTTTTGGCAGTGTAATGTTTTTGAAGGCTTTTATGGTCAAGGTTTTAACTTGGTTGAAAAGCATAAGGTTACCAATTTGCTACTGGGCTTGTGGGCTAATATAATTTCCAGGCCCAGCAAGCATGTCCAATGTTAAGGGATATTATCAGCCAAATTATCTCATGCTGTTTGTTCTGCTTCCTCCTCATAGGAGGCTTTCCATTGCAAAAATTGTGGGTGAGTTAAACAGGCCTTGAGGACAGTAAGCCAATCGAAGGGAGTTTGAAGATTAGCTGACCAGGGTTAAGTATTTTTTCAAAGTAAGGGGAGTCAGGACCAGAATCCTGAGATGCCATCCTAAAAAGGGCAAGATCTGGAAGTGGGATGGAGATCCAAGGCCTTTCACCCCCATCCAGACCCAAATTGACGCGTGTGCTGCAAATGGATTCTTGGGAGAAAAAGAAGATCCTTTTAAAGTTTTCTGCTTGGAGGAGGGAATGGCAGAGATAACTCTGGAGGGAGTGGGAGAGGGCAATTTACTCCAAGAGTACAGAGGGGGAAGGACTAATGGCGGGAGGCCTTTATTACTTGGTGGGAGGCCTTTGTTACTCCTGGGGTGGCCTTTGTCAGTATCCGTGTCTGTCTCCTCCTCAGAGATCACAACGCTTGAAGGGGAGGTTTGCAAAATCATGTTTTTGTCATCTAGAGAATCATTGTGATTTTTAATAATATCTTCTGCTGAGGAGCCCTGAAGGCTGGCAATAATTGCTAGGAGAATCGGAATAAAATTTGCTGGTGGAGAGTAGTCATCATCTTTTCCTAGCTAGGTATAGAACCCTCATCCAAATTTGGGGGTCCCAAATGTTCTCGGGGCTAATCCATGGTGCGATGATTACCAATTCATCCCCAAAACAGTTTAGATCTTTTGGTTTCAACTTAAGCTCGTGCTACGTGAGAAGTGCCTTTAAAGCAGTGAGTTGTGGAGCTCTCTGCATAGGGGTAGGTTTCTCATTGTTGTGGAGTAGAGTCCCTTGAAAGGGTGGTGTTGAGTTGCAAATTAGTGTAAACCAATCTGTCCAGAACAAAGAGAATGACTGTGAGGCAATCTGCAATGAGTATACCTAAGCCTAAGATGGGGACCCAGTGGGAAGACAAAGGGAGCCTACCTTCAGACATACAGAGAAGTGTTTAGGATCCAAAATATTTTGGTGCTTCACAGGGGAATTTCTGTGAGTTGTTATGTCACAGCTGTGTGTCCCACATGGTGTCTCTGGTAAAAATATCCTCAGAGGGAGATGTGGTTCTGAATTTGGGGTGGCTAATCCCTTATGTGAATTCACCAGGAGAACCAAAGGGGAAAGTAGGGGAAGGTAGGGCCACTGATGGAGTGGCCATGTAACTTGGGCCAGTGGTGGCATGTGCCTTTTCTTGGGGATTAGGACAATTAGGATGAACAGGGAAGAAATGGGAGGAGAGAGGTCCTGTGCTCACCCTCACAGGACTGTCAGCACACAGAACACGAAGAGGCTCTTACCAATACAGCAATCATGGGGGACTCACCAATCCCGAGGAACCGTGAGTAATGAGGCACGTTGGTGCCAAGTGTAGGGTGTGCCAGGCTAGCTCAGGTGCAGGTAAGAACCAGTGGAGTCATAACCCAGACCCTGGGAATTGGGTAAAAGCAGGCTTGTGGCGAGCAACCTGCAAACTCATTTATTGCAGGAGAAACCATACATTTTATAGATTTTAACCCAATCACAATGTGCCATGGGGGATCAGACCACCAGGCCCCTATGCAGGTTCCCTTGGTAACACTAGGTAAATTTGGAGACAGTTGTTTACTTTCCTAAGTGATCAGAGTGGAATGCCCCTCTCCGTAGGTATTCGTGGTGGGCGTGAATATGTGAAGATTTTCCTTACACACTTGAGACATTCACAGCTGCTAGCCAAGACTTAGGATTTCTCCCAACATGACAACAAGACTTCTAAACAGAAGAAGAGATAACAGCACAAATCAATAAGTGGAATGACTTCAACTTAAAAGCCTCTCCGCAGCAAAGAAGATGATAAAAAAGCAGGTATGGTGAGCGTAAAGAATGGAAGATGTCTTGCCAGGTGCTTCCTAGACTGGGTATTAATATCCAGAATATGTAAAGAACTCAAAACCTTAACACCAAGAATAGACAAATAACAACCCCCAAGAGAGTTACCCCAAACAGAGTATACAGAAAAGAGACTGCAACTCCCTCAAAGCTACTTACATAAAAGTAGAAGAGAGAACCATTGAATAAGATGGGTAGGAATACTAACAATATGAAAACTAGGGAACAAACCATCAAAGTGGCTCACAACACAACTGAACCCATAGACACCATAGCAAAAGGATTGCCAGAAAAGGAATTCAGAAAGCAAATACTGCAAAAGCTCTAAGAATTAAAAGAAGTTCTAAGAGTAACAAAGACAAAGCACACAAGAATTAGGGAATATTTCACCAAAGAAAGGCATTTTGGAAAAGAATAATCAAATCCTGAAAATGAAAGACTCAAGAATTGAAATAAAAAATTCAGGAGAAAACATTACTAAAACCTTTTGAAGACAGAATCTGAGGTCTCAGAAGAAGTCAATAATAAAAGATGCTAAGAAACAATAATCAGGGGGTGTTGCAAGATGGCAGAATAGATAAAGTCTCTTTCCAGGCTGCTCCATGGTGTGAAACCAAGGAAGCAGACAGGAAGCTTCTCCACAAGTCTGGTGAACAAAAAACAAAGGGGATGGAGGATTTTACAGGAATTTAAATCTGGAAGTTCAAAGGAGATCGGGGACTCAGGAGATTGGGATATAAGAATATAAGAAAGAAATCTCCAGCACCATAGTCATGCAGTGGCCAGAGGCACCAGCCAGAGTGTTCCCTCCATGAGTAAAGTGATGGGACAGGGGAATTAAAGAAATCCATGGTTTTAGGAGACCTGGAGCATGTCTGGGTACTGTGAATTTAGAGAACAAAACACTGTTCACCTAAACTAAAACATTTGTTGCACAATATCCTTGCGCAGTAAAGAAGTCACCATCTCACCCAGCAAAGTGTAGAGGACAGAAGAAGGAACGATTTTTCAGTCACAGCCTGCGGGCTATCAGATGGGGGAACTGAATTCCAATTCCTGGCAAACCCAAGTTTTGCCCTAATACAAGCCTGGCAAACACTGCATGACTCCGCATGTGCCTAAGTGATGAGGAGTATAACAAACATGGAGAGAGGTTTACACATGGGAGAACTGATCATGGAAACCCACCTGGCTCTCCACCTCCTCCTCTAATCTGACTGCAGGACCACCTGGGAGAGACACACGTGGCTGGCAATTTAAAGGGCTGGGGTAGGAGACAGTAGGTTTGGAGACTGAACCTAAGGCCAGGAAATATGGTGTCTGCAGGTGATGTAGTGGACTAAGAATTGACTTTTCCACTACACAAATGGAACCCATTGGAGATCCCTGGGGTGCAGACATCCAGTTTCAGCGAGCAATTGGTGTGCCCTAGAGATGTGCTGATTTCTAATCTCCAGGCCAACTGGCATTCAGCAAGCAGCCTGGAGCCCACCTAAGCCTATACTCTGCCTACAGAAATTCTGCCCATGGGATTACCTCTTTCACTCCAGTAATCCACTCTGGAGAGTGGAGCATCACAGTCCATGCAACCCCACCTAACACTGCTGAGAAGAGAAGCTGAGAAACTTTTGACCTCTAATTGAAGTAATTCTTCAACTTTCTGTAAAGATTCTTTTTCTCTCTGTCTCTCTTTTTCATTTTTTTCTTTTCCCCATTTAATTGTGACCTTAATGGTTCATGGACATTTATATATACTCATATCTGATTTTTTCCCCTCAATTTTAGCATTTTTGCAACCAGTTATTTTTCATGGATCAGTTCTTTGAGGATGTCTGTGTTTGATTGGTGTATGTCAGTTTGTTGTATAGTCCTTTATTTTTATTGTTAACTTTTTAAAGTTTTTACTTTATGTAAATATTTTTTCTCCCACTTGTTTCTCTTGATGTTCTTTCTCTCTTTTCTTTCACTAACAGCTAATTTCTATTGTTATCTCTTTCACTCTTCCTTTAATTTCTTACTTTTGTCTTCTCTCCTCCTCTCTCATAATCATCACTTCCTACATCACTTCTGTTTTCTTCCTGTACACCATTCAAAATTGTAAATCCTTTTGCAAACTTACTGTTTTAATTGTTGGAATTAATGGTTCATATTTCTGTTTATTATGAGAATTCACATTGTAAACATCATAGCAGAAACTATTTGGCTTAATGCTGTATATTGTTTGCTTTTGTTGTTCTTATTATTTGTCTCCCCCTAGATGGTTAGGTTCTGCAAATGTTCAGGGACATTATAAGTCCACAGGGTAGAAACTCTTCTACCTCAGATCCATACTTTTAAATGGGTAGACACACCAATAAAATAAAAAAGCAATGGAACACATTGCCCAAACAAACCAAGATACTCTGAAAATATAATCCATTGACACTAGAGTGGGAAAAATGTCCAAGAATGAGGTTAGAATGTACATAGTCAAATTGCTCTGTGAGGTAAAGGAAAATGAAAGCATGAAATCAGAGAGAAAATACAGGAAGTGAAATATCAATTTAATAAGCAGAGACTCTGAAAAAAAGTCAAGCAAAAATTCTTGAAATGAAGGAATCAACAAACCAAAGAAAACATCAGCAACAGACTAAATCATATGGAAGACAGTTTCAGGCAATGAAAACAAAGCATACAATCTTGAAAACAAAGTTGTCCATGGAGGAAAAGATGTTAAGAGACCATGGACAGAAGTTCCAAGCATTATGGAATAACCTGAAAAGACCAAATAGAAGATTTATTGGGAGAGATGAATTCTTAGAGATACAAACCAAAGAATTGTGTAATTTTTCAATGATATAGCATCAGAAAATTTCCCAAATCTAAATAATGAAATAGAAAATCAGACAGGAAGCTTTCAGGACCCCAAATAACAAAATTACAGCATACCCACACCAAGGCACCTTATTATGAAAATGTCTAACATACAGAAAGATAGAATTTTAAAGGTTGCTACAGAAAAATAGCAAGTCATATTTAGGAGGAAACCAATCCAGATCTCAGTTGATCTAAACCCACAGTCTCAAAGCTAAGAGGTCTTGGAATAATATATACCGGGCTCTGAAAGAAATGGATGCAAGGTGAAGAACAATATAATCAATAAAATAAAGCTTCAGAATTGACAGTGAAATATAAACCATTCATGATAAATAAAAGTTAAAAGAATTCACAACTAGAACTCCTACCTTACAAAATAATCAATATTTCATAAAGAAGAAATGAAAAATAAAAGTGAATACTAGCAAAAGAAGGAAAAACACTAGAAGATTAGTCAATCACAGGATTAACTAATTCAAATTGAAAACCAGAAATATATCAAAATGACAGGTAATTAAAATCATATCTCAATATTAACATTGAATGTAAATAGCATAAACTCATCAATTGACAATATCATGGTATTAGCATCAAAAGAGAGATGTAGACCAATGGTACACAATAGAAGATGCAGAGAAATCCCCACATAAATATATTTCTCATACCAGACAAAGGCACCAAAAAAATTACCTGGAGAAAAGATAGACTATTCAATAAATAGTGCTGGGAAAATTGGAAATGCACATGTAACAAAATGAAATTAAGCCCCTATCTCTTCTCTGTGTGGACACTCAACTCAAAGTGGATCAGATTTAGGCATTAGAGCACAGACTTTGCACATACTAGAAGAAAGAGTATGCCCAAGTCTTCACCATGTCAGCTTAGGATCTGACTTTTATAACAAGACTCATAAAGCAGAAGAAATATAATTGAGTCAATAAATGGGATGGAGTCAAACTAGGAGTCTTCTTCTCAGCAAAGAAAACAATCAATAACAAGAGAGAGCCTACTGAATAGGAGAAATTTTTAACACATGCATCTCAGATAGAGCAATAATCCTCAAGATATATAAAGAACTCAACAACCTAACACCAATAGAAACACATATCCAATCAATAAATGGACTAAGGAATGTGACAAACTTCAGAGAAGAAACAAATCCAATTGATCAGTGAATACATGAAAAAATATTCAACATCTTTAGCAATTAAAGAAATGTAAATCAAAACTAAGATTTAATATCACCCTTGTCAAAATGGCAAATATCAAAAATACAAACAATGAATGTTGGTGAGAATGTGGGGAAAAGGGTATATTCATATATTGCAATTCATATGCAAATTGATGCAATGAACCTGGAAAGTGGTATGGAAATTCCTAAGAAAACAGAGTGGAACCACAATTTGACCCAGCTATCCCACTTTTCAGTTTATATCCAAAGGATGTAAAGTCAACATGTTACAGTGATGCAGCCATATCAATATTTATAGCCACTCAACTCACAATAGTTAAACTGTGGAACCAACCTAATGAAGTGAAAATAGAAATCAATGGTAAGAAATAGAAGGTATTCTGACATCTGGAAACTAAATAATATGCTATTGAATGTTTGATGGATAGCAGAAGAAATCATGGATAAAATAAAATACTCAGAAGTAAATGAGAATACTGATACAACATATCAAAATGGCTGGAACTCTCTGAAGGCAGTGCTAAGAGTAAAGTTCATTGCATTGAACTCATACATTAAAAAAAGAGTCAACAAATAAAAGACCTAATATTGTGTCTCAGAGCTGTAGAGGAAGAAGACCAAATCAACACCAAAAGGAGTAGAAGTGAAGAAAGAAGTAAAATCAGAGAATAAATCAATGAAATTGTAAAAAACCCCAAATAACAAAATAAAAAGTTGATTCTTCAATAAAATAAACAAAATTGATAAACTCTGAGTCAAGTTAATGAAGAGAAAGAGAGAAAACTAAAATTACTGAAATTCTTGATGAAAAACAAAATACCACAATGGACACTACTGAAATATAGAAGATAATCAGAAAAAAATTCAAAAATCCATATGCTAATAAAATAAAAAACTTAAAGACAATAAATTTCTCAAGACACATTACCTACTCAAATTGAATCAGGAGAACTTAGAAAATTTAAAGAAATCAATTTCAAGCAACCACCAAATACAAAACTAAACTAAACCAAACCCAGGACCAGATGAATTCTCAGACAAGTTCTACCAGATCTTCAAAAAAGAACTAACACAAATCCTCCTCAAATTATTCCCTGAAATAGAAAAGGAGGGAACCTTTCTAATCTCATTCTATGAAGCTATTTTCACCCTGGTACCCAGACAGTCAAAGACACATGAATAAAAGAATTTCAGACCGATATTCATGATGGGCATAGATGCAAAAATTTATACTAAACTACTGGCAAATCTTATATGAAAACATGTTAAAAAGATAGCGCACCATGATCAAGTGGGGTTCATCCCAGGGATGTAAGGTTGGTCCAACATACAGAAATCAAACATAGTTCATCACATCCATTGACATAAAGCATGGAATCACATGATTATCTCAATAGATGCAGAAAAAAATTTGGAAAAATAGAGCATGGATTTATGTTCAAAACAATAGAAAAACTAGGGATAGTAAGAACATATGTCTACATTGTACAAGCTTTATATACTAAATCAAGTCAATTAAAATGGAGTTGATGATAGCATTCCCTCCAAAACTTAAAAAAAATAACATGCTGTTTTTCTTACAATTGCTCTGAAGTATAGTTGAAGTTCTGGTATTTTGATATCCCTGCTTCACTCTTCTAGTAAGAATTTCTTTAGTTAGTATGGGTCTCTTATTCTTCCAAATAAATTCCACGATTGCTTGCTCTACTTCTATGAGGTATATCATTGAGATTTTAATTGGAATTGCATTGAATTTGCATAGCACTTTTGGTAGTATGGCCATTTTGACAATATTAAAACTTGGGACATCTTTCCATCTCTAAGGTTTTCTTTAATTTCTTTCTTTAGTGTTCTGTAGTTATCATTGTAGAGGTCTTTCACCTCTTTCAATAGATTGATTTCCAAGTTTTTAAAAATTATTTTCAGACTATTGTGAGTGGGGTAGTTTTCTTAATTTCTCTTTCAGTGGATTCATCACTTATGAATGAAAATGCATTAGATTTATGAGCATTTTTAATTTCTTTGGTATGTCTAATTGTTCTGGCTGGAGTTTCAAAGATGATGTTGAATAGAAGTGGTGAAAGAAAAAATTTTCAACATCTCTAGTAATAAGCGAAATACAAATCAACAGTACCCGAAGATTCCACCTCATCCCAATTAGAATGGAGATTATCAAGAATACAAGCAACAATAGGTGTTGGTGAGGATGTGGGGAAAGGGTACATTCATACATTGCTGGTGGGGTTGCAAATTAGTGCAGCCACTCTGAAAAGCAGTGTGGAGATTCCTTAGAAAACTTGAAATGGAACCACCATTTGACCCATCTATCCTACTCCTTGCCTATATCCATAGGACTTAAAATCAGCATACTACAGTGAACCAGCCATGTTGATATTCATAGCTACTCAATTCACAATAGCTAGATTGTGGAACTAACCTAGATGCCCTTTAATTGATGAATGGATAAAGAAACTGTTGTATGTATACCACAGTGGAATAATACAGAGTCATAAATAATAATAAAATTATGGCATTTGCAGGTAAATGGATGAAGTTGGAGAATATCATGTTAAGTGAAATAAGCCAATCTCAGAAAACCAACGGTCAAATGATCTCTCTAATAAGTGTATGATGATACATAATAGGCAGTGGGAGTGAGGCAAGAATGGAGGAAAGATGGATTTGAATAGAGCATAAGGAGGGGTGGGGAGTGGGTGAGGGGAAGGAAAAATAACAGAATGATACCAACATCATTACCCTATGTACATGTGTAATTACAGAAATGGTGCACCTCTACTTCGTGTACAATCAGAGAAAGAAACTGGACCCCATTTGTGTACAATGAATCAAAATAAATAAGGAAATTTAAAAAGTTGAAACAAGACAGGGATGACTTCTTTTTTTTTTTAAAGTGTTCCAGATGACATCTTTCACCTCTTCTATTCAACATAGTCCTGGAAACTCTAGCAAGAGCAATTACACAGAAGAAAGAATGTAAACAGATGTGAATAGGAAAATAACTCGAAATATCCCTATTTGCCAATGACATAATTCTATATTTCGAAGACCCAAAAAAACTTCTAGGAAACTTCTAGAATTCATGAATGAATTCGGAAACATAGCATGATTTGAAATTAGGATTCATATATCAATTGAATTCCTATATATCATTGATGAAATAAGTGAAGAGAACTTAGGAATACTATCCCCCCATTCATATTACCATAAAAATAAAATATTTGGGAATCACTGAATAAAGTGGAGAAACTACAGAACTCTAAATAAAGAAATCAAAGAAGAACTTTGAAGATGGAAAAACTTACCATGTTCTTGGATGGGCAGAATTAATATTGTCAATTGGCCTCTCACCATATCCTGAACAGCAAGGATCATGAAGCTGAATGGAGGTGTGAGCTGAGTGGGAAATAAATGTCTGAAATAATAGCAATAATAAATAATACAGAAGACACTGAAAAATTTTGAAGCAGGGACTTGACAGGTGAAAAAGACCCAGTGGGTCTGATTCGAACACAGAAAGTCCACCAATCTTTATTTTATAGGGAAAAAACATCAAAGGTATTTATTGTTTGAAAGGTTTCTTCAAGATAAACAAAAGGCAAGAAGCTGTGGGAAATTGACCTGGTTGGGGCCTTATCACTTGTGCAGTAAACTTTCCCCTCTGGGCAGCTGGCACCTCAAGGCTGTTTGAGCACCCTGGTATCTCTTTGAACAAGGACAACAGGTATCTAAATTTAAAGCTATTGGTATCAAAATTCCAGGAATCGAATTAGGCACATTGACAGCATCCACCTTGCAAGTGGGTATATCTTTCTGCACCTTCACATGGATAGAATCCCAGATGTGCGTTCGAGATGTCCAAGTCTACAGAGCTCATAGGAATAATTTATTTGCTGTCTAAAGTGGCCTACTACCAAAAGCACTATACACATTCCAGGCAATTCCTATTAAGGTTCTGATGACATACTTCAGAGAAATAGAAAAAGCAGTTATGAAATTCATTTGCAAAAATGAGAGGCTCAGAATAGCCAGAGCAATCCTCAGGAGAAGGTGAAGCAAGAGACATCACAACATGAGAACTTAAACTATATTACAGAGCTATCATAATGAAACCAGCATGGTATTGGCACCAAAAGAGACATGAAGACCAATGGTGCAGGAAAGAAGACACAGAGATAAACCCACATGAATACAGTTATCTTATACTAGACAAAGACACCATAAATCTACATTGGAGAAAACAGTCTCTTCAAAAAATGGTGGTGTGAAAACTGGAAATCCATATGTAGCAAAATGAAAATGAACTTCTATCTCTTATCCTGCACAGAATGTAACTCAAAGTGCATCAAGGACCAAGGCATTAGACCAGAGACCCTGCATATACTAGAAGAAAATGGAGGCCCAAATATCCATCATGTTTGCCTAGGAACTGACTTCCTTAACTAGATGTCTAATGTGCAAAAAGTAAAATCAAGAATCAGTAAGTAGGATGGTATTAAACTAAAAAGCTTCACAGTAAAGGAAATAATAAGGAAGATGAAGAAAGAGTCTACAGAATGGGAGAAAATCTTAGCCACCTTTACCTCAGATAGAGTGTACATTTCTAGGATATATAAAAAACTCAAAAACTTAACACACAAAAAATCAAATAACCCAATCCATAAATGGACAAAGGAACATAAACGTCACTTCACAGAAGAAGAAATATGAATGGTCAACAAATATGTGGAGAAAATGTTCAACATTACTATCATTTAAAGAAATGCAGATTAAAGCTATTCTAAGATTCCATTTCATTCCAGTCAGAATGGCAAGATGAAGATACAAGTAACAAGTGTAAATAAATAGTGGCCATGAGTGTGGAAAAATTTTCTCTCATATATTGCTGGTGGGACTGCAAGTTGGTGCTTCCACTCTAGAAAGCAGTAACGAGATTCCTCCAAAACCACCATATGACCCAGTTATCCTATACCTTGATATACCCAAAGTACTTAAAATCAGCATAGAAGAGAGATGCAGTCACATAAATATTTACAGTAGCTCAATTCACAATAGTAAAGCTATGAAAACAATCTAGGTGACCTTTGACAGATGAATGGATAATGAAAATGTGGTATATATATACAGTGGAATATTACTCAGCCATAAAGAAGGATGGAAGCTTGGCCTTTGCTGAATGGATGACACTGGAGATTATCATGCTAAGTGAAATAAGCCAATTACAATAAACAAAAGGCTGAACATTCTTTCTAATGTGTGGATGCTACCTCACAATGAGGGGGTGGGAGAATAGAATTCATTGAATGTATAAAGGAAAATGATGGGAATAAGCAAGACAGTAGAATTAATCAGACATAATGTTTCTAAGTTCATAAGCAAATATACTACCAGTGTAACTCCACATCATGTTCAACCACATGAATGGAATCATAATTAGAATAAGTTATACTCCATGTATGTATGATATGATCATACACTATATTGTCATGTATATCTAGAAAGAGCTACACAAATGTTGGAAAAATCAGTATCTTTTCTATAATGTATACACTGATAAAGAAACCAGGAAATTATCTCTTTCAAATAACCCAAAGAAATGACAACTTGACAAAAAGTTCAATCAAGGAATTTAAAGATCTCAACAATGAAAAATATATAACACTGAAGAAACATTGGGAAAGGTATCAGAAGATGGAAAAACCTCCTGTGTTTCCAGTTAGACAGTAATAAAATAGATAAAATAACCATACTCCCAAATGCATATCCCCATCAAAATACCAATGATGTTCTTAACAGAACTGGAAAAACAGTACTAAATTTCATTTGGAAGAATAAGACACCATGACTAACCAAATCAGAAGTGAGCAAGAGGAGTGATGCTAGGGACCACAAAATGCCTGATATCAAATTATGCTACAGAGCTATAATAACTAATGCAGCACGGTATTGCATCAAAAGAGACAGGAAGATCTGTGTAATGGAATGGAGGACACATATACAAACACACTTAGATACAATTATCTGGTACCCAAGAAAGGTGCCAAAAACATATGTTGGAGAAACAACCAATGTAGAAGAAATGGGACTTGGAACACTAAATATGTAAACATTGAAGAATGAAACTAGATCCCAAAATGTCCCCTTGCTCTCAAATAAAGTCAAATGGATCAACAGAAGTTCTGCAACTTCTAGAAGAAAACAGGGTCAACACTCCAACATAATGACACAGGCACTGACTTCCTTAACAACACCATTGTAGCTCAAGAAGTGCAACATTCTACACAGCAGAGGAAATGATTGAGCACCAGTAGCTAAAACACAGGAAATAAGTAAAATCAGAGTTGAAAACAATGAAATTGAAACAAAAGAAACAATAAAAAATTGACAAAATAAGAAGTTAGTTCATTGAAAAAATAAAATTGATAAACCCTTAGCCACACTAACAAAGAGAAGGAGAGGGAAGACTCAAATTACTAAAATTCGGAATGAAAAAAGAAATATCAAGACAGACACTCTTGAAATACAAAACGTAATTAGAAAGTATTTTGAAAATCTACATTCCAACAGAATAGAAAATCTCAAAGACATCAAAAGATTTCTAGAGTAATATGATCCACCCAAATTGAATCAGAAGGACATAGACAATTTAAATAGATCAATTTCAAGCAATGAAATAGAAGTTGTCAAAAGCCTACCAAGAAAGAAAAGTCCAGAACCACATGGATTCTGAGCCGAGTTCTACAAGACTTTCAAAGAAGAGCTCATTCCAATACTTCTCAATGTATTCTATGAAATAGTCTATGAAGCTAATGTCACCCTGATACCAAAATCAGACAAAGACACATCAAGGAAAGAATATTTCAGACCAATATCCGTAATGAACATAGATGCAAAAATTCTCAACAAAATTTTAGCAAATCACATACAAAAACATATTAAAAAGATTATATACCATGATCAAGTGGGGATCATTCCAGGGATGCAAGGTTAGTTCAACATCTGGAAATCAATAAATATAATGCACCACATCAACAACTTAAAGTTAAGAATCATGTGATAATTTCAGTAGATTCAGGAAAAGCATTTGATAAAATAGAGCACCACTTCATGGCCAAACCACTAGAAAAAATAGGGATAATAGGAACATTCCTCAACATTGTAAAGGCTATCAATGCAAATCCCATGACTAACATCATTCTAAAGGGAGAAAAACTGAAAATGTTCCCTCTAAAAACTGGAACAAGGCAGAGATGCCCTCTTTCACTACTTGTATTGAACATCATTCTTGAAATGCTAGCCAGAGCAATTAGACAGACCAAAGAAATGAAAGGGATACAAATAGGAAAAAAAGAACTCAATCTAACCCTATTTGCCAATGACATAATTCTATATTTAGAGGAGCTAAAAAGTTCCACAAGAAAATTTCTAGACCTCATGAATGAATTTGGTAAAGTAGCAGGATATAAAATCAATGCTCATAAATTTAATGCATTTTTATTCATAAGAGATGAATCTGCAAAAGAGAAATTAGGAAAAACTACCCTGTTCAAAATAGACTCAAAAAATAAAATACTTGGGAATTAATCTATGAAAAAAGGTGAAAGACCTCTACAATGACAACTACAGAACACTAAAGAAAGAAATTAAAGAAAACCTTAGAAAATGGAAAGTTCTCCCATGTTCTTGGATAGAGAGAATTAATATTGTCAAAATGGCTATAGTACCAAAAGTACTATATGAATTCAATGCAATTCCAATTAAAATCCCAATGATGTACCTGATAGAAATAGAGCAAGCAATCATGAAATTCATTTGGAAGAATTTAATTTGGGGTCCAATTTAAATTCATTTGGACCAAGAATAGCTAAAGCAATCCTTAGCAGGAAGAGTGAAGCAGGGGGTATCACAATACAAGACCTTCAACTATACTACAGAGCAATGGTAAGAAAAATGGCATGGTATTAGCATCAAAATAGACAGGTAGATCAATGTTACAGAATAGAGAACAAAGAGATAAGCCAATATACATATAGTTTTCTCATACTAGACAAAGGTGCCAAAAACATACAATGAAGAAAAGGTAGTCTCTTCAACAAACGGTGCCAGGAAAACTGGAAAAGCATGTGCAGCAAAATGAAACTAAACCCCTATCAGCCTGCACAAAATTCAACTCAAAATGGATTGATTATCTAGGAATTAGAGCAGAAACCCTTATCTAATAGAAGAAAATATAGGTCCAAATCTTAATCATGTTGGCTTAGGTCTAGTCTTCCTTAACATGACTCCCAAAGCACAAGAAATAAAAGCAGGAATCAATATTTGGGATGAATTCAAACTAAAAACCTTTTTCTTAGCAAAGGAAACAATTAACAATGTGAAGAGAGAGCCTACAGAGTGGGAGAAAATCTTTGCCACACAAACTTCAGATAGAGCACTTATCTCCTGAATCTATGAAGAACTCAAAACACTTTACACACCAAGAATACAAATAACCCAATCAATAAATGGGCTAAAGAAGTGAACAGACACTTCACAGAAGAAGATTTACAAGAAGTCAACAGATATATGAAAAAAAGTGTTCAACATCTCTAGTAATTAGAGAAATGCAAATCAAAACTACCCTAAGATTCCATCTCACCCCAATTGGAATGGCTATTATCAGGAATACAAGTAACAACAGATGTTGGTGAGAATGTGGGGAAAATTGTAAACTCATACATGCTGGTGGGGTTGCAAATTAGGGCAGGGAAGCAGTGTGGAGATTCCTTAGAAAACTTGGAATGGAACCACCACTTTACCATCTACTCCACTCCTTGACCTATACCCAAAGGACTTAAAATCAGCATACTAGAGTGATGCAGCCACATCAATGTTCATAGCTGCTCAATTCACAATAGCCAGATTGTGGAACCAACCTAGATGCCCTTCAATTGATGAATGGATAAAGAAATTGTGGTATATATACACAATGGAATATTACTCAGCCATAAAGAATAAAATTATGGCATTTGCAGGTGAATCGATGGAGTTGGAGAATATCATGCTAAATGAAATAAGCCAATTCCAAAAAAATAAAGGCTGAATGATCTCTGATAAGTGGATGATGATACATAAAGGGGGTGCAAGAATGGAGGAAGGATGGATTGTATAGAGGAAAAAAAGTGGCGGGGAAAGGGTGGTAGGAAGGAAAATAACAGAATGAGACAAATATCATTACCTTATGTACATGTATGATTACACAAATGGTTCACATCTACTTCATGTACAACCAGAAAATCAACAGTTGTACCCTTCTTGTGTACAATGAATCAAAATAAATAAATTTTAAAAAATTACTGAAGGAGGTGAGAGACTCACAGAAAATGACAAAACCTGTCTGAAGAACTTTCACAGATCTGGGGTATGAGGATGTTGTTGACCTGTGGAGTATTTGGTGTCAGGGAGGCCCTAGGTTTGACCCTAAAATTGATTCTAACATGAAATAAATAAATAAGTGGAAAATAGCTGGTGTTCATAGATTGTTAGGAGGCCAAATCTCCCCAAAGTGATTGAAGGCAATGTCTAGCAAAATTCCAGTGGTATTTTGATCAGAAAGCAAGGAAAACATCCTTAAATTCATATGGAGATGATAGGGTCCCTAATACCAAGAACAAAAGTCTTGAGAGAGGTGGACAAAGTTGTAGGACTTTCATTGATTCTTTCAAAACATTACCATCAAGCTATAGTAATCAAGACTGTGTGATAGCACAGCAATAAGAAAAATGAACAGTCTGTTCTAAAAGGTGCCAAAGAACTAGGAAATATCCTAAAATTGATATAGAGCCAAAAAATCACTGAATAACCAAAATCTTATGAGCAAAAATAACAAAGGAAGAAACATTATATACTACCTGAGTTCACAAGAGACTATAAAGCAATAGTAAACAATACAGTTTCCAAGGGAACAAAACAAAAATTCTTGGAAAAAACCCCCCACATGTTCAGATAACTGATTTTTCACAATGGTACTAAGAACACAGTGGAGAAAGGACAAACGTTTGAATAAATGTGAATATTGGACATCTACATACATGAGAATGAACTACACCACTATGTTTCTCATCAGTCACAAAAATCAACTCACAAAGATGAGGTGAGTGTAAGGCCTGAGCCCATAAAATGACTAGAAGACTAAAAAGAGTAAAGGATTCAGGATGTTGGAACAAGGAAAGAGTTTGGGGACAGACCCTGAAATGACAGAAAACAAAAGCAGAAACAAACAAGTGGGATTACATTACACTAAAATTTGTGCGCAGCAAAGAAAGTCAACAACAGGATGGGGTAAGCATTGGCATTTTTGGACACAAATATTCCATTTATAACACACACACACACACACACACACACACACACACACATATATATATGAATAACATCTATTTAGACCTTTGCATCAATAGAATATCATACATGATACTTTAAAAATATCATTGAATTTATTAGGCCAAAACATTTCTCTCTCTCTCTCTCTCTTTTTTTTAGAGTGTTTTATTTTTTCAGTTCTATATTTTCACTTCACTTTGTTTCTGCTTCTTCTCAGTCAGTAGACGTTGAGCAAGGAGACTTCATGGATGTTTTAGTTAGGGTTCTCTGGAAGAACATCAAGTTGACAGAATCAGCAGGAGGAGGTATGATTATAAAAAGGGGATTTATTAGTTTGGTTTACATGACCAGAATTTGGAGAGTCCACACTGGCAATTTGCAACTGCAGAGCTGGAAGAACCAACAGCTACTCAATTCAAGATGCATAAGCCCCAGAACAAGAGGTTATCAACAGTGCTAACTAACCCTAGTCCAAGATCAAGGCTTCTGGAAACTACCTGGAGAATCGCTGGCAGAGTCTTCTTTGGAAGAGTGAAGAAGCAAGAGTTCAATATCCTCAGATGATCAAAGCAGCAATCAAGAACCTGTTCAAGTATAGCAGAACTTCCATCTGCCTGTGCTTCCTTGTTCTTCCAACTTTTATTTCATCCTATGGAGCAGTGCCTCCCATTCTTAGGGAGGGTCCTCTTCAGTTCACTACTCCACATTCCAATCATTCCTAGACACACCCTCATGACACACCCAGAAACGTCTTAATCTTTGGCATCTCTTGATCCAATCAAGTTGACAATTCAAATCACCATTACAAAGGAGTTCCTGTAAAACTCTTTCCCATTCAGGAATCCTTGAAAATCAGGTCCTGTTTCATCATATCTAATTCTGTGTGTCTTGAAAATGTCCCAGCTTGTAACAATCCAAACTTAGCCACAGTTTTCACACAATGTGTTGCTGGAAAAAAAAATGGAGGATTCATGGGAATGCACTATTTTTCTTAAACTATTTTTATTAGTGACTTACAGGTATACATAATAGTGGGGTTCACTGTAACATAATTATATGTGCATGGAGTACAGTTTACTCCATTTCAATTTCTAGTACTTCATCTTTTCTTCTCCTTCTCCCTGTCTGTGGCTGGCAGTTCACCCTCTGCCCTGTGCCATTCCTGTGCTGCATGGAACGTAGAGGGAAGTAAAACACACTGTGTTGCAGGAGGCACAGTGTGCTCCCATGGGGCAGCCAGCACGTCCTCTGGGGTCCTGCTCAGGGTCAGCTTGCCTTGAGGGCTGTGGTCATTTCCATCAGCTTCCTGGAAACTTTCTGTGGCTTTCTAGATCCTCAAGTTTACTTTCTTACCAGGGAAAACAGCCTCCAGGGATGAATCAGTACTCCTAATTAATAAACCTGACAGTTATACCCAGAGAGTCACAGTGCATCTGGGAGAGGATCTTTTGCTCCTTTGGGTGCATCAAGATGATTCCTGGTAAAGAAGGTCACTGAGGCAGCAGGTGACAAGGTGATTGATGTCCCTTGGGAGAAGAGGTTCTGTCATTCTGTCCCTGAAATATAGTCTCTACTAGCAAGATGCAGTCTTTTCAAGACACATCCCTGTGTTGGGGAGGCCAACTTGACCCTGGACCCTGTAGCCCTCAGCCTCATCAGACAGCAAGGTGGGAAGTCCTTGTCTGTATTCCATTTACCTCTTTGAGCTTCTGCCCAGAGACTTCAGTCAATTTCAGATTTTTCTTACTAATATTTCTCTTACAATATACCTATGTGTTCAATTCTTAGTTTGTAACACTAATTATCTTTACCTTATTTATGCCTGTGATATTTCCATTTTTTCATTTTTGTGTATGTTAGTATCTGTTGTAGGTCTGCCTATCCACCATTGTATAATTGAGTTCTGTTTATAATCTCCACCACACATTCTTGATATGCAGATCTTGAGTTATCTCTTAACAGCAATGTGAAATTTCCATTCAGCTCCACAACAATCTTAGGCCTCCCATAATCTGTGATTTTTTTATGCTCTCATCTTCATTTTCAATGACTCAGTTGATATTTATTTATATTTCAAATAATTTTCATGCAATATTATTTTATGCCTCCCTTTCTACTCTACTCTAAGTCAAAATGTGTTTCCACAGACTTCTCTCTCTCTCTCTCTCTCTCTGTGTGTGTGTGTGTGTATATATATATATATATATATACATATATATATTACCTTTTAAAAATGAATGGACATCCATTTTATTAAAATTCTAGTCATTTAGATTAATTTATGTCATTTTTCCAATTGGAAACTTAACATCTTATTTTGGATCTTTGTGTCATTTAATGCTATCTAAATGATATCATTCTTAAATTATATGTTAGTAATATTCTTGTGATATAAAAGTCCAGAAGATATTTTTAAACTGACTTTGTTCCCAATAACCTAGATAAATCTCTCATAGAATTCAAAGAATTTAACCAAAGATTTGCCATTTTTCCTCCATGAAATTTAGTCTGAATATGAAGAAAGATGATATTGCCGCCTTTCCAGTGATTATCAACTGTACCTTCTGTATTGACAGTAAAGTCCTCTACACTCATGAGGAGCAGAAGCAGGGGGAGAAGATGCCTTTACTCATATCTGATCTGAGGGGAAGCTTTCCATGTTTAACCCCAAATACGATATTTTGACTCAATTGATACTTTTATCATCGTAATATACATCTTCTTTATAGATACATCCAAAAAATTTAACTTATAAAGATGTGGCATTTACTCCATGACTTTATGTATCCATTAAATTTGATGATGAGTTTTTCTCCTTGAATCTACTACTGTGGTTGGTCACAGAGCTAATGTTAAAATGATAAACCAACCTTCAGTTTTGGATAATTCCCTTGCTTAGAATCTTTTTTTTTTTTTTTTGCATAGTTTAGGACTCCTTTCAGCAATAATTTTGTGCAGCTTTCTGCTCATCTTGATGTTGAAGCATACCCTCCTTCATCAATGTACCAACTGTATTTTTTTGGCCATGAGGTCACCCTCACAATGTGATTAATGGATTACACTTTCTTGTCCTCAGGAAGTGTTCGTACATGATTTACATCTGCTGTGTTTGGCATCCTTCACTGTTGGAATTTCTTATGTTCATTTGGTGCATGTTTTCCCACTATTCAATTTCATCTTGGAGAACCTTGCACTGTGACTTCCTGAAGTTTTGCAATTGATGATTAGTTGAGTTTTCTTGGTATTTTTCTATATCTCTCAAAATTCCAAAGTTGTTGGCATTACTAGTCACAATCACATCTTTACAAATATTTGCACTTTCTCAATTGATCTTCTTTTTTTTCCCATCTATCTCTGTCTCTGTTAGATGGTAGTGGGGATTGAGTTTTCCACCTGAGCTTCAACCCAGGGTCTTTTTATATTTTATTTTGAGACTATGTCTTGCTACTTGTGGAGTCTGGCCTTGAGCTTGCCATCCTCTTGCCTGAGATTCCTGGGTCCCAGGATTACAGGAGTGCACATCTGACCTCTCACTAACATTGTGCACCTGACATTGTTGTGCCCTTGTATTGGGCAGTGGTATATGCTCATGGGGGCGTTAAATGTATTCTTTACAAGGAACTGAATTTGACTTTGGTTTTTCTTTCTATTGTTGGTTGTTGACATTATTCTGCTCTACTATGTAGTAATTATCTTTTTTATTATAGGACTCATTCTGCTTTTGTTTTCTAGCACCATCATTTCTACAAGGTTCTTATGTACTCTGCATGTTTACTTGAACAATGCACATCCACAGTGCCCTTCATAATGGAGTTTTGCTCATCAAGTGATGAATAGAAGTGCCCATGGTTTGAATGTATTGAGAGATCCAGTTTTCCCTATTTGTCTTTTTTAATGTGGAGTTACTTTTTTGGTATGGATTGCTGTGTCACATGAAGTTTTTCTTTTGGTGGCTCACACTTCAGGGCTGGCTTCGTGGGCACATTTTCTCCCTGTATCTCAAGTGCCTTAGGAGGTTAGTTGGGCTCTCACAGTGACTTTGGGTGTGGTGCTGCTCATAGCAGTTAGGTGGTGAGTGTGATTTGACCTGGTGGATTTGTTGTATCCTGACATCTTGTGCAGGCTCCCTTGATTAGAAAAGACTGGCCAAAATCTCCCATTTGGTTCTATTGATTATCTGTGTTTACTTCACATATATTTATAATATGTGTATCTGAGCACAAAAGTTTAAAACAGTGCTCCTGGGAATTGTGGTTAGTGATTTTGTGTGTCTGACTTTAGTTTCTAGACTTCCAAGGAAGTTAAAGTGCTTTCCATAATTTGTCTTATTTGGATGCATAGTTGTTCACTTTGAGCAATTATAATTACATTTATGCATGTGCTGCAGAGAGTGCTTTGTGCTTTATAAACATAGTGTGGAATGGTGAAAGGAGGTCAAAACTTCAACTGTTTACAGATTGTCCTACCAAGAATATTTTAATTTCATGCTCTTAGCAAAGTTTAAGTATCTGACAGAGTTTCTTGTTCACCTATCTCTGTGGACTGGTGGGACAGACAGCATCTCAGCTGGGTGTTTAAATTCCCTTCATGCTGTTTTCATGCCACAAATCCTGTTGCTCTGATCTGCAACCTGTCTGGGTCCTGTCATGGTTTTAGGCTGATTTTGTCCATTTACCTGTTGATTTTCCTTCCTGGGAGGTCAAGAGGGGTGTGTATGAACCCACTTAGGTACCAGGATGCTCTCCTCACTGCAGTGGTCCCCTCTCCTCTGCTAGCCTGCAGTGGAACTGATCCCACTCATCCATCCAGGTTGTGAAGTGATGGGGATATTATGTCTAGATGAGAGCCTGGGAATCATCTCTGGCCTCCTAGCTCTGGAAGGAGGGAGTCTGACTTCCATTGATACTGATTGGAATTATGGGAGTAGAACAGGATGATCAGGTTATGAAGGATTGCTTAGGATTTCTAAGGGTAGGTGTCCTGGGAAGGAGGTAAAATGATTAAGGTAAGATCTCTGCTAAGAGTGAGGAAAATTTTAAATGATCAAAACACTTGAATTTTCCCCTGAAACTGTCATATCACATACCAATGTCAAGACTCACTTTCAAAAATGACAGGATATTCACCATAGTTAACAATATCAAGTGTCACAATTTTAAAGAATCAAACTTATAAAACAAATTGCACAGTTTGTTGAAGGCACAAATGAGTCTGTGGAGGAACAGTACTCCAACACTCTGGTTGTTCAATAAGTAATTTGAATGCTGCTCCCTTAAGAGTATAATGAGGGTGGATCATTGTAGTACAGATCATGCCAATGTAGGGATTGTGGTGAAAGTGCAGCCTGGGATGCCCTGAGAGTGTTCTCATGGACTTGCTCCATACATATGGAATTGACCAGAGGTGCAGGAGGGAAAGAAAGACCATGGTTCAGGTGAAGGAACAACTGGGTCAGTGGATGAAAATATCCCCAAGCAAAAGCAGTAGTGAAATAAACTCCAAAATCCAAGAAGTACACTCCTCAGTTCCACTGCTAACCTGAAAAAATGTCATACAATTTCTGTTGCAATAACATTGGTTACTCATTCTGTTTCCATAAGAAAACATTCAGAAACATTCAAGCAAAAGTTGGATTTTTTCTTGTGTGGCAGTCCTCAGGATGGAGGGATTTTTGTTAGCATGGGCTTATCAACCATGGTAAGAGTGGCTGTGCTCCTCCCAAATTCTCTGTCTTGGTGCTTCCTGAGTACTGTGGGACATTGAGCAGCCATCTTGGCCTCTGCATGTCATTAGCACTGCAGAAGTTTTGAGAACCACAGATGTCTCAGATCACTGCTGTTTGACCAATGGTTAGGGAGGGAGGTGAAAAGTCTCCAGGTGGAAAATACTGTGTTGGATGAGTGTTTGACTGTCATTGGAGGAAGGATGTGTGCCATGAGTACTCCAAGAGAGAGGTTCGAGAACACAGAATAGTCTGTCTGTTAGAAGGGTCATGCTCTTCAGAGAGATGAGACTACAGAAATATAGGCTGAAACACAGCCTGTGGCTCAGAATAAAACATGCCTTATAATCTGAATATTTGTCTTTCATACAGGTCTCATATTCCCTGCTCAGTATACTAAAATACAGTGAGTTGGCTTTAGTTCTACCTTCTCTCTCCACCTACTTGTGTGATCTGTTTTTTCCAGGGTTTCTGGAATCCTGGGCCCAGGACTTGTCTAATGGGACCCTCAAATGCAAGAAAACTGGACATTTCACCAACCTTTTCTCCCCCTGCACGATCATTGTTCTTGCAGATGCTACATCTTATAAATAGTTTTAAGTAATTATTCATTTTCATTGCAGACCTAATATACCTCTTTATGATTTCTAAGCCATCATTAAGATAATATTTCTGGGCTGTGGGTGTTGCTGAATGGTACTGCTCCTGCCCAGCATGCATGAAAACCTGGAATCCATTCACAACACTGCAAAATAATAATAATAGGAGGAAAATGTTTCCAGGTGACACAATCTTTGGGGTTTTCTTCATCTCTCAGTGTGAAATGCTGTCCTGGGGAACTCATTGCTCTTCATGTTATATGCATATGCCTTCTTAGTTGAAACCCATTTGAAGAAGCACTTCGATTCCATATTTATGCACACATTGTTGGTCAATAATTTGACCATCATGGTCACATTGATACCAGATTGTGGCGGGCGAGATCCAGGGCCCAGGGTTACGCCACATGCATCCAAAGATGGTGACTGGCAGAGAACCAAAGGGCGTGCTGAATGTGCCTTGAGAAAAACAGGAGGCATTTATCATTGGCTGTATGATAATTAGTTCAGCCGCCTAGCACGTGGACAGATATATCTTACATGTATGCTTGAGTTGGTGATCACTTGACCTTTAATAGCATTGGATGGACATATCTGGTTACAATTGCTTATGCATGAGACTGCTTATATATTGAGGGTGTTATCCGAATAAAGCGGAAGCTGCTTCATGAACCTCTGAAGTGTACGTGTCGTTTGTCCCACTGGTCGGCGGCAAGCGGCAAGCGGTGGCAAGCGGCAAGTGGCGGCCCGTACGGGGAATGTTGAGTGCTCAGGTAAGTAATAAAGAAGAAAATTTTTCACTAGCACAATCAACTAGCAGGTTTCCCTATTTGAGGAAATGGTTGCCTTAAGGTTTTAACGGAAGGTTCCCCTAGAGAGGGAGCGTAACGGAAGATTCCCCTAGTGAGGGAATGTAATGAAAGGCTGTCCCAAGAGACAGTGACGTCCTATAGTAAGTGAGTATGTGTAAGGTGTTATTTGTGTTACCTTTTCTTGTTTCGTTTCTGTTTGTTGTTGTTGTGGCGATATGGACATTAGTTCGTTTCTGTCTGACTTCCAAAAAACCAAAATTTCAAGAACAGTGAAGAGAAGGGGAAAAGATATTAGAAACTGTAAAAGAAGAACAATCATGTCGAGCTTCTGAAAGAGAAAGATGTTCAGACCTCTGTGACTCCGCCAGAGCAGTATTAACTCCAGAGATGGGAGTACAGCCAATACCAACTTCGGTTGTCGGCCCATTACCTAAAGGAACAGTGGGACTAGTTCTGGGGAGTTCTTCTGCTTTAAAAGGATTAAATATTGTCCCTGGAGTTATAGACCCTGATTTTACAGGAGAAATAAAAATCCTTGCTTCTTCACCAAGAGGTGTAGCAATAATAGCTCAGGGTGATCGCATAGCACAATTGTTGGTCTTACCCAGCTGCCATGATCAATATCCATCAAAGAATATTATTAGGGAAATAAAGGATTAGGTTCTACTGGCCAAAATGTGGTCATGTTAAGCGGGTGCTTACCCCTAAGGCTTGAACAGCTCTCAAGTTTGTTCAAACAGCTATGGAAAATTTTCATATTGATCGTATTGACCTAGCTAAGCCTTTATCATTCATTGTCTTGACCACAAATATGTTACCCACAGGAGTGTTTTGGCAAAAGGGTCCTATTCTATGGGTTCACATGAATTATGCCCCTAACAAGGTCTTATCCTTGTTTACTGAATCTGTGGCAGAATTAATCCTTAGGGCGTTAAAAGTATCCCTTTCCACCTTTGGTATTCAACATGTCACAGGAATTCCCTATAATCATACTGGACAAAGCATTGTTGAGCGTGCCCATTTAATGCTTAAAAACATGATTTATAAACAAAAAGGGGGAATAGGGGCATCATACAGATCCCCAAAAGACAAATTATCTGTTGCCTTGTTCATCTTAAATTTTTAAAATCTCAATTCTGAGGTCCGATCAGCTGCTGACCGTCATTCAGAGCCTAATAAAAAACATCTACCTCAAGTGCTCTGGAAGGACATTCTATCAGGACAATGGAAAGGCCCAGATCCAGTATTAATCTGGACCCAAGGGTCTGTTTGTGTTTTCCCTGCAGGACTCACAATCGCCAATGTGGGTGCCGGAGAGATTGGTCAGGGCCTCAACAGAGACTCAAAAACAGGAAGAAGATGAGGAGGCTTCTCCCGCTGATGGTGTTGGCGATTTCTCACCAAGTTAATGGAGGAGACTTGCGTGAACTATGGGGGATAGTAGAGACGTGGCCCTATCCCGTACCCCTTACCAAGTCTTCTATTCTATATCCTCCTATTTTTACAACAATTGGCCACATTACTCCAGTCTGCTGTTCAATGGGGCAAAGAATGGTTTGGATTTTTGTCCGGGGGAGTTCTATTGTGTGTTGTATCTTTTCTGTGCATATAGTGTTTATACAAAATGCGTATACATTGGCGCAGAGAAACAGCCATTATTTGCCAAGCTCTCATCGCAATTGATGCTGGCTCATCCCCCCAAGTGTGGTTAAATATGCTGGACCTGTAGTCAAAGACAGGTAAGATTCATGGGGAGCTCATACCGACCTAAGACAGGAAATGAGGGCTAGAGCCTCATTGTCCAATGTCGGGTAAGGATGTCACTCTGCCATGGACAACCTAATACAGGCACGGTCTCTTTTATAAACAGAAAGGGGGAAATGTGGCGGGTGAGACCTGGGGCCCAGGGTTACACCACATGCATCTAAAGATGGCGAATGGCAGAGAGCCAAAGGGTGTGCTGAACGTGCCTTGAGAAAAACAGGAAGCGTTTACCATTGGCCAGCGTTTACCATTAGGTCAGCTGCCTAGCGCGTGGACAGATATATCTTAAATGTATGCTTGAGCTCGTGATTGCTTGACCTTTAATGGGATTGGATGGACATATCTGATTACAATTGCTTATGCATGAGACTGCTTATATATTGAGGGTGTTATCCAAATAAAGCGGAAACTGCTTCATGAACCTCTGAAGTGTACGTGTCATTTGTTCCACTGGTCAGCGGCAAGCGTCGGCAAGTGGCACCAGATATTGCATCAACCATGGTAGTAAGGTGGTTTTTGACTGGGTTGGTTGCCAGACAGTTTTGTCCTCATACAGAGTGACCTGGGGTGTTTCCATATGCACCACCTCTTTCCTGAGTGCATGTCAAGCCATCACTGTCAGTCTCAGTAACTCTAAGTGGGCGGGGCTTAAATTTAAGCTCTGTATGTGCACTTGTCCCTTTTTTTCTTTCCTTCTGGTCATCAATATTCTAGTCATCATCCATGTTATTGAATCTGTCACAGCTACCAGAAATTTCACTCTGGTTGGTCCTGGGTTTACTCATGCATAATGTCAAACCAGGCAGTTTGGAAAATATAATTCATCATAATTCCTTACAGGCTTAATGGTTTGAGATCTGGAGTTTGTGCTCCTCATGGTCTGCACTAGCCTGTTCATGGTGAGTCTCCTCTACAGACACCAGGAGAGCCCAGCACATCCACAACCCCTGAGTCTCCTCACAGCCATCTCCTGAAGACAATGCAACCTGCACTATCCTCCTGCTTATAGTTTGCTTTGTGTTCTTTTATTTCTCAAACAACTGTTTGATGCTTTATTCCTTTCATGCCTGCTGTAAAATTCCAAGATAAGGGGGGAAAGTGGAGATTTGTCAACCTGCTACCTAACCATCTCCTCATTTTTGCTAGGGAAAAGTAATAGATGTTTTTTTTCCCAATTTACCTCATTATTTTCAATGAAATTGACAGTTTTCCAAAGGGCATTTGATGTCTGATCTGAATGACCCAGAATTTAGTCTGCAACAGAGCAGATTTCTTAAATATATATAGGGGAAAAGAAAGGCCCTGCTGCCCTTGACACTTCAAATGGCACTAGTGTGAGTTCAGATATTCCACAAGTGTGAAATGCACTCAGAGATAGAAGACAGAGTTTGAGCAAATGTACAGAGATTATGTTGATAATTTTCACTTTGATTACATATTTAAATTATGATTTGAGTAAAATTAACACATTTATACCCTTCAAATGATTTCATATGTCTTATTATGTTCTTTTTATTAAACAGCCAGGAGAAAATGTGAAATTCACATTGGGGTTCACATTATACTTCTATTGGAGTGAGCTGGTCTAAGAAAATACTTTTGTGTAATTCATAAATACCCATTGCCCAACTTAGATTTTTCAGACACCACTTCAGGGCTTGGATATACAGCAGTATTCTGACAGCATATGACATCAAAAGGGACTATGTAGGCTGTTCATTGTGCAGAAAAATATTGTACACAAATGAAGTATAACTTTCAAATCTGTAGTGTTACACCATGAGAGTCACACTGTTTTTGCAATCATACATGTGCATAGGGTAATGATGTTTGTCTTATTCCACTATCTTTCTTTCCCCCACCCCCTGCCCACCCCTCATTTTCCTCTACACAATCCATCCTTCCTCCATTCTTCCCTTACCCTCCCCCATTTTATATCACCATCCACTTATCAGAGGAATCATTTGGCCTTTGGTTTTTTTTGGACTTGGCTTATTTCACTTAGCATGATATTATCCAACTCCATCCATCTACCTGCAAATGCCATAATTATGTTTTTCTTTATGACTGAATAATATTCCATTGTAGTATGTATATCATAGTTTCTTTATCCATTCTTCTATTGAAGAGCACCTAGGTTGGTTCCACAATCTAGTTATTGTGAATTGAGGTGCTATAAACATTGATGTGGTTGTATCACTCTAGAATGCTGATTTTAAGTTCTTTAGGTATAGGACAAGGAGTGGGGTAGTTGGGTCAAATGGTTGTTCCATTCCAAGTTTTGTAAGGAATCTCTATATGCTTTCCAGAGGGGCTGCACCAATTTGCAACCCCAACAGCAATAAATGAGTGTACCTGTTCCCCAACATCGTTACCAACACCTATTGTTGCTAGTATTCTTGATAATAAACATTCTAATTGGGGTGAGATGAAATCTTAGGGTAGTTTTGATTTGCATTTCTCTAATTACTAGAGATGTTGCACTTTTTTCATACTGTTGATTGCTTATAGATCTTCTGTGAAGTGTTTGTTCATTTCCTTAGCCCATTTATAGATTGGGTTATTTGTATTATTGGTGGAAAGTTTTTTGAGTTCTGTATAAGTTCTGGAGATTAGTGCTCTATCTGAAGTGTTGTGGCAAAGATTTTCTCCCACTCTGTAGGCTACTGAAATGTTTTAATATATCTCTTTAGTATTGAAAATATTGGTGTTTATTTGACATATAAATACTGCTAAATGGAAAGAAATATTATTGGTTAATATGTACACTAATCCAAATAGGCTCACTAAACATCAAGTATAAATGTTTCAGTCTTTTCACTAAAAACAACTTTATCATTGAAGAACTGACTGAAATTTAATTAGTTTATTTATGTTTATAATAATGAAATGTACAGCTGCCAATAAGAGCTTCCAACAACCATGCATGACCAGGTTAAACCCTTAAATATGAATAAAAATATCTTTCAGAAATTTTGTCCTATACATTCTAACTAAGGAGATATGCTAGCTGCAGTCTGGTCATCAGAGGTTATAGATCCACAAGCAATTCACCATCTGTAGGTTGAAAAAAGAAATGAATAAATTTCACGAAGTGTACAGAGTATTATATAAAAGATGTGCTCTGTATATTGAAGGGGAATAATGTGTAAATTTTAGGTCACATAGTGCAGTAAGGACACAGAATCAGGCACTGTGCAGCAACCCAAGAGGGAGAACAAAACAAGGGCTGTGAAAGAAATGAAGTATCCTGTGACCTGGGAGCATTTGGGAAGGGTATTTGCTGGCTTTAGAGGTTAGGCCAGGAACAAGAGTGAGTATCCATAGTTGTGGGAGCCAGCTTCAAGACATTAGAGGACAAGATGCACCAAGACACTGAGTCTTAGACCTTCTAACTACTCAGAAGACAGGGGAGTGTTTGGCAGGGTAAAATATAATCTATCCTGGGACATGTAGAGCAGAGGAAGAGAAACCCCTCCAAGAAGATAGCAAAACACCTTACCCAATGGAGTTTCCACCTGTTCCCTGTGGAAGTGAAGTAGCTGAGGATAACCCTGAGGGTCACCTCTGTCCCCAGGCTCTGATAACTGGATGCAAATCCATGAGCACAATGTTCCCTAATGTAAATGGTTGCTACTCCAAAATGTAAAATGAAAATTCCAACAAAGAAAACAAGACTGAAATGAAGACAACAGAGTAAGTTTTCACCCCTGGTGTCCAAAGTACACAGGGTCTGCTTGGTCACTCACCCTGGCTCATTACTGCAAGGCATTTAGAACATCATGCTCCTGAACCATCTCCCCTCAAAAACAAGTAAACACCAGTCCAAATATACACTAAGCCCAAGGAAAGGCAGCACTCTTTATACTAAACTAGCACATATGAGCCCCTTCCTGACACATTTACACAGATATGCACTCTGTCATGCTCTGGGAGCATTAGATTCCCATTGGGGAGGCAGTTTCAAATCTTAAAACAGCTGATGTCCTGGTTTTCTATACTCTTATGGATGGGCAATTGTCCTAAATTGCCTACAACTAAAGTCCTTCTCCCCTGATTCTCAGACTACTGTGATTTCTGCACCCCTCAGACTGTAACACACTAACAACTGGCAACAAAGAGATAAAGTTGTTCACAATGAAAAAAAAAATTCAAAACACTCAAATAACCAAGAGAGAATCTGTGTGATCATCTTAATGGTCTAACCTTGGCTACAATTGAGAGAATTTACTTGGTTTGTCAAGGCATAGGCATTTCATGATGCATTCAATTAATTCACAGCTCAGAAAGATGGTGTGAGGTGACAGAATTTTAGGTGGAAATAAGAGGAATATCACCTGATTCTTGGGCTAAGAGTTCTAAGACGCCATGTGCACACTGAGGGGTGTTTGGCGAAAGTGTCTATAAGGGTCTCTTCCAGATCTGACCTTCTCAGGGCTGCTTCTGAGGTGCAGGGGCATGGTTAGTCTAGGTGGGCTCAGGTGACTAGGAACCTCTGGGCTGTGTGCCCCAGGTTTATTCCTGCATCACCTGCTTTCAGTGCCCTGCTCTGTCAAGGGATTCTGCTCCATAGTGTCTCTTGGCTGCATCTACTTTCATAGTTTTGAGAAGGCCTCTGATAACTTGCTCTGGTGTTTGGACAGTCAACTGCAATCTTTTTTTTTTTTTTTCCTTTTTTTTTTCTGGAACTGGGGGTCAAACCCAGGGCTTTGCGAATGCAAGGCAGAGGCTTTGCCACTGAGCTATATCCCAGCCCTGTAACCCTGTTTTGTAGGAGAAATCATTCTCTGTGTCTTGGAATATCCAGAAGTTTCTGGATACACTGATGATCACCCACTGAAATTGCTTCGTGATTGGTGCCATTGGCATAATTCTGACTCAGGGAAGAAGCAAAGCAGGCCTGGAAGAGTGACCGACTCATCCCCTACAGCCCTCAGTGCTGCCTGAAGGCGCCAAAACACAGCACACTGCAGAGACCCAAGTCTGGGATTCAATACATCTCTTCAGGTCAAAGATATTATTCTCTAGAGGCCACCATCATGAAGCACCACAAGTGGGTTATTTTTGCGTGTGTGTGTGTGTATGTGTCAGGGAATGAAGTTAGGGGCACTTGAACATACCAAGGCCTATATTGTATTTTCTTTAGAGACAGGGTCTCACTGAGTTGCTTAGTACCTCCCTTTTGCTGAGGCTGGATTTGAAGACTTGATCTCCATCCTCAGCCTCCTGGGATTTCAGGAAAGCACCACTGTATGCAGAAAAAATGTGGTTGTTCAAAAGAAATTTGCTTTCCCACTCTTGTGGCTCAAGTCTGAGCTCAGGAGTCATTGTGTTGGGACTTCAGGTAGCACTGTCTCTGCCTCACAGAAGGCCACCTCCTCACTGTTGTCTCTTATGTCCCTGGAGGGAGAGGCTGCAGGTTCCAGCTCTTCTTATAAGGAGCCAGGAGCTCATTGGCCTGTTTTACATTAAACCTATGATATGCAGGTAACATGTATGGGGTCTCTAATGGGGGCTTTGTTTGGTTGCTGTGGGTCACAATTTGGTCTCTGTGCAGGCCCCTGGCATGCTGGGTTCTATTTGCAAACCCAGACTTTGTTGTTTCTTATTTGGGGAAGTTTGCTACATAGATAACAGCAAGGGGTGGTGTGAGAGGGAGGGCCTTAGCCTCACCTGGTCTTCTGGGCAAGCTGGTTTTTGCCTAGGACAAGGGTCCCTAATATGCCTTGTTTCACATTTTACTTATAAATAGCATATTTATGTAAGTATGTGTGTGTGTGTGTGTGTGTGTGTGTGTGTGTGTGTGTATGTTATTTCTCTGTAATCCCTAACCTGCTTTGAATGATATGTAAAAGTTATGAATAACTCTTATGCCATCACTTTTTGTTATGGTTTCTCTGTTGTTTTTTCTCTGTCTTCCGTTCGACCTTGTGTCTGCCTCTTTTCAGGCAGGAAGTGATGAGAAAGTTGACTTCCATTTAGTGCATGTGAATCTTTTCCCCTTCTGCATGAAATATGGCACTTGGGTCAATCCTAATAGTCTATACTGGTACTAATCAGGATTTGGACAAGCACTACTGCTATTGGTCCAAACTTAAGTCAATAAGGGTTTGAAAACATCTGAATGCTATTTGTCCAAACTTGTGCTAATTAGGGTTTGAAAAACACTAACACTATTTGGCAACCCTTGAGTCTGTGCTTTCATTCATGTGCACCACCCCTTTTTTAGTGAGAGCAGGAAGTTGAGGTCATTGACCTGTGTGAAGCAGGTACCTGCCACACATGTGCACCTTCCATTGCAAGGTAAGAGGCAGTGTGTTCCATCCCACCTGGTATGAGGTTCAGCAGCTTCTAAGTTCCACCACTGCTTGAGCAGGAACTTTGGCTGGAAGTCTAGTGTGGTGGTGAGGGAGCCAGGTCAACCCAGCTGTGATATGGAATAGTGGAACTTACTGCTTCTACCTCTGTGTGATTTGATGCCCCATAGACAGCCTCCTCTGTCCATTCCCATTGCTGTTGCCAATCTGCAGTGATCTCTTCTTTAATTCTTATCAAGGTGTTTAGCTATTGCAAATGAGAGAGAAGATAAACATTTGTTATTCTGTGTCTGCCTTGTTACTTGAATACGATATACTCTTGTTTTTGTATCATGCTGTAGATAAACTTTATTTAGATATTGCTGTACAATATCTCATTGTATATACACAGCACATTTTCTTTATTCATCCACTGATGGACATCTTCATTGGTTCCATATGTTCACTATTGTGAAAAATGGCTGTGATTAAAAAAAGCAAACAAAAATATTGGAGCTAAAAAGTAAAATAAATGTAGGCAAAAAGAGAATAGAAAGCACCCCCAGCAGACAACATGATGTAGATAAATGAGTAGTAGCCTTAAAAAATCTCCTCAAAGACAGGCTAGTTGAAAATATGGAAACAGACACAAAAAGGCAAAAATAATGATCATTAAGAAAACTTAGGGAATCTATGAGATACCATGAAAAGGCCAATCCTTTTCATGATAAACAGGCAGAAGGTTTATTCAAAGAATGATAACAGAAAATGTTCCCAACTTGTGGAGAGATGCTCATCTATAGACCTAGGAAGCAGTCAAGTTCTACCAAAGTTAGATGGTAAATATCAAACTCTGAATGGTCAAAGAGCAATAGTGGATCTTCCAAGCAGTGGTAGAAGGAAATTACATGTAAAATAGTTCAGGACACCCAGTATATGACTTATGAGCAGAAGCTCCACAGCCAGGAGAGGGTGGAATCCTGCATTGAAAGTTTTGAAGGAAAAAAAAAAAAAACTGCCACCCAGAGTACTCTGCACAAAAGTCAACCTTCAGAAACTAAGGAAGATTGGGACATTGACAGAAGAACAAGGGTGACAGACTTCATTGCAAACAGACCTGCATTATGAGATACACTTCAAGATTCTCTCAAATATAATGGTGCTAATGTGTAAAACACAAAGATCTGAAGGTACAGAATCTACAATTTTGGGTAAATATTCAGAATATTCAGGACTTAAATTACAGTTATCATGGTCTGTATCCACTTATTCATAAAGAGAGATTAAAAGACAACATAAATAAAAATAACAATAGCTGAAAACAGTTTTTTATGGGACAAGCAGTATAAAATGATATCAACTTGTAAAAATTGTAAAATATGGGAGTCTGTGCATCCCTTCTGGACCCTGGCCTACCCAAGACCATGCCCAGCTTCAGGACCCTGACCAAACTGCTCCACATCTACCAAGGTGGTCATAAGATTATATAACCCTCTTCAATTATCCCAGAAGTGGAAGCTGCAATCTTTAGGTGGGGCAACTCCCATACTGAGACACCTGATGGAGACTGGAAGTCCTTGGTCAGGTGCTCTCTTGAACCAGGATAGTGAAAGCTGGGAGGTTCAAATAGTATAAGACAGTTGAACCTTAGATTTTTTTAATTGTTAATTTTTATTTCTTTTTTCTCATTCTATATTTCTTTTATTACCTGTTTCCTCAGAGTTTCTTTCTCACTTTTCTTATGGTAACAACCAACTTCTTAAGATCCTGCTCTCATTCTTCCAATGATCTAGTACCTCTACATACTCACCTCTTATCCCATTAACAGTTATATACTAAACTCCTCACCATCTTCTTTGTCACCATTATAAATTGTAGATATCATTGTAAGCCTATTGTCTATACTGTACATAATAATTGAACTCATTTTCTCTATTTATTGTAATATTGTTAATGTTTTCATAGGGGTATCTGGTTTGGGCTGCATATTTTTTTAATTGGGTAATGTGAATGAATATTGATCTCCCCTTAAAGGAGAGGTGTTGGAAACCTGGAGGATCACAATTAACGTACAAGGGAGAAACTGCAATACCTCGGATTTGCACAACTAGAAAGGAAGATACAGGAACAACATGAAAAAACAAGGGAAGACAGTGTCCCCAAAAAACTAAGATGCTATTTTAATAGAATCCAATGACACATGGCAGTAGAAATTTCAGAAAAGGAATTTAGAATGTACATAATTAAAATGATCTGTGAAACAATGAGATAAGAGAGAAAATTCAGGCAATGAATGATCACTCCAATAAAGAGTAAAAGAGCAAATGCAGGAAGCAAAAGAGAATTTCAAGAAACATAGATCCTGAAACACAAACAAACAAACAAATCCTTAAAATGAAGGAAACAATAAACCAAGTTTAAAACTCAATAGAAAGCATCACCAACAGATGAGATCCCGAGGAAAATAGAACCTCACACAATGAAGACAAAATATTTAATCTTGAAAGTAAAGTTGACCAAACTGGGAGGATGGTAAGAAATCATGAATGAAATTTCAAAGAATTATGGGAATCATGAAAAGACCAAATTTAAGAAGTATTGCTATTAAAGACGGCACAGAGATACAAACCAAAGATTTAACAACCTGTTCAAGGAAATAATATGAGAAAAATTCCCAAACCTGAAGCATGAAATGGAAAATAAAATCAAGAGGCTTACAGAACACCAAATGCACAAAGTTACAACAGATCCACATTAAGGCACATTGTAATGAGAATACCTAACATACAAAATAAAGACAGGATTTTAAAGGATGCCCAAGAAAAGGATCAGATTACATATAAGGGGAAACCAATATAGATATCAACAGATTTCACATTCCAAACCCTAAGATTTGGTAGGGTCTGGAACAGCATATATCAAGCCCTGAAAGAACATGAATACCAACCAAGAATCTTATACCCAGCAAAACTTAACCTCAGATATGATGATAAAATCCTTATGTGATAAACAAAATTTAAGAGAATTTAAAAATAGAAAGCCTGCACTATAGAACATTCTAGGTAAAACATCCCGGTGGAGGAAGTGAAAAACAATGAAGCAAGTTGAAAAAGGGAGAAACTATCCTAATGGAAAAGTCAATCAGAGGTGAAACCAAGTCATTTAAGTAGATTAACCACTGCATACAGAGGCGCCAGACATTTCTTTGTAGGGGAAATTTTTAAGAAAATTAATTAATTAATTTTTTTTATTGTAAACAAATGGGATACATGTTGTTTATCTATTTGTACATGGCATAAAGGCATACCATTTGTGTAATCATAAATTTATATAGGGTAATGTTGTTTGATTCATTCTGTTATTTTTCCCTTCCCCCCACCCCTCCCACCCCTCTTTCCCTCTATACAGTCCTTCCTTCCTCCATTCTTGCCCCCCTCCCTAACCCTAACTCTAACCCTAACACTAACCCCACCCCCCATTATGTGTAATCATCCACTTATTAGTGATATCATTTGTCCTTTGGTTTTTTGAGATTGACTTATCTCACTTAGCATGATATTCTCCAGTTTCATCCATTTGCCTGCAAATGCCATAATTTTATCATTCTTTATGCCTGAGTAATATTCCATTGTATATATATACCACATTTTCTTTATCCATTCATCAATTGAAGGACATCTAGGTTGGTTCCACAATCTGGCTATTGTGAACTGAGCAGCTATGAACATTGATGTGGCTGTATCTCTGTAGTATGCTGATTTTAAGTCCTTTGGGTATAGGCCAAGGAGTGGGATAGCTGGGTCAAATGGTGGGTCCATTCCAAGTTTTCTAAGGAGTCTCCACACTGCTTTCCAGGGTGGCTGCACTAATTTGCAGCCCCACCAGCAATGTATGAGTGTACCTTTCTCCCCACATGCTCGCCAACACCTGTTGTTGTTTGTATTCTTGATAATCGCCATTCTAATTGGGGTGAGATGGAATCTTAGGGTGGTTTTGATTTGCATTTCTCTTATTACAAGAGATGTTGAACACTTTTTCATATATTTGTTGATTGCTTGTAGATCTTCTTCTGTGAAGTGTCTATTCATTTCCTTAGCCCATTTGTTGATTGGATTATTTGCATTCTTGGTGTAGAGTTTTTTGAGTTCTTTATAGATTCTGGAGATTAGTGCTCTATCTGAAGTATGATTGGCAGATTTTCTCCCACTCTGTAGGCTCTTTCTTCATGTTGCTGATCATTTCCTTTGCTGAGAGAAAGCTTTTTAGTTTGAATCTATCCCAGTTATTGATTCTTGCTTTTATTTCTTGTGCTATGGGGGTCCTGTTGAGGAAGTCTGATCCTAAGCTGACATGTTGAAGCTCTGGACCTACGTTTTCTTCTATAAGATGCAAGGTCTCTGGTCTGATTCCGAGGTCCTTAATCCATTTTGAGTTTAGTTTTCTGCATGGTGAGAGATATGGGTTTAGTTTCATTCTGTTGCATATGGATTTCCAATTCTCCCAGCACCATTTGTTGAAGAGGCTATCTTTTCTCCATTGCATATTTTTGGCCCCTTTGCCTAGTATGAGAAAATTGTATTTATTTTGGTTTATGTCCATGTCCTCTATTCTGTACCATTGATCTACCTGTCTATTTTGGCACCAATACCATGCCATTTTTGTTACTATTGCTTTGTAGTAGAGTTGAAGATCTGGTATTGCGATACCCCTTGCTTCACTCTCTCTGCCAAGGATTGCTTTAGCTATTCTGGGTTTTTTATTCTTCCAGATGAATTTCATAATTGCTTGCTCTATTTCTGTAAGGTACATCATTGGGATTTTAATTGGAATTGCTTTGAATCTGTATAGGACTTTTGGTAGTATGGCTATTTTGACAATAATAATTCTTCCTATCCAAGAACATGGGAGATCTTTCCATCTTCTAAGGCTTTCTTGAATTTCTTTCTTTAGTGTTCTGTAGTTCTCATTGTAGAGGTCTTTCACCTCTTTTGTGAGATTGATTCCCAAGTATTTTATTTTTTTCGATGCTATTGTGAATGGGGTAGTTTTCCTAATTTCTCTTTCTGAAGATTCATCACTTATGTATAAAAATGCATTAAATTTATGTGCATTGATCTTATATCCCGCTACTTTACTGAATTCACTTATGAGATCTAAAAGTTTTCTGGTGGAATTTCCTGGTTCCTCTAAGTATACAATCATATCATCAGCAAATATGGATAGTTTGAGTTCTTCTTTTCCTATTCGTATCCCTTTAATTTTTTTGGTCTGTCTAATTGCTCTGGCTAGAGTTTCAAGGACGATATTGAAAAGAAGTGGTGAAAGAGGGCATCCCTGCCTTGTTCCAGTTTTTAGGGGGAATGCTTTCAGTTTTTCACCATTTAGAATGATATTGGCCATGGGCTTAGCATAGATGGCCTTTACAATGTTAAGGAATGTTCCCACTATCCCTATTTTTTCTAGTGTTTTGAGCATGAAGGGGCACTGTATTTTATCAAATGCTTTTTCTGCATCTATTGAAATAATCATGTGATTCTTGACTTTAAGTCTATTGATATGGTGAATTACATTTATTGATTTCCTGATGTTGAACCACCCTTGCATCCCTGGGATGAAACCCACTTGATCATGGTGCATTATCTTTTTAATATGTTTTTGTATGTGATTTGCTAAAATTTTGTTGAGAATTTTTGCGTCGATGTTCATTAAGGATATTGGTCTGAAATTTTCTTTCTTCGATGTGTCTCTGTCTGGTTTAGGTATCAGGGTAATATTGGCTTCATAGAACGAGTTTGGGAGGGTTCCCTCCTCTTCTATTTCATGGAATACTTTGAGAAGTATTGGAATGAGCTTTTCTTTAAAGGTTTTGTGGAACTCAGCTGAGAACACATCTGGTCCTGGACTTTTCTTTGTTGGTAGGCTTTTGATGACTTCTTCTATTTCATTACTTGAAATGGGTCTATTTAAATTTTGTATGTCCTCCTCGTTCAGTTTAGGCAATTCATATGTCTCTAGAAACCTGTTGATGTCTTCAAAATTTTCTGTTTTGTTGGAGTATAGATTTTCAAAATAGCTTCTAATTATGTTTTGTATTTCAGTCGTGTCTGTTGTGATATTTCCTTGTTCATTCATAATCTTTGTGATTTGGGTTTTCTCTTGTCTTCTCTTTGTTAGTGTGGCTAAAGGTTTATCAATTTTGTTTATTTTTTCAAAGAACCAAGTATTTATTTTGTCAATATTTTGTATTGTTTCTTCTGTTTCAATTTTGTTGATTTCAGCTCTGAGTTTAACTATTTCCTGTCTTCTACTACTTTGGTGTTGGTCTGTTCTTTTTTTTCTAGGGCTTTGAGCTGTAGTGTTAGGTTGTTTATTTGTTGAACTTTACTTCTTTTATTAAATGCGCTCCATGAAATAAATTTTCCTCTAAGTACTGCTTTCATAGTGTCCCAGAGATTTTGATATGATATTTCTTTGTTCTCATTTACCTCTAAGAATTTTTAAATTTCCTTCCTAATATCTTCTGTTATCCATTCATCATATAATAGCATATTGTTTAATCTCCAGGTGTTGGAGTAGTTTCTGTTTTTTACTCTTTCATTTATTTCTAACTTCAATCCATTATGATCTGATAGAATACAAGGTAGTGTTTCTATCTTCTTGTATTTGCTGACATTAGCTTTGTGGCATAATATATGGTCTATTTTAGAGAAGGATCCTTGTGCTGCTGAGAAGAAAGTGTATTCGCTCTTGGTTGGATGATATATTCTATAAATGTCTGTTAAGTCTAAATTATTGATTGTGTTATTGAGATCTATGGTTTCTTTGTTCAATTTTTGTTTGGAAGATCTGTCCAGTGGTGAGAGAGGCGTGTTAAAATCACCTAGTATTATTGTGTTACGGTCTATTTGGTTTCTAAAATTGAGACAGATTTGTTTGACATACATGGATGAGCCACTGTTTGGGGCATAGATGTTTATGATTGTTATATCTTGCTGATTTATGCTTCCCTTAAGCAGTATGAAATGTCCTTCTTTATCCCTTCTGACTAACTTTGGCTTGAAGTCCACATTTTCTGAAATGAGGATGGATACTCCAGCGTTTTTGCTGAGTCCATGTGCATGGTATGTTTTTCCCCATCCTTTCACCTTTAGTCTATGGGTATCTCTTTCCATGAGGTGAGTCTCTTGCAGGCAACATATTGTTGGATCTTTCTTTTTAATCCAATCTGCCAGTCTATGTCTTTTGATTGATGAATTCAGTCCATTAACATTCAGGGTTATTATTGAGATATGATTTGTATTCCCAGTCATTTGGTTCATATTTAAAATTTTATTTATTTATTTATTTATTTATTTATTTATTTATTTATTTTTTGACACACCTTGGTTCCTCCTTTATTTGACAGTTCCTTTAGGTTAATTCCTCCCTTTGCTGATTTGCTTCTTTGTTTTTTATCTATTCCTCATGGAGTAATTTGCTGAGAATGTTCTGTAATGCTGGCTTTCTATTTTTAAATTCTTTTAGCTTTTGTTTATCATGGAATGATTTTATTTCATCATCAAATCTGAAGGTAAGTTTTGCTGGGTATAAGATTCTTGGTTGGCATCCATTTTCTTTCAGAGCTTGATAAGTGTTGTTCCAGGCCCTTCTAGCTTTTGGGGTCTGGATTGAAAAATCTGCTGATATCCGTATTGGTTTTCCCCTGAATGTAATTTGGTTCTTTTCTCTCACAGCCTTTAAAATTCTGTCTTTCTTTTGTATGTTAGATATTTTCATTATAATGTGCCTTGGTGTGGGTCCGTTGTAATTTTGTGTATTTGGAGTTCTATAAGCCTCTTGAACTTGATTTTCCATTTCATTCTTCAGATTTGGGAAATTTTCTGATATTATTTCATTGAATAGATTGTTCATTCCGTTGGTTTGTTTCTCTAAGCCTTCCTGAATCCCAATAATTCTTAAATTTGGCCTTTTCATGATATCCCACAGTTCTTGCAGATTCTGTTAGATTTCTTACCATCTTCTCTGTTGTTGAACTTTGTTTTCGAGGTTAAATATTTTGTCTTCAATATCTGAGGTTCTCTCTTCCTGGTTTTCTATCCTATTGGTTTTGCTTTCTATGGAGTTCTTAATTTGGTTTATTGTTTCCTTCATTTCAAGGATTTCTGTTTGTTTTTTTTAATATCTCTAACTCTTTATTGAAATGATCTTTTGCTTCCTGTATTTGCTCTTTTGACTGTCGATTGGTGCTGTCATTCAATGCCTGCATTTGCTCTTCCATCTCATCATTCAATGCCTGCATTTGCTCTTTCATCTCATCATTCCATGCCTGCATTTGCTCTTTCATCTCATCGTTTGCTTCCCTGATCATTTTAATTATGTACATTGTGAACTCCCTTTCTGTCATTTCTTCTGCCATGCTGTTGTTGGATTTTATTGATGTAACATCTAGATTTGTTTGGGGCATTTTCTGCCCTTGTTCTCTCATATTGTTCAGGAATCAGTGGATCATTAAGATATTACAGATTTCCTCTATTGACTTATAATGTCCCTGAAGATTTCTAGTATATCCCCTCTTATCCTTCAGTAGCCTGAAGTCTTGGAGGAAGTTGATAATGTGGTGCTCCACAAGGAAGCTGCCTCTTAGGGGTGGTGACCCTCAGGTGGGGTATATTCCCTGATAGTGGTCAGAGGTGCCTCCACTTGTTGACCAATGGTCATCCAAAGGGGAACTAGGCTGTGGGCTGAGGCAAGGCCTGTTTGAGCCTGTGTCTCTGGTTTTACCGTCCTTGTGGGGAAACCTCACCCGGCAGGGAAGACTCACCTGGTGGGGAGGTCTAGCTGGTCAGTTCCCCTCCTAGAGGTTCCCCTCAATCTACAACTACCGCCTGGACTGGGCTGTCTTCCTCTGCAATGTTCCCAGGGGCCGGGACGTACCTCCTGGGCCTGGGAGCCTCACCCTTCGCAGACGAGTCTCCTTAGCCTGCCTCTTCTCAGAGAATCTGCCTGCAGTCCTGGAACCTTTGATCCGCCCCTAGGCATGTCTCTGTGTGGCTCTTCCAGCAAGAAGTTGGTCCTGGGACCCTGCTCTGCACCTAATCGCCTGGCTATGCAGCCCCTCCTCTGAGCCGCCACCTGGAGCCCCATACAATAGCTCCGAGACCCCGAGACCTGCCACATACCTCTTCCTCCGGACAGCCGCCCAGTGTTCCGACGCAGTCACTACGAGTCCAAGCAACTCACTTCATGTCTCCTCCTCCCGCCAACCACCCGTTGCCCTAGGCCGTCACTCCGAGTCCAAGTGATGTGCCCTGTTCCTTCTCCTCCTCGGGGTAGCCCCCTGGGTGTTCAGGAGCCGTCTCTCGGAGACCAAGCGACCCACCGCGCTCCTCACCAGGCAGGCCACCGTTGTTCAGGAGTGGTCACTTTGAGTCCAAACAACTCACCACTTGCCTCCTCCTCTGGCAACCGCCTGTGGCTCTGATGCTGTCACTCCTAGACCAAGCGATCCTCCGTACTTCTCCTCTTCCTCCAGGCAACCCCCCGGTGTTCAGAAGTGATCACTCTGTGTCCAAACAGCTTGCCACGCAGCTCCTCCTCTGACAGCCGCCTGTGGCTCTGATGCAGTCACTCCTCGACCAAGCGACCCACCGTGTTCCTCCTCTTCCTCGGGGCAACCCCTCGGTGTTCAGAAGTGATTGCTCTGAGTCCAAACAGCTCACCATGCAGCTCCTCCTCAGGTAGCCACCCGGAGCCCCAGTGGTTGCTCCGAGACCAAGCACTGTGCTGAGCCGCCTCCTCTATGATGATCCCAGTTGTCCATGTTTACCGCTCCAGCGGGGGGGAGGGGCGTCTCACCAGGCAGCTCTACTTCACAAAGTTCCTGCATTCCAGGGCTATTGCCCCATCTGGGACGCCTCCCCAACAGGAGAGACTCACCCGGCAGCTTTGAGTTGGTCCCAAATCTCTCGCTATCTCCTCTTTTGAATCCTGCGTCCTGGAGCAACATGAAATGCTGCCGCCCTCTAGTCCGCCATCTTTTGAAAGTTTTAAGTTATTAATTCAATCTCATCACTTGTTTAGGTCTGACAAGATTAAATTTCTTATATGAAAAATGCAGTTTTGTGTTCCTTGGATTCTGTTTTACCTATATCATCTAACTTAATCACCTATTATTGTTTATTATCTTCTAATTCCTTTCATTTTTGTAGTATTAGTTCCCTGCAGGTTTCCAAAAACTTTTCTTTAAGGGGGAGATCAATAATAGCAGCATGCATTACAGAAGTACAGAAAATATGCAGCCCTAAATGAAATAGCCCCTATGAAGACGTTAACAATATTGTCATAATAAACAGAGTGGGTGAGTCCAAATATTATCTTTAGTATAACAAATAGATTTCAATGAGGGCTACAGTTGGTAATGGTCGACAAAGATAATGGGGAGGGGTGTATAATGTAACTGTTAATGGGATAAGAAAAGAGTACCTAGCACTACTATATTGTAGCAGTGTACAAGTGGAATCAAAAGAAGCTTGTTGTCAGCAGGAGAAAAGGGAGAAAGATACTCTGAGGAAACAAGTAAACAAAAGCAAAATAGAGCAAGAAAACTAAAGAAATAAAAACTTAAAAATTTTCAAAGAGAAAGAAAAACTATACTGAAACAGTTACATACTATACACACCTCCCAGTCTTCAGTAGCTTGATGCATGAGACATACTGACAATGAGATTCCAGTCTCCAGGAGGCCTCTAAGGATGGGATTGATCCCACCTGAATATGGCAGCTTCCATTTCCAGGATAATCCAAGATGGCCACACTGGCTTCCCAATGTGTTGGCAAATGGTGAGCTGCAGCATGTGGCATGGGTGCTGAGTCCTTGTGGCGTGTGGTCATCAGAAAGTGGATCCTGCAGTTTCTGGCTGTTTTCCCAAAATTGAGGAGACACATGTAACCAATCCTATGGGTACTGTAACAGTGAACTTCCAGGCAACAACAAGGAGCTGGTGATCTGCTGGTGGTATGCAGGCAGTCTGTAGGCTACGGGTGAATGATTGCCAGGTGTACCTCTGGTGGTGGGTGATGGGAGGTGAAAGGCAGGTGATGGGCAGGCAAGAGGCAGGCAAATATGCAAATGGTGGATGATACACAGCAGTCAGTGCACTACCTGCCCTCAAAAAGTAGCCAATATGCTGGCAGATTGAAATTGATTGAGGTGGATAAATGGGGTAGACAGCAAGGGACTTTGAGCAGCAAAGACTGCCTCACAGAGAAACAGATTTCCTCTGAAACCTGAGTTATGGAGAAACAAGGAATGTAGCCTCACTGTAGTCCACCATCATGGATCTCTGAGATCAATCATTGTTATTCCCACAATACAGAAGACATCTTCAGGTTTCTTTAATTTTAAGTACTTCAGGATATGCCCTGCATGAATTTGTCAATTGTGTGTGTGATTGTTTACTCTGAGAGAACACCATGTTGCAGAAAGAGAAACTGATTCCAGGAATTTTACAATCGAGCCATAGAAGACTTCTCCACAGTCCCCCTTGAGCCATTTAATATGTTCCTCACTGATAACTCTGGTGTTTCCTAGAGATCCAGTGGATGGTACATAAATACTGTGCTTCTCTGGAGAGGATGTCTTTCTGCAGGGATTACTGAAATCTATTGAATCTTAGGAAACCTCTGGATGGTAGGGGACCAATCTGATTGTGGATGCAAAGTAACAGGTCCAAAGAGTTCAATGGTTGGCTGGAAAGCTTCATTCATTCATTGCTGTTCCCAAGCATGCAGTTCCTCATACTGTATCTCAAGCACTGGATTCATAGAGATGAGAGCTGTTTTTAGTGTCTGTTCAGAGTGATGTAATACTTGCCTGAGGATAGGTCCCATCCCTTGACATCATGTTTCCATGTATTATATAAGGCAGTGTAGATTAGGAACTCTCATCCCAGGCCCTATTGAAACCAGAGTTTTGTGATGGAACTCAATTCACTGCTTGTGCTGAGAGGTGACATCCAGGCAAGCTGCAGACATCTGCAACTGAGAAAGATGGCAGCTGATGTCAGCAGTTCATCTTCAAATTATTCTTCTCTCTGGGTTCTTGTCTCATTAGTTCAGAGAATGAAACCCACAGACCAGGATGAGTGAGTGTGAAGGTGGAATTCACTGGAGCCAGAACTCTTGCAGCAGAAGAGGGAACCCTACAGCAGGTTCCCTTGTGCCCAGCATGCTGACCTAGGGGTTTATGTAGCAGTAAGTCCACATTTCTGATAATCAGAGCTTGAAAACATACTAATGCTATGGATCAATTCCTGAGTTCCAACTGTCATTCAGGTCTGCCCCACTTCCATTTTCTCTTGGCAGGTCAGGAAGTGGGAGGTTGATGCCATCAAATAGGGCTGCAGGGGTCCCTGGAAGGTGCATCTTCAGTGAGCATCCACACAGTACACAGGCCAACTTTCCATGGAATGGTGGGTGAGCTTGCCCTGGCTTGGTGCTGACCTGCCAGTCTTCATGGCAGGCTGTACACAGCCATGGACAACCAGTGCTTTACCTCACCTGACCTGCCACATTGACGCTTCACCACTGGGCTCTAGCTTTCCTGCAGGGACCAAGAAGTTGGCTGTTAGTTCCAGGCAGGGAACCACATCATTATCTCACCTTGATTAGTACAACTGGTGAGGTTAAAGGCCTCCCTTTATCCTGTCCCCTCATGCAGGAAAGGAACTGTGAGCCATGGAGGTGGAAAAATTAGGAAAAGATTCAGTCAACAACACCCTGGGTAGCATTTTGAGGATCTAGTGAAACCCTGACTTCAACAGAACAAGGACTTTAAAGTGGGGGAGGTGAAAATGAAGAACAGGTATGGGGCAAAGACTCTGCTACATTCATGGAGACAGGCCAGCAGAAAGTGTCTCACTGCCTCCCATGGAGAATTACTGAGAGAAGACACACATCAACAGACATGAGAGACTGTGTCCAGTGAGGAAATCCTCATTCTAACCTGAGTGGGCATCACTGTGGAAAGGCTCCACAGACGTCAGAGACATCCCCAGGCAGCTCACTGCATGTTCAGAAGTGACTCTCCCACACCACCCAGTTTTCCTCACCAGGTCTACTGGTAGAGCTCTCCTCATATTACAGATAGTATTTCTGCACCATGAGGAGCCTACATGGTCCCTTTGGTTATTATGTCTGTTTTAGTCTTATTTTTTAATGCTGTTACTAAAATAGCTGACCAGAACAATTTTAAATGAGGGAAGGTTTAATTGAGGGCTCCTGATTTCAGAGGCCTCAATCCATAGAAGCCAGCTCCATTCCTCAAGGCTCAAGGTGAGGCAGAACACCATGGCAGAAGAGTGTGTCAGAGAAAAGCAAGTAACATAATCAGGAGGCAGAGAGAGGAGAGGAGAGAGAGAGAGAGAGAGAGACTCCACTCACCAGATACAGAATATATACCCCACAGCCATGCCCCCAATGAACCACTCAATCCAGTCATACCCCACCTGCCTCCAGTTACCACTCAGTTAATCCCATCAGGCATTAACTCACTGATTAGGTTAGGACTCCTACAACCCAATCATTTCTCCCCTGAACCTTCTTGCATTGTCTCACATGTGAGCTTTTGGGGGACACCTCATATGAAAGCCATAACAATGTCTTATGTCCTCAGGACACTAGTGCACATCCAAGCCCTAAAGTCGTGCCTGGAAAATTTAAGGAGGACAATGGGCATTGGTGGGATACACACACAGCACACTTTAATAGAAGTATGATACAAACCACAAATTGCATTTTCCATTTTATTGTAGCTTTATATAAAGAGACCAAAAGCAACAAGATAGAAGAGTTTTAATTGCATATAGAAAAAAACACATATTTCACTCAAAATGTCATAATTTAGACTTGTAATCAATGTGAAAATTGTTCCAGTGATACATATATACATTTATTCAAACTAAGGTTTCTATTTTGAGTGCATTTAAGATTATAGAATATATAAATTTACACTAGAGGCATTTGAAGTGCTCAAGTATTACATGGATCTCTTTTCCCAGATGAGTCTTGAGAGACTCTTCTCTTTAAGCACAGGGAGTCAGTTTAGTCTTTAAATATTCTGTGGGAAATTTTTTTCTACTCATTGAAAAAGATGAAATAAATTGAGAAATAATTTTATAATTTTTCATCAGTAAAAATGGGCAGATGTTCAGGTAGCATGAAGAAAAATTGCACTAATCCCCTCCAGTCCTGGAATTTTCACATGTGTATAAGAGGAATTAATATTCAAACAGTTGTTTGAGAAATTAATGAACAAAGGCATTCTATAAGCAGGAGGATGGTGTGTGTGGCTTTGTGTTCAGGAGATGGCTGGGAGGAGACATGGGGACTGTGGTTGTGCTGGAATCTCCTGCAGTGTCTGAGGAAGCGATTAACCATGTACAGATTGGTGCAGACCACGAGGAGTACAAACACCAGATCTCAAATCATTATCATACTCATAAACATCCCTGAGTTCTGGTTTGCAAACTGCCTGGTTCAACAGTGTGCATCAACACAGCCTCGATTAACCAGAGTGAAATTGCTCCTGGCTGTTACAGATTCAAAGATGTGGGTGTAAATGAGTATGTTGAGGATCCAGAAGAAAAGGAACAATGGACAAGTCCATGTAGGGAGCTTAAACTTAATCCATGTCCATTTAGGATTACTGGGAATGACTTGAAGTGCACTGAGGAAAGAGTTGGTACAGAGGGAAACACCCCAGGTCACACAAGACTACTTTGCAACCAACATTACCCAAAAATTGTCTTACTCCAAAGGATGACATGATATGTGATATTGACATGAATGTGATTGTCAAAGTATTGGAAAAGGTGAGGTGGAAAAAAATGGAATCCATAAGCTTCTTCACATGATCCTGAAATAAGAAGGTGTGCATGCACACCAGAAAGAGGAACGAGTACCCTAGGATGCCAAGGGACGACTGAGAGACCAGGAGAACACCAGACATTGCATTATATTTAAGTATTTTCCTCTTATTTTTATTTCATTTTTCTCCATATTAATCACAGGATTTCATGCATGCTGGGAAGGTAGAGTACCACAGAGATACACCCCCAGTGCAGGAGCATTAGCTGAATGATGGTTTACAAGTTTAAATAAGGGAAAGTAGGCCTGGAATGAAAAATGTATAATTACTTAAAATTATTTTCAGGACATAGCTTCTGCAAGAATATTGACATTGCAGAAAGAGAAAAGGGTGGTGAAATGCCCAATTCCCTTGTATTTCAGGAACTGGTGAGAAAATCAATTCCAGGGATTCCAGTGAAAAACAGATCACAGAAGCAGGTGAAGAATCAAGATGGATTCAATACACAACACTGCATTTGAGGATATGTGGACTGTGTAGAGAAAAATGTGCAGGTTATAAGGCAAGTTTTCACTGGATCCTCAGACTGTGTTTCCTCTTCAATTTATGTTTCACCTCTGAAGAGTGTGATCCTTCAAACAGGCAGTGTACTTCAACTTCTGTCTTGAAGTTTTCATGACACACACCCATCCTCCAAGTCAGTAACCTTTAAACACTCATCCACCAGAGCATTTTCTACCAGTGGAATTTTCTTCTCACACTCTATCCATTTGTCCAGCAGCCATGATCTGAGACATTGCTGTTCTCACAACTTGTTCATCACTACTAACTTGCAGAGGGTAGAGACCAAATTGCTGCTCAGTATCCCAGAGTGCTCAGGAAAACACACAGGACATGAAAGTGGGAGCACAACTGACACTGATACCAGGGTTGATGAACCCAGGATAACAAAGAATCTTTGTATCATGAGGACTGCAACATGTGTTAAATCCACCCTTTGGTCTGAGTATTTCTGACTATTTTGTTATAAAAACAGTATGAGTAGTTTCCCCAGTATTATTGCAGCACAAATGATATGACCTTCACTCAGGCTAACATTGAAGTTGATGAGGTTAACATCTGACGTGCACTTCTTGTGTTTTGGGTTTATTTTACTATTTCATTTGCTTGGGGATACTTTCTCCCACTGAGCCAGTTGTCCTTCACCTGAACCATAGTCTTTCATACCCTGTTGGACTTCTGGTCAACTCCATGTGGCTCCACAATAAGCAAGTCCATGAGAACACACCAAGGTCATCACAGCATGCACTATGACACCAATTCCTGCTTTGGCATGATCTGTACTGTGATGATCCCACCCTCATTATCTTGTTAAGGAAACAGCACTGACATTTTTTATTGAGCACCCACAGAGTTGAAGTACTCTTCCTCCACTAGTTCATTTGTGCCTTCCACCAATTATGGAATTTAAATTTTATGAGTTTGAATTGTTTGAATTTGTGAACTACTCATGAATGACCATGGCACCCATACTCTCCTGTTTGAAAATGCATCCTGTCTATAATTTATGATCTGAGGTTCTCAGGGTCAATCTGAAATGTTTTGATCATTTCATTTTCTGTAGTGTCACCAAACAGTGACCTCTCTACATCCTCACCTTTGAAATGGATCTTTCTTCAGATATCTTCTCTCCTTCTTACTCTTTAATTGGGATGATTGTCTTTAACAACTCTAACACTTTCCTTATTTGATCATCCACACCTATTCCCAATATTCCTTTCCATATTAATGTAGTTCACATTTCCTCCAGCCTGGGGTGGGAGGCCAGGATGTCATCCCAGGCTCTCATCTGGACCTAACACACACAAGACTGCATAGTATGGGTGGATGATCAGGATCAGTCCCACTGTAGATGAGCAGAGGGAAAGCAGAGAACTACAAATACCCGAGAGACTCATAGGAACAATTACATTCCAAGAATTCAATGATTTGCAAAATTACCAAATAAATTCCAAAAAATATGCCAATGATGAAGAATAAATCATGAAGAAGTAGAAAATCTTTATTAAGTCAAATTAGTGAGATTGAGTCTGTAATTTCATAATAATTCTACAATAAATATAGGACCTGAATGATTCAATGCTGTGTTTTACCATACATTGAGAAATGAATACTAATTCTCTCACACATCCAAAAAAATGAAGCACAAGAAAACTGCCAAATTCATTTTGCAGATTTTCTGTTATCCTGAATCAAAAACTTGACAAAGGACACTAGGGGAAAGAAAGTTGCTGGCCATTTTCTCTGAAGAACATCCTTGCAAGAGTTCTCAAAAATTCATATCTAGCAGAATTCAGCAGCACATTAAGAGGATCATTCACTCTGATGGACTGGGATTTTCACCTGGCATGAAGGATGTGTTGACACACACAAATGTGCTTATGTTAGCAGAATGAAATATGGAGACCAATGGTCCTCTCAATACATGCAGAAACAGCATCCTCAGTCAATGTGGAAATAGCATCAACTGACTTTCATGATAAAAACTCTGAATCAATTAAGCATGGAAGAAGTGTACCTCAACATAATGAAGACCATAAGTGACTAGCCCACCCCAACATCATACTCCATACTGACAAGTCAAAGTTTCTGCTCTAACAAGCCCACTCTTGCCTCTTCTGTCCAGCATTGTACTGAAGTCCTCATCACAGCAATTAGGCAGGAAAAATGAATGATTAATATTGTGACAGTGCACATGCTACTGAAATTGGACGGTGGAGTCCATGGAATTCCAATGAAAATGCTAACACCAGTTTTCACAGAGTTGGAAAAACCAATTCTGAATTCATGTGCAACTCCAAAACATACCTGATAGCCAAAACAATTTTGACTTGCAAAAACAGTGGGGATCCTCACACTTGGTAATTTGAAACTTTGCAAAAAGGCTGTAGGAATGGAATTGTACATCAGTGGCATAAAAATAACCTCTTGGCCAATAAGTAGAAGGAAGATTCCTGAAGTAAACTGAAATGTACAGTCTCTTAACCTTTGACAGGGTTCAAGAATTCACAATGGTGAAAGCAGTCATCTCTGCAATCACTGGAGAAGGTAAATCTGGATCTCCACATGCAAAAAATGATTTTTCCTTTCATCACACAAAACTTCTCTTCAATAGGATTAACGATGTAAATGTAGGATCTGTCACCATATGATTTCTGGACAATCATAACAAACAACCTCCTTGACCTATTTTTCCTATATGACAACAAAACTAGAGTTGACAGAAAAATAAAGAAGTAGGAGCACTTTAAATTAAAAAGCTACTGCATGATTAGAAAGAATAAATCAAAAAGAAACTGAATCAGAGACGGTGTTCACAAGTCTTCTATCAGATGGGGAGATAATTCCAAATTATGTAAGGGGACATCATACAACTCAAGATCAAAGGAATTTTATTTCAATAGACACATGACATTTATAGACTTTTTTTTATAAAGAAGTTTTTTAAATGGTCAAAGGCAAATGAAATGGTGCTCTACCTCACTATGCATGAGAGAAATGAAAATTGAAATCACAATGAGATGTACCTGCATCGAATGGCCACTATGATAAAACAAGAGACCCAAGTAGTGTTGGGGATGGGAATAAAAGGAAACTCATGGGCACTGTTGGAAGGAATTAAGTGGAAAAATTTTTACAGAAAGTTGAGTGGAGTTGGCTGAAAACTTTGCAACTGGAGTGACCTTGTGATCTGCACATCCCACCTCAACACACACAGAGGAACTTACGTCAGTCTTTCAAAGGTGTCTGCCTCCCAAGTTTACTGCAGCATTATTTATGGAGACCAAGATATACAGACAACAAAATGTCCACCAACCAACATGAGGATGAAATGATTGTGATATGTGGATGTGTCGGGGTACCCGGGACTCCCAGCCTTGGGCACGGTCAAGATGGCGCCTGGCGCTGAGCCAAAAGCGGTTGGCTATACAGTATTAGCTAGTTAACAATGTGATTAGTGCATGCCTTTCTTGTGTGCCTATTCTATACCTACAGCTATTCGCCGTTTACCTCGTGTACTCTCCCTTGATTGGTTGAAGTGTATATAAGCTTGGTAACTTCCTGGGAGGGGGGAGTAGAAGTGAGGAAGAAGAGTGCGAGCGAGGGCGAGAGCCGAGTGGGAGAAGCGGAGTGGCCGAAGCAGGCGTGAGCCGAGCGGGAGAAGCGGAGCGGCCGAAGCAGGCGTGAGCCGAGCAGGAGAAGCGGAGCGATCGGAGCAGGCGAGAGTTAAGCAGAGGGAAAGAGAGTGAGAGAAAGAAAAGAGAGAAGGGGATAGAAAAGAGGGAAAGAAAGGAAGACTGTGCACAATAAACTTCCAAAGCTTCAGACGTTTGTCGTGTCTCTCTCTGCGGGCAGAGGGAACGCGATAACTGGTGCCGAAACCCGGGAAGATGAAAATTTTATAAAGAAAACAAGGTAAGATATCTAAAAAAATTTTTTTAATAAGTTAAACCGGTTATAAAAAGGTCAAAAGTAAACAGGTAAAGGAGAGGCAGCCTCGACGTTCGCGGTATAGCGACTATCGGGACACGCGGAATGCGGTCCGGTTAAAGGAAAATAAGGACACGCGGAAGGTGGTCCAGGGACACGCGGAATGTGGTCCAATTAAGGTAAAAGTAGGGACATGCGGAATGCGGTCCAATTAAGGTACAGCTAGCACATGAAAAGCGGCTACAAACTTTAATACATATTTGACAGATAGTAATCTCGTTGCTCCTGGCGGCTTGGCCACTGTTTGTTATCGTAACTGCTATAACTGAAGCTATTCAAATTAGTAACAATGGGGTCTGAAACGTCTAAATTCAGGATGCAACAGCCCCTCAGGGAGCTATTAAAAAACCATGGGACACCGTTAAAGGCAAAAACAGCTAGAGCATTTCTCGATACTGTAGAAAAGGTTTCCCCTTGGTTTTTGGATGAGGGCCTTTTAAACACCCTACAGTGGGAACAGCTGGGGGAGGACCTTCGTGTAGCAGATAGGCAAAGCCCTTTACCAGTAGGCACTATGGCTATTTGGTCTCTCATTAAATCCTGTCTATGAGGCAAAAACAAAAAACCTTCACTCGCCAAGCCTCTAGCTGAAGGAAGACAGGTCTTGGAAGAAATAAAAGAGGAACGCTCATATTGTTCTCAAAATTCAGAAAGAGGAACTAAATCAGATGAGGAATTATCAGAAGGGGAACTATCAGGAGAAGAATTAGAAAAAAGAGTACAAAAATTAAGACTAGATAAAGAGCCCCCTCTAGTGCCTGTGTTGCCTAGTGCACCTCCCCTAAATAGGGAATCTCTTTCTCATGAAGCGTCCGGTTTCGGATCACGCTTAGAATGGAGTCATCTTGGATCTGTAGCATATCCTGTTTTTGAGGATGCTCAAAATCAAAGATTTCACCAACCCTTAGATTTTAAAATAGTAAAACAATTAAAAGAAGCAGTTAGTACATATGGTCCTCAATCAGCCTTTACTATAGCCTTAGTAGACACCTTGACGTCATTAAACTTAGTGCCCCAGGACTGGACTAATCTTGCTAGAGCCGCTCTGTCTGGGGGACAATACCTTATGTGGAAGACATCATGGCAAGAAATTTCTGCGGATACCGCCCGCCGAAATGTGGCAGTGGGAAATCCCCAAGTTGATAGGGACATGCTTATGGGCGTGGGACCTTATGAGACTCTTCAAGCGCAGCTTAATTATCATCCAGCAGTCTATGCACAAATTGCTGTAGCTGCAACCAAGGCCTGGAAAACATTACAAGGAGCAGGAGACTTACAAGGCCAGTTGTCAAAAGTAACTCAAGGGAGTAGTGAGCCCTATGCAGACTTTGTGGACAGGCTGATTCAAACAGCATCACACATCTTCGGAGATGCGGATCAAGCCATGCCCTTAGTAAAACAATTGGCTTACGAACAAGCTAACAAATGGTGTAAGGAGGCTATAAGACCATGGAAAAATAAAGATTTATCCACCTATTTAAAAGTGTGTAGAGATGTAAATGATACTTCAGCACAAAGCAGTGCCTTTGTAGCAGCCATAGATAGACAAACCACTTTGTTGTCTGCCGCACTTGCACAAGCCCAGGGGAGATCCCCTCAAAGAACTAATAAAGAGTCTCTAGGATCATGTTTTGTGTGTGGACAGATGGGACATCTAAAAGCCACTTGTCCAAACAAAAGGTTATTCCTTGCCTAAGGTAGGAACATCCATACAGGGAATAGTTTGGGAACCGGACCTGGGCTATGTCCAAGATGCAAAAGGGAAATCATTGGAGCAGTGCCTGTCAGTCTATTAGAGATAGGGAGGGTAATTTTCTAGGTCTAAATCCTAAACTCCAAAAAAATGGGAGACAGGGCCCTCCCCGGGGCCCGCAACAAATATACGGGGCAATTCAACAAGTTCCCCGACAGTGGTATCCTCCCACAGAGAAGGGGAGCGTAGAACCACCTCAGGGAGTGCAGGATTGGACATCTGTGCCACCTCCAGACTCATATTAACCCCAGATATGGGGGTACAGATGATTGATACTGACTGGCATGAAAAAATCCCACAAAACAGTGTAGGACTATTGTTAGGCAGAAGTTCTTCAACATTAAAAGGACTTATAGTACACCCAGGAGTTATTGATCCTGATTTTACTGGACAAATAAAAGCTTTAGTCTCTTCACCAAAAGGAATTACGGTCATCTCTCCAGGGGATCGTATTGCACAAATGCTTGTGCTACCCAGTCAACATTCTTTATGGCCCAGTAAAAATACAAATAGAGGACAAGGAGGTTTTGGATCAACAGGAACTACTTTAATAAATCTTACTATGGATATGGGACAGAGGCCCCTCCTAAAATTAAAAGTGGGAAATATGGAATTTACAGGTCTATTAGATACAGGAGCAGACAAAAGTATTATTAGTGCAGTGGTCTGGCCAAAACACTGGCCATTGATCACAGCAGCTCAGAGCTTGAGGGGCTTAGGAGTAGCGGAAAGCCCCAATCAAAGTGCTTCCTCACTATCATGGAAGGATACAGAGGGACATACAGGAATATTCCAGCCATATGTTTGTAATGTTCCTATTAGTTTATGGGGACGAGATGTCCTGCAGCAAATGGATATGAAACTCACCACTGATCAGATCTACCAAGGGACTCCTGTAAAAAATATGCTACAAAACATGAACTATAATGATAAAAAAGGATTAAGAGGACATAGTCAAGGATTTGCCCAACCACTGCCCTTACTCCCACCAAAGAACGATTCTCATGGGCTGGGTTTTTCCTAGGGGCCACTGATAAACCATCAATCCCTATAGTATGGAAAGATGATAAGCCTCGCTGGATTCCGCAGTGGCCCCTAACAAAAGAGAAACTAGAGGCAGCTCATAAGTTGGTACAAGAGCAGGTACAAGCAGGTTATTTACAACATTCTACTTCTCCTTGGAATACTCCAATATTCTTAATAAAGAAAAAATCAGGAAAATGGAGGTTATTACATGATTTAAGAGCCATAAATGAACAAATGTACCCTATGGGACCCATCCAATGTGGACTCCCTCTTGTCACTGCACTACCAAAAAATTGGCCTACTATTATTCTGGATTTAAAAGATTGCTTTTTCTCTATACCCTTACACAAAAATGATTGTTGGAGATTTGCTTTTACTTTGCCCTCTCTTAATCACACTCAGCCTGACCAGAGATTTGAATGGACCGTGTTGCCTCAAGGTATGGCTAACAGTCCTACTATATGTCAAATATACGTAGATAAAGCGTTAACAACTACTAGACAAAAGTTTAAGAGATTGTTGATTTATCATTATATGGATGACATACTTATTTGCCATCCAGAAAAAGAAGTTTTGTTAGAAGCATTACAATTTATAACTCAAGCATTAGAAAAAAGAGGATTAGTGATAGCCCCTGAAAAATTACAATTGGAAGAGATCCAAGAATATCTGGGTACAAAACTCACTGCTACTACAGTCAGACCATTAAGGTTGACCATTAGGACAGATCAATTGAATACCTTGAATGATTTTCAGAAACTCTTAGGTGATATTAACTGGATCAGATCCTATTTAAATTATCCACGGGGGGATTAAAACCTTTATTCAATATATTAAAAGGTGATCCTGACTTGAATTCTTCTAGGAAACTTACTCCCGAAGCACGGATATCCTTACAGCTAGTAGAGAATAGACTTCAGCAGTGTTACATTGATCGTTGTGATCCTACTCAACCATTAAATTTAATCATAATCTCAGAGAAACATGCCCCTTTTGGCATAGTTTGGCAAGGAGGACCTCTACAAAGTATAAATCTTCCTAGCTCTCCAGCTAAAACATTACAATCATATCCCCAAGCTATTGCTCAGGTAATATTCAAGGGAATAGAATCTTGCATTACTGTTTTTGGAATCCATCCGTCTATTATTATAACTCCGTATTCCACTCAGCAAATTAAATGGCTAATTAATAATGATGATGATTGGTCAGTATTATATTGTTCCACCTCAGCTCAGTTCAATAACCATTATCCCCAACATCCCTGGATTCAATTCTGTAAAAATACTCCCATAATTTTCCCAAAAGTACCTAGTGCCCAGCCTCTTAAAAACTGTGTAACCATTTTTACTGATGGCTCCAAAAATGGAGTGGGCGCAGTACTTATCAGTAAACAACTTCACACCATAATAGTTCCACCCAACTCCGCACAAGTTACTGAACTCGCAGTGGTAATATTAGCCTTTAAATTAGCAGATAATCAGCCATTCAACCTCCTATCTGATAGCTTATATGTTGTCAATGCTTTACATGTTCTTGAAACAGTACCCCTTATTTCTTCCACGTCCACTGTAGCTTTTTATTTTATCACGTTACAAAACCTTATCCTACAGTGTAAACATCCATTCTATGTAGGACATATTAGAGCTCATTCTAATTTACCAGGACCTTTGGCCAATGCTAATGACTTGGTAGATATGGCCACCAAATCAATTTTTGTTTTTTCTATAGAAGAACAAGCAAAACTCTTTCATGAAAAATTCCATGTAAATTCCACTACCTTGAGTAGAAAATTTCCTACTCTAAATGTATGGCTCGACAAATAGTAAAAAATTGTCAACATTGTGCTCCTTTAATCCCAGTACAATCCTTTGGAGTTAATCCCAGGGGACTGCTACCTAATCATATTTGGCAAATGGATGTAACCCATATTCCTGAATTTGGTACTGTCAAGTATGTACATGTGTCAGTAGACACTGCTTCAGGGGTCATTATGGCTTCCGCTCATTCCGGAGAAAAGGTAAAAGACGTCATTCAACACTGCCTACAAGCATTTGCTGGCTGGGGCATACCTAAAGTTATTAAAACAGATAATGGCCCTGCTTATACTTCCAAAAGCTTTCGGTTGTTTCTACAAACATTTAACATCCAATCAGTCACTGGCATCCCCTATAATCCTCAGGGACAAGGCATTGTAGAAAGAACACATCTTACCTTAAAAAATTGTTTAAATAAACAAAAAGGGGGAATAGGAGCCTCCTACAAGTCTCCTAAAGATAAACTTAATTTAGTTCTCTTTATTCTAAATTTTTTAACCTTGGATAGGGACGGCCACTCTGCAGCTGATCGGCATTATAATCCCCATGATACTCCTCAAGTATGGGTAAAATGGAAAGACATCCTGACAGGTTGTTGGAAAGGACTGGACCCAGTCCTTCATTGGGTCCGAGGGTCTGTTTGTATCTTCCCACAGGATCAACAGACTCAAGTCTGGATTCCAGAAAGGCTGATCAGAGTTGTACAACATGCAAGTGATGCTGCTCCTCCTTGCAGTGATGAGCCTGAGCCTTCCCTCAATAACAAAAACTCAGACGGAAAGGCAAACCCGGGACCTATGGGCTATTGTTAGAGCCTGGCCATATCTTTTACTTCTAACTAACATATATTTTTTTTCCCTTTCCCCCCCATTTCCCACCATTTCTTCTACAGGTCTGTTAATTCTACTGATAATTTTTCAAATCATACTGTTCTTGATCGCCCAACTCGTGAAAAACCCTTTCGATAACTGGCTATTTTTCATTTCTAGACAAAGATATACCGATCTACAGTCTTTCTTTGCCTTAACAGGAGGAACCTTTGCACTTTGCCAATGAAATGATGCTGCAGATCAGACCCAGAGTAGGACAACTCATTCTGCTGACCTTAACTGTACCAGAAATATTGCCTTTCCTCCCATATCAGCTTGTGTATTTTCTCCTTTTATGTTTCTGCTAACTGGTACTTCTAATAACACAACTTTTAACTGCTCACTAACCGTGTGCTATTTCTCACAATGCTGGAATGGTTCTTTTGCCACCTGTGCAATTCTGATGTGCATTCCTACCTTTCTACCAGTCCCAGTTTCTGTTACAGATACAGAATTGCCAGTGCTATTATCAAGAAATAGAAAAGACTTTGGCATCAGTAGCTGTGATCATTGCCATTGCAGCTTCTGCAGCAGTAGCATTGACACAACCATATAGTAACAACAATTACCTGGCTGAAAATACAGCTGCAGCCTTACAGACTATAGAGACCCTAAACCAGCATCTAACAACAGGCTTACCTCTTGTAAATCAAAGAATGAACTTACTACAAGAACAAGTGGATATCTTGCAAGAACTTTTGGGACTGGGATGCGTTTATTCCTTAAGAACTGTTTGTGTTACCCCTATTGTATATGATAATTCCAGCACTGCGGCTGGGTTATCTAGAAAATTGTCAGCCTATTTTATCGATTTGATGGTCTTATTTCAAAACCGAGAGCTGAAATTGTCAAAGTTAATTCTACTAGGGTGCATATTGTTTCTGTATCTAATATGGCTAAATAGTTTTTTCTATTTGTGGCTTTGTCAAACAATGGGCAGGCTTAGGAGCTATGATAGTGCTCCTCTGCCTTGGCTCCCTTCTCTTCATTTGTTTTGGCATGCACCTACAAGACAGCCAACAGAGGGATCGGATTATCTTTCATCAGGCCATGACCGCCCTAAAGGCCGGCAGCTCCCCACAAGTATGGCTCTCGATGCTGGACCGGTAGTCAGAGACGGGTAATGAAGGAGGTGGCTATGTACCAACCTAAGACAGGAGCTGCAGCATGCTCTGCAGACTCTGATGACGGGTAAGGACATATGCTGACCACTCAACCTAAGACAGACACGGTCCCGAGCCTTAAATTTATAATAAAGAAGGGGGAACTGTCGGGGTACCCAGGACTCCCAGCCTTGGGCATGGTCAAGATGGCGCCTGGCGCTGAGCCAAAAGCGGTTGGCTATACAGTATTAACTAGTTAACAATGTGATTAGTGCATGCCTTTCTCGTGTGCCTATTCTATACCTACAGCTGTTCGCCGTTTACCTCGTGTACTCTCCCTTGATTGGTTGAAGTGTATATAAGCTTGGTAACTTCCTGGGAGGGGGGAGTAGAAGCGAGGAAGAAGAGTGCGAGCGAGGGCGAGAGCCGAGTGGGAGAAGCGGAGTGGCCGAAGCAGGCGTGAGCCGAGCGGGAGAAGCGGAGCGGCCGAAGCAGGCGTGAGCCGAGCAGGAGAAGCGGAGCGATCGGAGCAGGCGAGAGTTAAGCAGAGGGAAAGAGAGTGAGAGAAAGAAAAGAGAGAAGGGGATAGAAAAGAGGGAAAGAAAGGAAGACTGTGCACAATAAACTTCCAAAGCTTCAGACGTTTGTCGTGTCTCTCTCTGCGGGCAGAGGGAATGCGATATGGATGGAAGATGATAGTTACACACACACACACACACACACACACACACACACTGAGTGAAATAGTATACCTTCACATACAGGAAGAAATCCTCTCAACTCTGATAACATGGATGAACCTGGAAGACATTGTATTAGTAAAAGCAGACAGAGAAATATTGTGTGATCTCACCTGTTTGTGAACCCTAAAATTGTTGAACTTGGAGAAACAGAGAGAGATGTGGGTCCCATGTGCATGCACTGGGAACTGAGGATGTGGTATGAATGGGTACAAACTTTCATTCACTGGAGGAATAATTTCTGCATGTCCAATGTAATGTATGATAAGAAGATGGAATTAAGGTTTGGTGTACTTAGAGTTTGTGAAAAGTGATCCTAAATACTCTCAACACAAACACATATTCATCAACCACCTTGATTTTAGTGGTCATTTCACACTGTACACCAAGTCAACACTCTCTTCACACTAAAAAATTATTGGTAATATTTGTTAACTTAACCTCAATAAATCTGAAAATAATCTGTAAAAAGTAATTGAATTGGTGGTGGCAGGAAACCGGCTGACATTCTGGCCCCTCAAGTATTGTTGACACCCAAATTTGGAGGTGGCCTTAAAAAAGAATGAAGTTATGACATTTGCCATTAGATGCATGGAGCTAGGGACTATCATGCTAAACACAATACACCAATCCTAAAAAACCAAAAGCTGAATGTTTTATGGAATATAATGAGGGGGAAACTACAGAAGAATACAGTTACTTCAGATTAGGTAGAGAGGAGTGTAGGGAGGGCAGAGAATATGGGGTAGGAGGGAAAGTACAATGAAACAGACATTATCACCCCACTACATATGTAAGTATATGACCAGTGGGATCTACATCATGTATAACCAGAAGAATGAGAAATTATACTGAATTATATATGATATATCAAACTGCATTTTATTGTCATGTGCAACAAATTAAAATGAAGTTTTAAAAACTTAAAAAACTATCTTTAGACAGGAAAAGCAATAGTCTGGATATTAACTGTTTAATTTTATTTTCTCAAAAATCACACTTAATATTATTATTTGGTTTCTATATATATGCTGTGATCAATGTCATTGTAAGTTACATTTTTACACTGTTTACCAACAGGAAGTTTCCACTTATTCATTTCCAAGTATAAAACTATTATTGGTTGTTAAGTAAGTAAATATAGGAAATAGTTAATAGAGTATTATTTTTGAATATCTACTTTTCACAATTGGTCTTTTCAAAGAGATTCCTTAGTACTTTTTCATGATGCTGAATTAGTATTTTCAGTATGTGAATATTTTATAAGAATGCCACACTTTAATTAGGACTCCACTTATATTTAAGAATGGGTTTGTATATGCAGTAAAATTAATGTATCCATCTCTAGTGGACACTGGTGGTACCACAAGGAAAACATTAGATTAGCCACCAAAGGGCACACATTCTATTCATATATTTTCTATATATTCTATTTTTAATTTCTGGAACCAACACAGCTATTACTTATAAAACACTCTGAAGTGCTATGTATATTTTCACACACATATTTCATTTATCTAGTTAAGGTGCAATTACTTTTGAATAAAATTATGTCATCTTTGCTGAAGTAAAAAAATATGAAGGAAACAGACTAAACTGAAGGCAGAGAGCAGAAGACTGCAAAATACCACATCCCACATTTGTTCCATCTAACCATTCACAGCTTACCAAAAAAAAGCACATGGGTCAACAGAAACAGCAGGGAAGTTCTAAGCACTTCTCCTCAGCAGAGAGCTGGTGTGTCCATGTGGAGATGAGATCAACAGCCTTCAGCACCATCACACCTGCTCCATAAGACTCCTCCCACTGAAGGAGATAGAGAAACATTAATGAGAATCAGATGATTACAAACTACAGAATAACTTACCAAAATGTGTCACCTTCAATAATGTTGGGAGAATGTGCTCAAGGGTGTTGGGACTAATGACACATTAACTAACTCGGGCTGACTCCTTACTCCCTGGCAAGTTAGCATATCAAGGCTCAAAGGAGTTTCAAAGGTTAATGACAATAAATCAGACCACTGTCAGGGATTGGTTAACAACAGTTCTGTGAACGTGATCAGCTCGTGCTTGCCATATAGTCCTATGGGACTCTCACCTGCGTGAATCCTCCATGCCTTGCTGACCTTTAAGCTAATTGTTTCCCACCTAGCCCCCACCCTACATAAAAGCTGTGTGATTTCCTCAATAAATGAGTTCCTGCTGTGACTGGTCTCCCTGACACGTCTGATTGTCCTCCTCCCAGAGGGCTGGGAGCGGGCGGTCAGTTGGCCCTACCTATCCTGGTCTAACCCTTGTTGGGGAGTGTCCCCTTCCCTTGTCACTGGTCGAGAAGAGCAAGTGGGCTTAAGACCCCAACACAAGGGGACAGAACTCCTGTGTATGAAGATGGTCATTGCATTGAAATACACACCTTAAATTCGTGTCCTCAAACACGTGGCATCAATATCAATGATGTAAACACACAGAGTTAATGGACCACAGTGGGAGGTTCTGGTCAAAGTCTACTGTGGTCAACAGAACTGGCATACATGTCAGGATATAACAGATCCACCAGGTCAATTCACACTTAATTGCTATGAACAGCACCACACCCACAGTCATGTGAGAGGCCAGCTTTCTCCTGAGGCACTAGAGAAGCAGGGAGGAAATGTGCATATATAAATGCAGTTATAATTGCTCAAAATGCACAAATATGCAGCCATATGAGACAAAATGTGGGAAGAACTTTCAGATCCTTGGAAACCCAGCAAGTGAAATGACTCTGAGGTCATCCTGAGCTGCTTTGGCATGGTCTATACTGCAATGACCCCACCCTCATTACCCTGTTAAGGGAGCAGTACTCAAATTATTCATTTTGTACCTACAGTATTGAAGTCTGTTCCTCCAAAGGTTCTTTTGTGCCTTCCACCAACCATGCAATTTATTTTTATGAGTTAGAATTGTTTGAAAATATGACTCTTGACATCTTTGAGCATAAAGGCCATACTGTCACTTCTAGAATTTAGTCTTGACTTATATAGTATGTGATGTGACAGTTTCGGGTGAATCCTCAAATGTTTGATCATCTATAATGTTCCACTTTCACTAAGGCATGTCCCCTGTTACTGTTAGGAAGAGATCTTTCTTCAGCCATCTGCTATTCTTCCCAGGACACCTGCCTTTAGCAATCCTAAGTCCTTCACAACTTGATCTTCCAGATCTAGTCCCAATATTCTCTTCAGTATCAAAGTAGGCCAGACTCCCTCCTGCCAGGGTAAGGAAACCAGACATGATTCCCAGATTCTCATGTGCACATAACATCCTAACTCTGTACAACCTGAATGAATGAACAGGATCAGCTCCAGTGCAGGCAAGCAGAGGAAAGAGGACCACTGCAGTGAGGAGAGCATCCTGAGGCCTGAGGAGTTGTACACACACAAGTCTCGACCTCCCAGGAGGGATAATCAAGAGGGAAATGGATGAACATCAGTCTCAAACCATGATAGGACCCAGTGGACTTGCATATCAGAGCAACAAGGTGTACAGTGTGTAAACAGCAGGAAGGGAATTCAAACACACAGCTGAGATGCTATCTGCTGCATAAGCCCACATGAGGGGAGAGCAGGAACCTCTGTCATATATTCAATTTTATTAAGAGCATGAAATTAAAATATTCTTAGAACAATCTGTAAGTACTTGAATTTATGGGTGTATTAATTACTGCATTTCACCATGCCACCCTGTTTATATATCCCAATATACTCTCTGCATCACATGTATAAATGCAATTATAATTGCTCAAAATGCACAAATATGTAGCTATATGAGACAAAATGTGGGAAGGACTTTCAGATCTCTGGAAATCCAGCAAGTGATATCAGACAGATAGAAAAATTCACTAATCATGATTTCCAGGAGCACAGTTTTTAAAACTGAACTCAAGAACACATATCATCAAATATATGAAGTAAAACCATGGATAATTAACAGGGCACAGTTGGAGGTTTTAACCAAATGTTTTCAAACTAGGGAATCTACACAAGAATGTTAGCATATAACAAAGTTATCAAGTCACATCACACTCTCCATTAACTGTTATGCGAAGCATTATACCTGCAGTCACTGGAAAATACCCACCATTCTCTTGTGGACTTGTGAAGAAAGCAGGAAATGTTATGAATGATCCCATTCAGACAGCATGGAAGAAGATGATCCACAGATATAATGTAGAATGATAAAATGGTAGTAAGCTTCAAATTAGAAATTATGTGATCAATTAATCTGAGTTTGGTATTTTAAGGCATTAAATGCACATTAATATTATAGAAGTTTAGTATAAACATGTAATAATTAAAAGTTTGCCATGAAAACCCATAAGTCTAAGAGTTGAGTAGAAACACGAGGAATAAAATAAAAAGTAGATAAATAAGTATCAATTGAGTCATTGAAAATGAAGATGAGAACATGAAAAAAATCACAGAATACGGAAGACCCATGATTGTCATGGAACTGAATGGAAATTTCACAATTGTTAGGAGAAAAATCAAAATCAACACATCAAGAATGTGTCAGAGACTTTAACAAAACTCACTTGATTTATACAATGACAGATATGCAGAACTTTAACAGATCCTAACATAGAGAAGAAAGGAAAGAATGGAGATGAACCATCATATATGATAGAAAACAGAATTAGAGTTCCATACTAAGAGAGGATCATATAAGAACATTATAACAGAAATGTTAGAAAGAAAAATCTGAAAATGACTGAAGCCCCTGCACAGAAGCTTAGATGTGGTAATGGGAAAACAGACAAGGACTTCCCACCTTGTTGTCTCCTGAGGCTGAGGTCTGCAGGGTCCTTGCTCCAGGCAGTTGGCCTCCCTGACAGAGTGAGGCATCTTGGAATGACTGTGTGTGGCCATTAGAGACTGCATTTCATTAACAGAATGGCAGAACCTCTCTTGCCAAGTGACATCAATCACCTTGTCACCTGCTTCCTGAATTACCTTGTGTACCAGTATTCATTTTGATGCACTCGGAGGAGCAACACATCCTCTCCCACGTGCACAGTGGCTCTCTGTGTGTATCTGCTTGGTTATTCATTAGGAGTGCTAAGTCCTCACTTGAGGATGTGTCTCCCCTAGTTGAACTGCTTCAGAATGTAAACTTCAGGATTCAGAAAACCATTAAAATTTTTCATGCGACTAGTGGAAAAGACCACAGCCCTCAATGCAACTGAGCCTCAGCAGGACCTAGAGGATACACTGGCTGCTCCATGGGAGGCCACTGTGCCTCCTTAACCCACAGTGTGTTTAAAAGCCTCCACAATCCATGAAGCACAGGCCTGCTTCAAGGCAGAGGACAACATAATTCCAAAAATGCCCAATTATTCCATGTAACCCTTCCTTATTTGTACTTCTGCATTGTTTTAAAACTGAACAAAATCTTCTGCATTTGGAAAATACTATCATTTTACATTTATTATTTTTTTTATTATTTTTATTTAGCTTTTAATTTTTTACAGGCTGCATTTTGATTCATTGTACACAAATGGGATACATAATTTTGTTTCTATGGTTGTACACAATGTAGATTCATACCATTCATAATATCATACATGTACATAGGGTAATGATGTCTGTCTCATTCCACCATTTTTCATACCCCCTCCCTCTAATTTCCTTTTACATATTCTAAAGTTCCCACATTATTCTCTCATTCCTCACTCCCACCCCCATTATATATCATTCTCCACTTATCAGGGAAAACATTCGGCCTTTGGTTTTTTGTGCTTGGCTTATTTCACTAAGCATGATAGTCTCCAATTCCATCAATTTATTTGCAAATGCCATAATATTTTTATTCTTTATGACTGAATAGTATTCCATTGTGTATATATAGCAGAGTTTCTTTATCCATTCATCTGTTGAAGGAGATCTAGGTTGGTTCCACAGTCTAGCTATTGTGAACTGAACTTCTCTAAACATTGATGTGGCTGTGTTACTGTAGTTTGCTGACTTTATGTCCTTTGGGTATAAACCGAGGAGTGAGAAAACTGGATCAAAGTGGGTCCATTCCAAGTTTTCTTAGGATTCTCCATACTGTTTTCCAGAGTGACTACACCAATCTGCAACTTCACCAGCAATGTAAAAGTGTGCCTTTCCCCCCAAATCCATGCCAACATATATTATTGTTGTTTTCTTGATAATAGCCATTCTAATTGGAGTAAGATGAAATCTTAGAATTGTTTTAATTTGCATTTCTCTAATTACTAGAGATGTTGAACACTTTTTCATATATTTATTAATTGTCTGTGTGTCTTCTTCTGTAAAGTGTCTCTCCAGTTCCTTGGCGCATTTATTGATTGGGTTCTTTGTATTTTTGTTTTAAAGTTTTGTAAGTTCTTTATAAATTTTGAAGATAAGTGCTCTATCTGAAGTGTGTGTGGAAAAGATTTTCTCCCACTCTGAATGCTCTCTCTTCACATTCTTGATTGTATATTTTGGTGAGAAAAAGCTTTTTAGTTTGAGTCCATCCTACTATTGATTCTTGCTTTGATTTCTTGTGCTCTGGGAATCTTGTTGAGGAAGTCTGATCCTAAACCAACATGATGAAGATTAGGGTCTTCTTTGTCTTCTATTAGGTGCAGGGGCTCTGGTCTAATTCCTATGTCCTTGATCCATTTTGAGTTGGGTTTTCTCTAGGGTAAGAGATAGATGTTTAATTTCATTTTACTGCATATGGATTTCCAGTTTTGCAAGCCCCATTTGTTGAACAGGCTATCTTTTCTCCATTTTATGTTTTTGCTCCTTTGTCTAGTATGAGGTGACTGTATTTATATGATTTTGTCTCTGTGTCTTCTATTCTGTACCATTGGTCTGCCTGTCTATTTTGGTGCCAATACCATGCTGTTTTTGTTACTATTGCTATATAGTACAGTTTAATGGCAGTATTGTGATACCTCATGTTTCACTTTTTCTACTCAGGATTGTTTTGACTATTTGAGGGCTCTTGTTTTCCCAGATGAAGTTCATGATTGCTTTCTATATTTCTATGAGGAATGTCATTGAGATTTTAAGTGGAATTGCATTGCATGTGTACAGTGCCTTTGGTATAATGGCCATTTTGAAAATGTTAATTCTGCCTATCCAAAAACATGGGAGATCTTTGCATCTTCAAAGGTTTTCTTCAATTTCTTTCTTTAATATTGTGTAGTTTTCATTGTAGAGGTCTTTCACCTCTTTTGTTAGATTAATTCCAAAATATTTCATTTTATTTTTGGGGCTGCTGTGAATGGAGTGGTTTTCCAAATTTCTCTTTTCAGAGGATTCATCACTTATGAATAGAAATGCATTAGACTTACACGTACTGATTTTTATATCTTGCTACTTTGCTGAGTTCATTTATTAGTTCTAGAAGTTTTCTAGTAAAGTTTTTTGGATCTTCTAAATATAGGATCATGTCATCAGCAAATAGTGACAGCTTTAGTTCTTCTTTTCCTATTTGTATCCCTTTAATTTCTTTGGTATGTCTAATTGCTCTGGCAAGTGTTTTAAGGACGATATTGAATAGAAGTGGTGAAAGAGGGCATCCCTGTCTTGTTCCAGTTTTTAGAGGGAATGCTTTCAGTATTTCTCCATTAAGAATGATGTTGGCTGTAGTCTTAGCATAGATAGCCTTTACAATGTTGAGGTATGTTCCTACTATTCCTATTTTTTCCAGTGTTTTAAGGATTAAGTGGTGCTATATTTTATCCAATACTTTCTTAGCATCAATTGAAATAATCATGTGATTCTCAACTTTAAGTCTATTGATATGGTGAATTACATTTATTGATTTCTGGATGTTGAACCAACCTTGCATCCCTGGGATAAACCTTACTTGATTATGGTGCACTATCTTTTTAATATATTTTTGTATACAATTTGCCAGTATTTTGTTAATGATTTTTGCATCTGTTTTCATCAGGGAAATTGGTCTAAAGTTTTCTTTTCTCGATGTGTCTTGTCTGTTTTGGGTATCAGAGTGATATTAGCCTCATAGAATGAATTTGGAAGGGTTCCCTCCTTTCCTATTTCCGGAAATACATTGAGGAGTATTGGTATCAGTTCTTTTTAAAAAGTCTTGTAGAGTTCACTGAGAATCCATCTGGTCCTGGGCTTCTCTTTCTTGGTAGGCTTTTGATGGCTTCTTCTATTTTGATGCTTGAAATTGATCTGTTTATATTGTGTACATCTTCCTGATTCAGTTTGGGAGGATCATATGTCTCTAAAAGTTTGTCAATGTCTTCGATATTTTCTATTTTTTGGAGTATATATTTTCAAAGTAACTTCTAATTATGTTATGTATTTCAATGGTGTCTGTCCTGATCTTTCCTTTTTCATTATGAATTCTAGTAATTTGAGTTTTCTCTCTCCTTCTCTTCATTAGTGTAGCTAGGGATTTATAAATTTTGTGTACTTTCTCAAAGAACAGACTTTTTGTTTTGTTAATTTTTGAATCATTTCCCTTGTTTCAATTTCATTGATTTCAGCTCTGATTTTAATTCTTTCCTGTTTTCTACTATTTTTGGTGTTGATTTGTTCTTCTTTTTCTAGGGCTTTGAGATGTAATGTTAGGTCATTTAGTTGGTGACTTTTTATTTTTTTAATGTATGAACTCAATGCAATGAACTTTCATCTTAGTACTGTTTTCATAGTGTCCCAGAGATTTTGATTTGTTGTGTCATTGTTCTCATTTACCTGTATTTTTAAAATTTCTTCCCTGATGTCTTCTTTTATCATTGCATCATTTAATAGCATATTATTTAGTCTCCAGCTGAATGAGTAGTTTTTGTTTGTTATTTTTTCATTCATTTCTAATTGCATTCCATTATGGTCTGATAGGATACAGGGTAGGATCTCTATTTATTGTATTTACTAATGGCTTTTTTGTGGCATAGCATATGGTTTATTTTGGAGAAGGATCCATGAGCTGCTGAGAAGAAAGTATATTCACTCAATGATGGATGAAATACTTGATAAATATCCATTAAGTCTATATCATTGATTGTATTACTTAGTTTTATAGTTTCTTTGTTCAGTTTTTGTTTGGAGGATCTATCCAGTGGTGAGAAAAGTGTGTTAAAGTCCCCCAGTATTAATGTGTTTTGGTCTATTTGATTCTTAAAAGTGAGAAGGGTTTGTTTGACATATATAAATGCTCCATTGTTTGGGGCATACATATTTAAAATTGTTATATCTTGCTGTTTTATGCATCCCTTAAGCAGTATGAAATGTCCTTCTTTATCTCTTCTGGCTAACTTAGGTTTGAAGTCCACTTTATTTGATATGAGCATGGAGACCCCTGCTTTTTTACTGGGTCCATGTTCATGGTATGTTTTTCCCCGTCCTTTCACCTTTAGTCTTTAGATTTCTTTTTCTATGAGATGAGTCTCTTGAAGGCAGCATATTGCTGGGTATTTCTTTTTAATCCAATCTGTTAGTCTATGCCTTTTGATTATTGACTTTAGGCCATTATTATTGAGATATGATTTGTATTCCTGGTCATTTTGGCTTCTTTTTGGTTTTTTACTTGTCCTTTGATTGGCTTTTTCTTATGGTTGTTCCTCCCTTTGCTGACTTGTATTGTTGTTTTTCACTTCTCCTCACAAAATATTTTGCTGAGAATGTTCTGTAGGGCAGGAATTCTATTTGTAAATTCTTTTAACTTTTGTTTATCGTGGAAAGATTTTATTGCATTTTCAAATACGAAGATTAGTTTTGCTGGGTATAGGATTCTATGTTGGCATCTGTGTTCTTTCAGAGCTTGAAATATATTGTTCCAGGTCCTTCTTGCTTTTAGAGTCTCTGCTGAGAAATCTGCTGATATTTGTATTGGTTTCCCCTTATATGTAATCTGATGCTTTTTTCTCGCAACCTTTAAAATCCTATCTTTATTTTGTATTTGAGGTATTTTCATTTTAATGTGTCTTGGTGTGGTTCTGTTTTAGTTTTGTGCTCCTGGTATTCTTTAAACCTCTTGTATTTGATTTTCCATTTCATTTTTCGGGTTTGGAAAATTTTCTGATATTATTTCATTGAAGAGGTTGTTCATGTCTTTGGTTTGTATCTCTGTGCCTTCCTCAATCTCAATAATTCTTAAATTTGATGTTTTCATGATATCCCATAATTCCTGGAGGTTCCATTTATGACTTCTTAACATCTGCTCAGTTTGTTCAACTTTATTTTCAAGATTAAATATTTTGTCGCCATTGTCTGAGATTTTGTCTTCCATGAGGTCTATTCTGTTGGTGATGCTTTATATTGAGTTTTTATTTTGGTTTGTAGTTTCTTTAATTTCAAGTATTGTTTTTTCAGAATCTCTATCTCTTTATTGAAGTGTTTTTCTGCTTCCTACATTTTCTTCTTTAACTGTTTACTGGAACGGTCATGTATTGCCTGCATTTGTTCTCTTATTAATCTTTTGTTTCACAGATCATTTTAAGTATGCAGATTCTAAACTCTTTTTCTGTTATTTCTACTGCCATGCTGTCATTGGAGTCTATAACAATAGCATCTTGGTTTGTTAGGGACACCTTTCTTCCCCTGTTTTTTTTTTTATGTTGTTTCTATATTTTCCCCTCTAGTAGTGAATATCAGAGATACTGAAGTTTTCCACCCTGCAGGCTTATTATGACCCTGCAGTTTTCCACTACCTCTCCTTCGAAGGGGATAACAATACCAGTAGCACCCAATACAGAGAAAATGTAGCCCTGACCAGATAGCCCCTATAAAGACTTTAACATTATTAAAATAAACAGGAGCAATTCAATTACTACTTGTGGGTGTTTGTAGTTGTGAACAAAAGGATGGAGAAGGATGTAGGATATAAGTGAGTAAATAGAGGTACCTGTCTAAGGAACTCCAGTCTCCTGTAGGTGTGTCAGGAAGGAAGCCACCCTTCCAATGCTGATGGCCATGCCCTCAGGAATAATTCAAAATGCTTGCACCAGCCTTCAGGGAAGCTGGGAAGCCCCAGTTATGGCGTGCTGAGTTAGCCCAGAGGCAGACAGAGTGTCCCTCAGCAGTAGGGGGGAAGAAAGGCAGTTGCAGTTGTCGGTCTCTTTAAGTGATGTGGGGGTGGGGTGGGGGCTCAGCGGTGGTCTGTCTGTGGGGGTCATGGACTCAGTGCTGGCAACCAACCTCAGTGTGGGGGGCAGGTCAGTGATGGCATGTGACCTTGGTGTGGGGAGCTGGTAGGCTCAGAGATGACGTCTGACCTCAGTATGGGGGGGTGGTCTCAGCAAGGCATCTGACCTCGGTGTGGGGCAGCTCAACAATGGCCTCTGACCTTGTTGTGGGGGGCAGGCTCAGCGGTGGTGTCTGACCTGGGTCTGGGGGTGCGGGTGGGCTCAGCAGTTGTGTCTGACCTCAGTGTGGGGAGCGGGTGGGCTCAATGGTGGTGACTGACCTCGGTGTGGGGCAGCAGGTGGGTTCAGCGATGGCATCCGACCTCGGTGTGGGGTCAGGCTCAGCGGTGGTGTCTGACCTCGGTGTGGGGTTGGGCTCAGTGATGGCAACCAACCTCCTCATTTTGACTTTAAATTGAAAATTACCTTCTCCTTTAAAACAGGATACAGAAAGTCACAAAGTGCCATTGCTTCTCTCTACCATTCATGGAGTTCGATTGGTTCAAAATTAGCATCCCATGAAGTCCTTATATACTCCTACACTCAACCCTAGCTGTCCATGTGTGCATCTTGTGCTAATAGGCATATAACAGTGTTGGGGACTATGCCATGCAGACTGCACTGAGATGGCACCCGGCAGCCAGCCAGAGGTTGCTTTGATCACATCGGTGGTAAGAAGGTTGATTAACATAAGCACACCCAGGTGATTTGTCATTGGCCGTATCCAATTACATCCACGTTCACAATGTGTGCACAGGTGTTCCCGAGTGCTCCTGATCATGCCTGCTTGTTTTGACCTGTACCATGACTGGGCAGCTAGATCCTCGCCTCATCTTTGCATAGTTGGCATCAGCCCTACCCTTCACCTCCTGGAGGGGATATAAGCCGACTTTCCTTGAGTGCTGGAGTTCGAGGTTCGAGGCCCCAGGTTCGAGGTTAGAGGTTTCAGGTTCAAGGTTCCAGCTCCCGGGTTTCCTGGTTCATCAATAAACCATTCCGAATTCAAGAGCCTTGCTACTCTTTTGTCCCCTGTGCCAACCCTGTGCCAAATTGACTCTGCTGGATGGAATCAAATGGTGGCCCATATGGGGAATTCTGAGTTCATCTCCCCTCCTGAGAACTCAAACAGTGAGTAGCGAGGTAAGCTGCAGCCCCTGTCTCTAAGGCAGTTAGATGCTCAGGATAGCTGGCCAGGTAGAGAAGTGCAAAAGTGCGTGTATTTTGTGTTGTTTGTGTGTTTGTCAAATTCAAGAGTCTTGCTCTAAGTAGCGAGGTAAGCTGAGGCCCTGTCTCTCTGAGATAGTTAGATGCTCAGGGTAGCTGGCCAGGGAAAGCTGAGCCCCTGTCCCTAGGGCAGTTAGGTGCTCAGGTAAGTTGAGACCCTGTCTCTAGGGCAGTTAACCCCTGTCTCTAGGGCAGTTAGGTACTCAGGTAAGCTGAGACCCTGTCTCTAGGGCAGTTAACCCCTGTCTCTAGGGCAGTTAGGTACTCAGGTAAGCTGAGGCCCTGTCTCTCTCTAAGGCAGTTAGGCACTCAGGATAGCTGGCCAGGTGATGAAATATAAAGAGGATGATAATGGAGCTCTGGAGTGTGTGTATTTAGTGTTGTTGGTGTGTTTGTACTACTGTTAGTGTGGTCTTTGTCCTGCATCAAATTTATTTATTAGAAAAAGATGGGTTCAGAAATATCACAAAATCAGTCTGAAGGGATAATTCAAAAAGGAGGCATAAAAAATATATTACAAGAAGGAGAAGAAGTGCTAGAAGAGACTGAGGAGGATGTTAACTGGAGTAGCCAGAAACAGGAAGGAAGTTCTGAGGAGGAAGGAGATACTGGGGAGGAACTAGAAAATAGGTGAGTTAACACTGCAGAGTTGCTATCTCATGATCTCAGGAAAGATCATGAGATAATTACCCCTCTCAGCTCCCCCTTATGATAAAAGGTGGGAGGACCCGACATTTTGTGGGCACTCTTGTCAACCTTGTTGTGGTGGAGTCCCAAGTGATACCTGGGATCACTGGGACCCTGTGGAAGGCCCATTAAGACTGTCCTGCCCAGTCTTGGTGGACTGTCAGGGGCAGCGATTTCACCAGGCCCTAGAATTTAAAACAATAAAAAATCTTAAAGAGGCAGTCACTACTTATGGGCCCCAAGCTCCATTTACCATGAGTATGGTGGAATTCATTGCAACACTTAATCTGACTCCTAGTGATTGGGCGAGTATGTGTCGAGCAGTTTTGCATGGTGGGCAATATTTAATGTGGAAAGTAACCAATCAAAAGCTCTGTGCAGAGATGGCTCAAAGAAACGTAGCCACAGGTTTCCATCAACAAAACCTGGATATGTTGCTGGGACAAGGACCATATGCTGAACAACAGCAACAAATTATGTATGATCCAGCAGTCTATCTTCAGATAGCTACCGCTGCTGTTAAAGTGTGGAAAACATTACAAGGTCATGGGGACTTGCAAGGGCAATTATCCAAGGTTATACAGGGCTCAAATGAACCATATGCAGAGTTTGTAGACCGTCTGTTACAAACATCAGGCAGAGTGTTTGGGGATTCAGAACAAGCAATGCCTTTAATAAAACAGTTAGCATATGAACAAGTTAATAAATGGTGCAGGGAAGCAATTAGGCCATGGAAAAATAAGGATCTCAATACCTATTTAAAAATATGCAGAGATATTAATGAGTCAGCTATACAGGGTCAAGTACTAGCAGCTGCTGTCACTCAAGGAGTAGCTCAAGCTATGAGGGCCAAACCCAAAAACTGTTTTTCATGTGGACAGCCAGGACATTTTAAAAGGGACTATCCAAACCCAAGTCATAGTACAAAAAAAAAAAAAAATACCCAGAGTATGTCCAAAATGTAAAAAAGGAAAACATTGGGCAAGTGAGTGTAAATTTGTAATTGACATTGAAGGAAAACCACTCCCCAAAAACGAGATGAGGGTCCCTCAGGCTCGGGCCTCACAAATATTTGGAACCCTGAAGGAAGGACAGCCAGTGGCAGATCCCATCAGAATGATCCCTCGAACCCATTAACCATTAATTCCCTCATCAGACATACAACAGGGAGCACAGGATTGGACCTCTGTGCTGCCACCAGAATAGTATTAACTCCAGAAATGGGGATTCAATTAATACCTAAAGGTATCTATGGACCTCTTAAATCGGGAACAGTAGGTTTACTATTTGGGCGCAGTTCTGCTGCCCTAAGAGGACTCCATATAACACAAGAGTAATTGATCCAGATTATGAAGGAGAGATAAAAATAATGGTCAGTTCCCCAAAAGGTATTTCTGTTATAAATCAGGGGGATAAAATAGCACAAATACTGGTGATACCCAGTGAACATGACAAATATTTAGCAAAAAAGAATAAAAGAAATAAATTGGGGTTTGGATCCACGGGGGAACCTATGACCATGCTTGCCTTAGATCTAAACACTCGCCCCATGTATACTATAAGAATAAATGACAAGGAATTTAATGGGTTATTAGACACTGGAGCTGATCTTAGTATCATAACATTGACCCAATGGCCAAAAGATTGGCCTCTTCAAAAGGCTGACCAGACCTTACGAGGTTTGGTGGTTGCCTCAAACCCACCCCAGAGTGCACAGTTATTGAAATGGACAGATACAGAAGGAAATTATGGTACTTTCCAACCCTATGTCTTAAGAGATTTACCCATTAATTTATGGGGGAGAGACATATTAAGACAATTATAGATCAAATTGACTAATGAACATATGCATATTAACCTGACATGTTGTAATATCTTGGTGAACCAGGGATCTATACCTGGAAAAGGACTGGGAGCACATTCACAGGGAATAACTGGACCCGTCCAAGCTATGAGGAGGAGTAATAAAGAGGGACTGGGTTTTCAGAGGGGGCCATTGAGTCAATAAAAATTACATGGAAATCACAAAAGGCTGTTTGGATACCTCAGTGGCCCCTCAATACTCAAAAGTTACAAGCAGTCAGAGTTAGTAAGACAACAACTGGCCTTAGGCCATTTACAACCTTCTACGTCTCCTTTCAATACACCTATCTTTGTAATTAAAAAGAAATCAGGAAAGTGGCAACTCCTCCAAGATCTTAGAGCAATTAATAATCAAATGGTAATAATGGGAGCAGCTCAATCTGACCTCCCTCAATTGTCTGCTATTCTGAAGGATTGGAGAATTATAGTTTTAGACATAAAAGATTGCTTCTTTTCTATACCACTTCATAAGGAAGATACCTGCAGATTTGCTTTTACTGTACCAGCTACTAACTACGAAGGACCTGATCAAAGATATGAATGGACAGTATTGCTGCAAGGCATGGGTAATAACCTCACTATGTGTCAGGTCTATGTAGACAAAGCTTTACAACCTATTAGAAAATCTGATAAAGACCTAAAGATCTATCATTATATGGATGATGTCTTATAAGCTCATCCTGATCAAGACAAACTTTTTAGAGTATATGATGGTCTGGTGAAAAATCTTCTTCGATTCAGATTAGAGATAGTGGAGGATAAATTACAGAGTTCTTGCCCCATTACCTACCTTGGTGCCATTATTTTTTTTATTTCAATATTTGCCTCTTATTTATTTATTTTTTATTATTGTATACAAATGGGATACATGTTGTTTCTCTATTTGTACATAGTGTCAAGGCATACCATTTGTGTAATCATACGTTTACATAGGGCAATGATGTTTGATTATTTTTTTCCCTTCCCACCCACCCCTCCCACCCCTCTTTTCCCTCTATACAGTCCTTCTTTTCTTCATTCTTACCACTCCCCTTATCCCTAACCCTAAACCTAACCCTAAACCTAATGCTAACCCCTCCCACCCCCCATTATATGTCCTCATCCGCTTATCAGCGAGATCATTCGTCCTTTAGTTTTTTGAGATTGGCTTATCTCACTTAGCATGATATTCTCCAATTTCATCCATTTGCCTGCAAATGCCATAATTTTATCACTCTTCATGGCGGAGTAATATTCCATTGTATATATATATGCCACAGTTTCTTTATCCATTCATCAACTGAAGGGCATCTAGGTTGGTTCCACAATCTGGCTATGGTGAATTGAGCAGCAATGAACATTGATGTGGCTGTATCTCTGTAGTATGCTGATTTTAAGTCCTTTGGGTATAGGCCAAGGAGTGGGGTAGCTGGGTCGAATGGTGGTTCCATTCCAAGCTTTCTGAGGAATCTCCACACTGCTTTCCAGAGTGGCTGCACTAATTTGCAAACCCACCAGCAATGTATGAGTGTTCCTTTTTCACCACATCCTTGCCAACACCTATTGTTGCTTGTGTTCTTGATAATCGCCATTCTAATTGGATTGAGATGAAATCTTAGGGTAGTTTTGATTTGCATTTCCCTTATTACTAGAGATGTTGAGCATTTTTTCATATATCTGTTGATTACTTGTACATCTTCTTCTGTGAAGTGTCTGTTCATTTCCTTAGCCCATTTGTTGATTGGATTATTTGTATTCTTCGTGTAGAGTTTTTTGAGTTCTTTATAGATTCTGGAAATTAGCGCTCTATCTGAAGTATGGTTGGCAAAGATATTCGCCCACTCTGTAGGCTCTCTCTTCACATTGCTGATAGTTTCCTTTGCTGAGAGAAAGCTTTTTAGTTTGAATCTATCCCAGTTAAAATTCTTGCTTTTATTTCTTGTGCTATGGGAAGAAGAAGTCTCATCCTAAGCCAACAAGTTGAAGATTTGGACCTACTTTTTCTTCTCTAAGATGCAGGGTCTCTGGTCTGATTCCGAGGTCCTTGATCCATTTTGAGTTTAGTTTCATGCATGGTGAGAGATATGGGTTTAGTTTCATTCTGTTGCTTATGGTTTTCCAATTCTCCCAGCACCATTTGTTGAAGAGGCTATCTTTTCTCCATTGCCTATTTTTGGCACCTTTGTCTAGTATGAGAAAATTGTATTTATTTGGGTTTGTGTCCATGTCCTCTATTCTGTTCCATTGATCTACCTGTCTATTTTGGTACCAATACCATGCCGTTTTTGTTACTATTGCTTTGTAGTAGAGTTGAAGATCTGGTATTGCAATACCCCCTGCTTTGCTCTTGCTACTAAGGATTGCTTTAGCTATTTTAGGTTTTTTATTCTTCCAGATGAATTTCATAATTGCTTGCTCTATTTCTGTAAGGTACATCATTGGGATTTTAAGTGGAATTGCATTGAATCTGTATAGCACTTTAGGTAGTATAGCCATTTTGACAATATTAATTCTGCCTATCCAGGAACATGGGAGATCTTTCCATCTTCTAAGGTTTTCTTTAATTTCTTTCTTTAGTGTTCTGTAGTTCTCATTGTAGAGGTCTTTCACCTCTTTTGTGAGATTGATTCCCAAGTATTTTATTTTTTTCAATGCTATTGTGAATGGGGTAATTTTCCTAATTTCTCTTTCTGAAGATTCATCACTTATGTATAAAAATGCATTGGATTTATGAGCATTGATCTTGTAACCTGCTACTTTACTGAATTCACTTATGAGTTCTAAAAGTTTTCTGGTGGAATTTCCAGGCTCCTCTAAATATATAATCATGTCATCAGCGAACAGGGATAGTTTGAGTTCTTCTTTTCCTATTCGTATCCCTTTAATTTCTTTGGTTTGTCTAATTGCTCTGGCTAGAGTCTCAAGGACGATGTTGAAAAGAAGTGGTGAAAGAGGGCATCCCTGCCTTGTTCCAGTTTTTAGGGGGAACGCTTTCAGTTTTTCACCGTTTAGAATGGTATTGGCCATGGGCTTAGCATAGATGGCCTTTATAATGTTAAGCAATGTTCGCAGTACCCCAATTTTTTCTAGTGTTTTGAGCATGAAGGGGTGCTGTATTTTATCGAATGCTTTTTCTGCATCTATTGAAATGATTATGTGATTCTTAACTTTAAGTCTGTTGATATGGTGAATGACATTTATTGATTTCCGAATGTTGAACCAACCTTGCATCCCTGGGATAAAACCCACTTGATCGTGGTGCACTATCTTTTTAATATATATTTGTATGCGATTTGCTAAAATTTTGTTGAGAATTTTTGCATAGATGTTCATTAAGGATATTGGTCTGAAATTTTCTTTCCTCGATGTGTCTCTGTCTGGTTTAGGTATCAGGGTAATATTGGCTTCATAGAATGAGATTGGGAGGGTTCCCTCCTCTTCTATTTCATGGAATACTTTGAGGAGTATTGGAATGAGCTCTTCTTTAAAGGTTTTGTAGAACTCGGCTGAGAACCCATCTGGTCCCGGACTTTTCTTGGTTGGTAGGCTTTTGATGACCTCTTCTATTTCATTGCTTGAAATTGGTTTATTTAAGTTGTGTATGTCCTCCTCGTTCAGTTTAGGTAATTCATATGTCTCTAGAAATTTGTTGATGTCTTTGAGGTTTTCTGTTTTGTTGGAGTATAGATTTTCAAAATAGCTTCTAATTATGTTTTGTATTTCAGTCGTGTCTGTTGTGATGTTTCCTTGTTCATTCTGAATTTTAGTGATTTGAGTTTTCTCCCTCTTTCTCTTTACTAGTGTGGCTAAGGGTTTATCAATTTTATTTATTTTTTCAAAGAACCAACTATTTACTTTGTTAATATTTCCAATTGTTTCTTTTGTTTCTATTTTGTTGATTTTGGCTCTGATTTTAACTATTTCCTGTCTTCTACTACTTTTGGTGTTGGTCTGCTCTTCTTTTTCTAGGGCTTTGAGCTGTAGTGTTAAGTCGTTTATTTGTTGATTTCTACTTCTTTCTTTGAATGTGCCCCATGAAATAAATCTTCCTCTAAGTACTGCTTTCATAGTGTCCCAGAGATTTTGATATGATGTGTCTTTGTTCTCGATTACTTCTAAGAATTTTTAAATTTCCCTCCTGATGTCTTCTGTTATCCATTCATCATATAATAGTGTATTATTTAATCTCCAGGTATTGGAGAAGTTTCTGTTTTTTATTCTGTCATTTTTTTCTAATTTCAATCCATTATGATCTGATAGAGTACAAGGTAGTATCTCTATCTTCTTGTATTTGCTAACAGTAGCTTTGTGGCATAAAATATGGTCTATTTTAGAGAAGGATCCATGTGCTGCTGAGAAGAAAGTGTATTCGTTCTTTGTTGGATGGTATATTGTATATATGTCTGTTAAGTCTAAATTGTTGACTGTGTTATTGAAATCTATGGTTTCTTTGTTCAATTTTTGTTTGGAAGATCTATCCAGTGGTGAGAGAGGTGTGTTAAAATCGCCTAGTATTATTGTGTTGTGGTGTATTTGATATCTGGAATTGAGAAGGATTTGTTTGACATACATGGATGAGCCAATGTTCAGGGCATAGATATTTATGATTGTTATGTCTTGCTGATTTATGCTTCCCTTAAGCAGCATGTAATGTCCTTCTTTATCCCTTCTGACTAGTTTTGGTTTGAAGTCTACATTATCTGAAATGAGGATGGATACTCCAGCTTTTTTGCTGTGTCCGTGTGCATGGTATGTTTTTCCCCATCCTTTCACCTTTAGTCTATGGGTATCTCTTTCTATGAGATGAGTCTCTTGCAGGCAGCATATTGTTGGATTTTTCTTTTTAATCCAATCTGCCAGTGTATGTCTTTTGATTGATGAGTTCAAGCCATTAACATTCAGGGTTATTATTGTGATATGATTTGTATTCCCAGTCATTTGACTCATATTTGTTTTTGACATGATTTGGTTTCTCCTTTATTTGGTTATTCCTTTAGGCTAGCGCCTCCTGTTGCTGATTTGCATCGTTGTTTTTCATCTCTTCCTCATGGAATATTTTGCTGAGAATGTTCTGTAATGCTGGCTTTCTTTTTCTAAATTCCTTTAGCTTTTGTTTACCATGGAAGGATCTTATTTCATCGTCAAATTTGAAGGTAAGTTTTGCTGAGTATAATATTCTTGGTTGGCATCCATTTTCTTTCAGGGCTTGGTAAATGTTGTTCCAGGTCCTTCTAGCTTTTAGGGTCTGGATTGAAAAATCTGCTGATATTCTTATTGGTTTCCCTCTGAATGTAATTTGATTCTTTTCTCTCACAGCCTTTAAATTCTGTCTTTATTTTGTATGTTAGGTATTTTCATAATAATGTGCCTTGGTGTGGGTCCGTTGTAATTTTGTATGTTTGGCGTTCTATAAGCCTCTTGTACTTGGTTTTCCATTTCATTCTTCAGATTTAGGAAATTTTCTGATATTATTTCATTGAATAGATTGTTCATTCCTTTGGTTTGTTTCTCTAAGCCTTCCTGAATCCCAATAATTCTTAAATTTGGCCTTTTCTTGATATCCCATAATTCTTGTAGATTCTGTTCATGATTTCTTACCATCTTCTCTGTTTGGCCAACTTTGTTTTCAAGATTAAATAATTTGTCTTCAATGTCTGAGGTTCTTTCTTCAAGGTGTTCTATCCTATTGGTTATGCTTTCTATGGAGTTTTTAACTTGGTTTATTGTTTCCTTCATTTCAAGGATTTCAGGTTGTTTTTTTTTTCAGTATCTCTAACTCTTTATTGAAATGATCTCTTGCTTCCCCTATTTGGTCTTTTAACTGTTGATTGGTGCGATCATTTAATGCCTGCATTTGCTCTTTCATCTCCTCCTTCAATGCCTGCATTTGCTTTCATCTCCTCATTTGCTTCCCTGATCGTTTTAATTGTGTACATTCTGAACTCCCTTTCTGACATTTCTTCTGCTGTGCTGTCATTGGGTTTTATTGATGTAGTATCTAGGTTTGTTTGGGATATTTTCTTCCCTTGTTTTCTCATATTGGTGAGCTGTCAGTGGGACCCTGAGATATTCCAGATTTCCTCTATTGGCTTATAGTGTCCTGGTAGATTTCCAGTGTATCACCTCCCAGCCTTCAGTAGCCTGATATCTTGGAGGAATTTGATAATGCTGTGCATCCGAAGAAAGCTGCCCCTAGCCCCCTACTGATTCCAGGGTTTGGAGCTGGCTCTGTGCGGAAAGGCTCTCACTGGGGCCCTGCACCGTGCAGCTGGCCATGTGGGAGGAGCCCACCGCCGGAGTGTGGAAGGCTACCTGGGGAAGACTCTAGCTGCCCTGCCCTCCTCTGATAAGCCACCCCTATCTGTGCCTGCTGCCCAGGCCAAGTTTTGCCCAATGGGGGAGACTCACCCCATGACTCTATTTTTGTCCAAGTCTCTCAAAGCCTCCCCTTCTTGAGTCCTGGGTTCTGGAGCGACTGGAGATGCAGTCACCCTCTAGTCCGCCATCTTGGATCACCCCATGGAAATAGCCCGTAGCCAGAGTAGGCAGAGCCGCCTGGAGAAGTCTCTGGCTGCCCTGCCCTGATCCCAGAGGCTGCTTGTGGAACGAAACTCTCCGTTGGTTCGGGGACTTGTGGCTGGCTTTATGTAGAAAGGCTCTCACTGGGCGGTCTGCTCCGAGAAGCTAGCCGTGAAAGGCAACTCCCACCGCAGGGGTCCAGGCTGCTTGGGGAAGTCTCTGGCTGCCCTATCCTGGTCCCTGAAGCTGCTTGCATGCCAGAGTACGCTGAGCTGGCTCCGGGACTTGGAGCTTGTTCTGGTCAGAAAGGCTCTCACTAGGGGGCCTGCTCCAAGAACCTGGCGAAGTTGGCTGTGTGGGTGGGGCCCACTGCTGGAGCATGCAGGGCTGCCTGTGGAAGACTCTAGCTGCCCTGTCCTGCTCCGATAAGCCACCTCTATCTGGGCCTGCCACCCGGGCCGAGCTTTACCCAGTGGGCAGACTCACCCATGGCTCTATTTCAGTCCGAGTCTCTCAATGCCTCCCCTTCTTAACTCCTGGGTTCTGGAGTGACTGGGGGTGCAGTCACCCTCTAGTCTGCCATCTTGGATTGCCCTGTGGAAAAGAGCCTGTGGCCGGAGTGGGCAGAGCCGCTTGAAGAGGTCTCTGGCTGCCCTGCCCTGATCCCAGAGGCTGCTTGCGGATCGAAGCTCTCCGTTGGTTCGGGGACTTGTGGCTGGCTCTATGTAGAAAGGCTCTCACTGGGCGGTCTGCTCTGGGAAGCTAACCTTGAAAGGCACCTTCAACCGCAGGGGTCCAGGCTGCTTGGGGAAGTCTCTGGCTGCCCTATCCTGGTCCCTGAAGCTGCTTGCGTGCCAGAGTACGCTGCGCTGGCTCCAGGACTTGGAGTTTGTTCTGGTCAGAAAGGCTCTCACTAGGGGGCCTGCTCCAAGAACCTGGAGAAGCTGGCTGTGTCTTGGTGCCATTATTGACAAAACCTTAATACGACCCCAAAAGGTTACATTTACGATGGATAGATTAAAAACATTAAACAATTTCCAGAAACTTTTGGGAGATATAAACTGGGTAAGACCATATTTAAAATTAACAACTGAAGACCTTGGACCATTATTTGATATTCTTAAGGGAAGTGGTGATCCCGCCTTGCCCCGGGAAATTACCACAGAAGCTAGAAAAGCATTGTGTAAGGTAGAAGATGCCATTACAAAGGCACATTTAGATTGGGTAGATATAACTAAGCCTATATTACTGATAATCATAGCCACCATCGGAAGTCCTACAGGAGTGTTCTGGCAAGGACCTACTTATTGGGTCCATCTTTACTATAGCCAAAAGATAACTCTAGCGAATTATCCAGAATTAGTGGGAAAGTTAATAAAAAAGGCAATAACTAATGCTATAGGAATTTTTGGCATTGTTCCAAAAAACATTATCACTCCTTATAAACCAGAAACTATAATTGAGCTCACACAAGAATCAGAAGTATGGGCTACCATTATATGTAATTATAATCCAAATTTTAATAACCACCACCCTGGGGACCCAATGATTCAAATGTTCATCAGACACCCATTCATATTTCCTAAGGTCACCACAAAAGATCCCATACCAAATGTTATAACTTGCTTTTCTGATGGGTCTAGTAATGGAACAGCTGCTATAGTCACGCCAACACAGACATTTACTTTTCTTTATCCTTCACAGTCTTCCCAGAAGATAGAGCTTCTAGTCATTTGTCAAATTTTCCAAATGTTCCCAAATCAGCCATTTAATTTGTTCTCTGACAGCAAATACATAGTCAATGCTCTAAATATCATAGAAATTGTATCAAAAATACCCTCAGCATTTAACATTCATTCCTCATTATCTACAATTCAAAAGTTAATTTGGGACCATAAGGAACCATTTTTTGTTGGGCATATTAGGGCTCATACCGGGTTACCAGGACCTCTCAGTATGGGTAACACTTTAGCAGACTTAGCTACCAGAGACGTACATAATTTTTCCAAGTTCTTAGAAGCAGAAAATTTCCATAAAAACTTCCATGTTAACACTAACGCTGTTCAAAAACATTTTAAATTGACTAAAGAACAAGATAGAACTATTGTCAAAAATTGTCAACATTGTGTCACTTATCTCTCAGTACCTCAAAATAAGCTTTTTCGGCATCTATTGAAATAATCATGTGATTCTTGACTTTAAGTTCATTGATATGGTGAATTACATTTATTGTTTTCCGAATGTTGAACCAACCTTGCACCCCTGGGATAAAACCCACTTGATCGTGGTACACTATCTTTTTAATATATTTTTGTATGTGATTTGCTAAAATTTTGTAGAGAATTTTTACATCGATGTTCATTAAGGATATTGGTCTGAAATTTTCTTTCCTCGATGTGTCTCTGTCTGGTTTAGGTATCAGGGTGATATTGGCTTTATAGAATGAGTTTGGGGGGGTTCCCTCCTCTTCTATTTCATGGAATACTTTGAGAAGTATTGGAATGAGCTCTTCTTTAAAGGTTTTGTAGAACTCGACTGAGAACCCATCTGGTCCCAAACTTTTCTTCGTTGGTAGGCTTTTGATGACTTCTTCTATTTCATTACTTGAAGCTGATCTATTTAAATTGTGTATGCCCTCCTGGTTCAGTTTAGGTAATTCATATGTCTCTAGAAACCTGTTGATGTCTTTGAGATTTTCTATTTTGTTGGAGTAGAGATTTTCAAAATAGCTTCTAATTATGTTTTGTATTTCACTCGTGTCTGTTGTGATATTTCCTTGTTCATTCCGAATTTTAGTAATTCGAGTTTTCTCTCTCCTTCTCTTTGTTAGTGTGGGTTTTTTCAGTTTTGTTTATTTTTTCAATGAAACAACTATTTATTTTGTCAATTTTTTAATTGTTTCTTTTGTTTCAGTTTCACTGATTTCAGCTCTGATATTAACTATTTCCTGTCTTCTACTACTTTTGGTGTTGCTTTGTTTTCCTTTATCTAGGGCTTTGCACTACAGTGTTAGGTCATTTATTTGTTGATTTTTCTTCCTTTATTGAATTTGCTCCATGAAATAAAATTTCCTCTAAGTACTGCTTTCATAGTGTCCCAGAGATTTTGGTATGATGTATCTTTGTTCTCATTCACATCTAAGAATTTTATTTCCCTCCTGATGTCTTCTGTTATCCATTCATCATATAATAGCATATTGTTTAATCTCCAGGTGTTGGAGTAGTTCTGGTTTTTACTCTTGTCATTTATTTCTAATTTTAATCCATTATGATCTGATAGAATACAAGGTAGTGCCTCTATCTTCTTGTACTTGCTAACATTAGCTTTGTGGCATAAAATATGGTCTATTTTAGAGAAGAATCCATGTGCTGCTGAGAAGAAAGTGTATTCGCTTTGTTGGATAGTATATTCTGTAAATGTCTGTTAAGTCTAAATTATTGATTGTCTTATTGAAATCTATGGTTTCTTTGTTCAATTTTTGTTTGGAGGATCTGTCAGTGGTGAGTGAGGTGTGTTAAAATCACCTAGTATTATTTTGTTGTGGTCATTTGATTTCTGAAATTGAGAAGGATTTGTTTGACATACATGGATGAGTCACTACTTGGGGCATAGATATTTATGATTGTTATGTCCTGCTGATTTATGGTTACCTTATACTGTATGAAATGTTCTTCTTTATCCTTTCTGGCTAACTTTGGCTTGAAGTCCACATTATCTGATATAAGGATAGATACTCTGGTTTTTTACTGAATCCATGTGCATGGTTTGTTTTTTCACATTCTTTCACTTTTAATCTGTGGGTATCTCTTTCTATGAAATGAGTCTCTTGCAGGCAGCATATTGTTGGATCTTTCTTTTTAATCCAATATGCCAATCTATGTCTTTTGTTTGATGAGTTCAGGCCATTAACATTCAGGGTTATTATTGAATGTTAATTAATCTTGTTAACCATTTGTATTCCCAGTCATTTGGCTCATTTTTGTTTTTTGACTCAACTTGGTTTCTCCTTTATTTGGCTCTTACTTTAGGATAGTTCCTCCCTTTGGTGATTTGAATCATTGTTTTTCTTCTCTTCCTCATGGAATATTTTGCTGAGAATGTTCTGTAATGCCAGCTTCCTTTTTGTAAATTCTTTTACTTTTGTTTATCATGGAAGGATTTTATTTCATCATCAAATCTGAAGGTAAGTTTTGCTGGGTATAAGATTCTTGGTTGACGTCCATTTTCTTTCCAGGCTTGAAAAATGTTGTTCCAGGCCCTTCTAGCTTTTAGGGTCTGTATTGAAAAATCTGTTGATATCCATATTAATTTCCCACTGAATGTAATTTGATTCTTTTCTATTGCAGCATTTAAAATTCTGTCTTTATTTCGTATGTTATGTATTTTCATTATAATGTGCCTTGGTGTGTGTCTGTTATAATTTTGTATATTTGGAGTCTTATAAGTCTTTTGTCCTTGATTTACCATTTCATTCTTTACATTTGGGAAATTTTCTGATATTATGTAATTGAATAGATTGTTCATTCCTTTGGTTTGTTTTTCTGTGCCTTCCTCAATCCCAATAATTCTTAAAATTAACCTTTTCATGATATCCCATAATTCTTGTAGATTCTGTTCATGATTTTTTACCATCTTCTCTGTTTGTTCAACTTTGTTTTCAAGGTTCAATATTTTGTCTTCAGTGTCAGATGTTCTGTCTTCCAGGTGTTCTATCCTGTTAATTATGCTTTCTGTGGAGTTTTAAATTTGGTTTATTGTTTCATTCATTTCAAGGATTTCTTTTTTTTTTTTCAGTATCTCTAACTCTTTATTGAAATGATCTTTTGCTTCCCGTATTTGCTCTTTAACTTTTGATTGGTACAATCATTCAATGCCTGCATTTGCTCTTTCATCTCATCATTTGCTTCCATGATCATTTAATTATGTACTTTCTGAATTCCCTTTGTGACATTTCTTCTGCCATGCTGTCATTGCATTTTGTTGATGCAGCATCTAGGTTTGTTTGGGACATTTTCTTCCCTTGCTTTCTCATATTGGTCAGGTATCAGTGAAACTCTGAGATACAGCAGATTTTCTCTATTGGCTTATAGTGTGTCTGTAGATTTCCAATAATTCACCCCTAGCCTTCAGTAGCCTGAAGTCTTGGAGAAACTTGATAATGCAGTGCTCCACAAGAAATCTGCCCCTCTAGGTGTGGTGGCCTTCAGGTTGTGTATATTCCCTGCTAGTGGGCAGAGGTAACTCCACTTGTTGACTGATGGTCAGCCAAAGGGGCATGTCTGGTCTGGGCCTGTGTCTGGTCTGCTGCCCAGGCCAGGGTAGCCTAGCTGTGTGAATATGGGGGACCCTGGCTGTGCACGGAAGCCTCTCACTGGCTGACCCTGCTCCAAGAAGCTCCCTGCAGTCTGGGCCTGCCACAGGGGTCCATTATTCTTTTTAAGGGCATTTGGTTTGGTTGCATAGTTGACCTATTATGAATTGAGATGCTGTAAACATTGATGTTGTTGTGTTACTATAGTATGCTGATATTAAGTCCTTTCAGTATAAACCACAGAGAGGGATAGCTGGGTCAAATGGTGAGTCCATTCTAGGTGTTCTTAGGAATCTCCATACTGCTTTCCAGAGTATTTCACCATTTTTCCATTTTCCAGATTTTCACCATTTTTCAGTCCCACCAACAACATATGAGTGTACATTTCCCCCCACCTCTTCACCAACACTTATTATTGCTTGTATTCTTGATAACTACCATTCTGACTGGAGTCAGATGAAATCTTAGTTTTGATTTGCATTTCTGTTATTGCAAGAGATGATGAACATTTTTTCACATTTGTTGATCAATTGTATTTTTTCTTCTGTGAAGTGTCTGTTCAGTTCCTTAGCCCATTTATTGATTGGGTTATTTGATATTTTGGTGTTAAGTATTTGGAGTTCTGTATGTATCTTGTAGTTTAGTGCTCTTTCTGCAGTGAGGGTGGTAAGACTTGTTCCCATTCTGTAGGTTCTCTCTTCAAATTGTTGATTGTTTCCTTTGCTGAGAAGAAGTTTTTTGGTTGAATTAATCCCATTTACTGATTATTAGTTTTACATCTTGCACTTTAGAAGTCTTGTTAAGGGAGTCAGGTGCTAAACTGGCATGAAGATTTGGGCCTAGTTTTTGTTCTATTAGGCACAGGGTCTCTGTTCTAGTGCCTGAGTCTTTGATCCACATTGGGTTGATTTTTTTGTGCAGTGTGAGAGATAAAGGTTTAATTTCATTTTGCAACATATCAATTTTCATTTTTCCCAGAACCATTTGTTGAATAGACTATCTATTCCCCAATGTATGTTTTTGGCACCTTTGTTTAGTATGAGATAACCATATTTACAGGGGTTTGTCTCTGTGTCTTTTATTTTGTACCATTGGTGTACATGTCAATTTTGGTGCCAATACCATGCCATTATTTTACTCTTGCTCTGTAGTATAGTTTAAGATCTAGTATTGTTATGTCTTCTGCTTCACTCTTCTCACTAATGATTGCCTTGGGTATTCTGGATCTCTTTTTATCCAAATGACTTTCATGATTGCCTTTTCTGTTTCTATGAGTAATGTCATTGAAATTTTAATAGGAATTGCACTGAGTCCGTATAACACTTTTGGTAGCATGGCCTTTTTGACAATGTTAATCCTGCATATCCATGAGCATGGAGGTCTCTCCATCTTCAATAACATTCTTCAGTTCCTTCTTTCAAGATTCTTCAGGTTTCATTGTAGAGATCTTTCACCCACTTGATTAGATGTTTTCCAAATATTGTATTTTTTTTTTTGGTTGAAGTTATTGTGAACAGGATAGCTTTCCTCATTTGTTTCTCAGAGAGTTCTTTTTTGGAGAACAGTAAAGCTACTGATTTTTGTATGTTGATCTTGTGTCCTGCTAGTTGCTAAATTTCTTGATCTGTTCACGTGTTTTTGTGGCAGTTTTTGGGTCTTCAAATTACAGGATTATGTCATCAGCAAACAGTGATAATTTGACCACTTTTCCTTCCTGTACTGCTTAATTTCCCTTTTCTATCTAGACTTTCCAACTAGATTTTCAGGAAGTGTATTGAGTATGCATAGGGACAGTGGACTTGCTTGTGTTTTTCCTGATGTTGGAGGAAATATTTACATTTTTTTTTAATTCTGCACGATGGCTTTGAGTTTGTCCTATGTCATCTTTGGAATGTTGATACACGTTCCTTTCTCACTAGTGTTTCCAGCATTTTAAACATGCATATATACTGGATATTGTTAATGATTTTACTGTATCTATTGCGATGACCATATGGTTTTTGTCCTCCATTCTATTTGTGTGGTGAATCACATTTATTGATTTACAAGTGATAAAACCACCTTGCATCCCAGAGATGAAATGCATTTGATCATGGTACACTATTGTATGTTTTACAAATTTATATTTGTGCACTATATGTACATATAATTTGGGACATTTTTTGACAGAATTATATGAGGATGGAACATAATTTGCTGAAATTCCTTCCCCAGTACTTCCCCTTTCTCTTCTGTCCTCCCTTGCACAGTCCCATTCCCCCTATTCTACTGTCCTTTCTTTTGCTTATACATTTTTAAAAATCATGCATACAGATATATATATATATGAAATTCATTGTGGCACATTCATATATGTACATAGGATAGTTTCATTGATTTCATTCCATTGTTCCTCTCTTTTCTGTCCCTCATTTCTCCCCCTAAATTCTCTTTTTTCACTTCACTGGTCTCTCTTCCATTTTCTTGTGTTTCCTCCCTCCAGCTCCCATTTTGCTCTAGCTCCTGCACATGAATGAAAACCATTGACCATTGACTTTCTGAGTCTGACTTACATTACCCAGCATGATGTCCTGCAGTTTCATCCATTTACTGGCAGTTGCCACAATTTCATTTTTTTATTGCTGAGTAAACTCCAGTGTGAACACACACACATTTTTTTCTCCAATTTTCTGTTGATGAGCATCCAAGCTGGTTACATAGCTAGCTTATTTTGAATTGCAGTGATATAAACATTGATATGGCTCTATCACTATAATAAGCAGAACTTTTGGATAAATGCCAAGGAGTGGGATACCTGGGCCACATGTTTGCTACTTCCTACTCTTTGGTGGACTCTCCATACTGCTTTCTAGAATGAGTGTGACAATTTGCAGTGTCACCAACAATGTATACGAGTACTTTTTTCCCCACATCCTTGCCAGCATAGGATCAAGTCATTAGCAAAAAGAAAATTTGGTTCTTTTTATATGTTTATTTATATTTTTCATATAGTTAATTATTCTATTTATGTCAACATAATTTCCTTTTCTTTGCTGATTGCTCTGTCAAGTGTTTCAAGACGAATGCTGAAAAGGAGTGGTGAGATGGATTTTCTTGTTTTATTTCTGATTTTAGAAGAAATGCTTTCAGTTTTCCTGTGTTTAGTATGATGATGGCCTTAGGTGTAATTTTTACAATGTTGAGGTAAATTCCATGTCTATCTAGATTCTCTAGTGTTAAGCATGAATTATGTTGGACTGTGTCAAATTATTTTTCTGCATCTTTTGAGATAATCATGTGGGAATTTTCTGGGCCATAAAGAAGAAAAGATTATGTCTTTGGCAGGAGAATGGATGGAGGAGGGGAACATCATGTTAAGTAGCATAAGCTGCACTCAAAAAGTTAAGGGTCCTTTGTGTCCTCTCATAAGTGGAAGATAGAGAGAAGAAAGAACAAAAGGGATTTCATGAAAACTAGAGGGAGAAAAGTAGATTCAAGGATGAAAATAATTGGGGCGCAAGGTGAGGTAGTGGGCAATGAAACTGACTTATGTGATGTGCATTGGCAAACATATCAAAATGAATTCCACTATTTCATACAATTATACTTCACCAATGAAACTCTTATGCCTAAGTGTGAATGTTCTCAATTCATCCTGTTGGTGAGCCAGCTGGTTGAGTTGGTTTAAGTCTCTCATGAAACTTTCAAGTTTTCAAGTATTGTGTTGTTATAATTTTCTCACCCCCATATTTCTTCCTCTTTTCTTCTGCTACTCTGATGTATTGATGTGAATCTGTTGGTTTTGTCCTACGGGGTGAGACTTTCTTCATTTCTCTTCAAACACTGTATGTTGTTCTCACTGGGTGCTACTTGCTGATCTCTGCCAGCACACTGGCTTTCTCAATTGTCATTGTTTCTTCCACTGAGAACATTCATGGACTTTAAATTTTGGTTCCTTTGTTTATGAATACTATTCCTTCCCTTTGATATTCATTATACCTTCTATTCCTTGGCTTACATTCTCCTTTCAAATATGAGCAAGTGTCTTTACTGCTGGGTTGAAAAATTTGTTAGCTAGTTTGAGCATTTTTGTAGTTCTCCTTTCAGTTTGGTCACAAGTAATTGGAACTGATTTGTTGATCCATCGTTGGGTGTGTATTGATTGATGTTCTTTCTTGGAAGGGGAGATTTTGTGGATCAAACTTCAATCCCATGACCACAGAATTTAGCCTATCAGGTCCAACCCCATGACCACAGAATTCAGCCTATCAGGCCCTGTCTTATGCAGGGTCCCAGTCTCACCAGAAGGAAATGTCTGGGTTGGGACTCACAAACCTCAGTGCCAGGCCACATCTGACCATGGAGGCCTCTGAGTGGAAGGTGTATGTTCAATTACAATGTTTAATACTTTGATGGTTTTGTGTAAACAACCTCTAACACTAGGATAATATTCAAAGTTGTTTCCTTAGTGATGTTTGATTTTTATGCTGGACACATGGATAATGCAGTTCAGAACTTGGGATCCTATTTATATCAATAGAGAATGTGTTTTACTTTTCTATTAGTTGATATCTTTTGTTAACTCAGGTGCCAAATGTTGGCTCACAGGCTTAGCAGTGCTATTTAGGTCCATCCCTAAGAATGTTCCTATGGTATTTGGCAGTGGTCCCCTGGGCTTCTTTCTCACACTCCTCTGTATGCTTTTCAGCACCAGATGCATGCATGTACAGGTAGGTTTGAGTGTAGGGGTTCATAAGAACTTCATGGGACCCTAATTGGAACTTCTCTGTGTCCATAAGGGTTATGATGGCAGAGTGGTGCTTTGTGATTTATTGTATCTCATCTTGAAGTAGAAGCAAATTTTACATAGAAAGATAGAATGATACCATTTGTATATAATTCAGAAATATAATGAATGAAGCATTAGACAGAAAAATTTTGAGTTATTAGAATTAAGTAGTGCCCACTCTCATTATCCTATAAACATTTATGATTATGCAAATGGTGATGCTACATTGTGTACAACCAGAGAAATGAAAAGTCGTACCCCATTTGTGTATGATGAATAAAAAAAAACATTAAAAACAAAATCAAAACCAAAACGTGCCCACTGTCTGTGCTGCATGAAGCATGCAGGACGTTAAAACACACTGTGGGTGCAGGAGGTACCGTGACCTGCAAGAAGCAGCCAGAACATCCTCTGGGATCCTGCTCAGGGACAACTTTCATTGAGGGCTCTGGTCTTTTCTGTCATCTCTGTGGAAACTTTCAGTGTCTTTCTAGATCCTCAAGTTTACTTTCTGAAGCAGTTCAACCAGGGAGAACACAGCCTCCAGGGATGACTCAGCACTCCTAATTAATAACCTAACAGTAACCCCCAGAGAGTAATTGTGCATGTGGGAGAGAATCTGTTGCTCCTCCAGGTGCATCAAAATGATTGCTGGTAAACAAGGTTATTGAGGCAGCAGGGACAAGGTGATTGTCAAGGTGATGTCCCTTGGGAGAAGAGGTTCTGTCATTCTCTCCCTGAAATTCAGGTTCCGTGTCTGGTCATACACAGACTTTCCAGGAGGACTCACTGTGTCAGGGTGCTTGACTGCCTGGAGCAAGGACTGCAGCCCTGGGCCTCAGGAGGTAGGAAGCCCTTGTCTGTATTCCCAATACCACATCTCATCCTCTGCACAGAGATTTCATTTCATTTCAGATTTTTCTTCCTAATATTTCTGTTGTAATGTACCTATGTGTTCCTTCTTAGTTTCTAACTCTAATTCTCTTTTCTTTCACATATGCCTGTGCTATCTCCATGCTTTCACTGCCTGTGTGTGTTAGTGTCTGTTATAGTTCTGCACAACTGTCCTTGTATAAATCAACTGAATATTATTTAAAGTCTCTGCCACACATTCTTGGTGTGCAGATCTGGAATTTTCTCTCAACACCTATGTGAAATTTCCATTCAGTTCAATACACTATCTTACATATCCTGTGATCTGTAATTTTTCTCATGCTCTCATCTTCATTTTCAATGGATCCATTGATATTCATTTATATTTCAAAAAATTTGCATCCAATTTCATTTCGTACCTTCCTTTATACTCTCAGTCTTAATGTGTCTCCACTGCAGACTTGTGTGTCTGTGTGTATATATATATATATATATATATATATATATATATTTATTCATTTTCAAAATTAATGAATATCCATTGTACTCAAATTCTACAGTCATTTAGGGTAATTTATGTCATCATTTTTCAACTGGAAGCATAACATTTTATCAAGTCCTGTTTCTCAGTTTCATGTTATTTTCTTCTAAGTGTTATTATCCTTAAACAGTGATTTAATTATAACTTTGTGATATGACATAGTAATCCAAAAGATTTTTTATACTGACTTTGTTCCCAAAAATCTAGGAAAATCTCTCACATAATTCAAATGAATTAGGAAATGATTCTGCAGTTTGCCTTCATAAAATTTAATCTGGGTATGAAGAAAGATACCATAGCCTTCTTTCCAGTGATTGTCACCTGTATCTTCTGTATTGACAGAAAGCCCTGTACAATTATGAGGAGAAGAAGCAGGGAAAGAAGATACATTTACTCTTATCTGGTCTGAGAGGGAAGCTTTCCATGTTTAATCCCAAAATGGCATTGTTTATACAACTGATATAATCTCATGGTAAAAAGAATCTTTTCTATTATCATATCCTAAAATTTTTTAATTTTATATATGTGGCATTTACTCCCATGATTTTATGTCCCTATTGAAGTGGATGATGAGTTTTTCTCCCTGAATATACTACTGTGGGTGATCAAACAGGTAACATTTACACCAATCTTCATATTTGGATATCTCACTTGCTCAGTTGCTGCAATTTTTTTGTATAGTGTGGGATTCCATTCAACGGTGACAATGTGCATATTGCTTTTCATTTGGAAGTGGATGTACACACTCTTTTAAGATATATATATATATATATATACACACACACACACATATATAATTTCTTTCATTGTCAATGCGCATAACTTATTTATTTTTTTAATGTGGTGCTGAGAATAGAATACAGTACCTCACATATTCTAGGCAAGAACTGTACCACTCAGACATTATCCATGGAAGTACACACTCTTGTGATCAGTGTTCCAATTACATTTCTTTTGCTATGAGCTTATGCTACACTCACAGTGTGAGTAACAGAATACTTCCCTGCCCTTTGGAAACGTTTGCAGTTGTTTCTGTGTCTACTGTGTTTGGCATCCTTCACTGTTGAAGCATTCTTTGGGATATCTTATGGAGGAGTTTTTCCAACAAATTGATGTCATCATGGGGAGCACTGTACTGTGCTTCCCCCAGGTCTGATATTTATGGTAAATCGAGTCTTCTAGGAATTTTCCATACCCTCAAAATTCCCATGTTATTGGCATAATCAATTACAGTCTCATCTTCATAAATTTTTGCAATTTCTCAATTGCTGTTTTTTAGTTCTATTTTTGTTGCTTTTCTTTCTCTTATATCTCTTCCTTTCCTTTCCCATTTCATCTCTTGTTGAACCTCCCCTGAGCTTCATCCTGAGCCCGTTCTGTCTTTTATGTTGAGATAGGGTTTCATTAAGTTGTAGGATCTGGCCTACAACTTGTGATTCTCTTGCTTCTGGTTTCTGGGTCACTGATTGCAGGAGTGCAACACCATGTCTGACCTCATGGTAATGTTGTATACCTGACACTATTTTGCCTTTGCAATGGGCAGTGGTACACTCTCATGAGAGGGGGTATTAAATGTAGTATTGTTTACAAGGAACTGAGTTTGAATTTGTTTTTCCTTTCTATTATGGGTTGTTGACATTCTGCTTTGCTTCATATCAAATTCTCTTCTTTATTTTAGGACTTAAACTACTATTTGTGTTTGATTGCCATCATTTCTAGAAGGTTCTTATGTATGCTGTACATTTATTTCCAGAAGGCATATTCACAGTGCTCTTCATAATGGAGTTATATTCACCAGGTAGTGTGTAAAAGGTGCCTGCATTTAAACATATTGAGTGATCAGGTTTTTCCATTTGCCTTGTGATGTGAAGTTATGGTCTTGAGATGAATGAGCTCCTGCACTTCAGTGCTGGCTGTGTGTGCACTTTTCCTCCCTGCTTCTCAAGTGCCTCAGGAGAAAGCTGTGCTCTCACAGTGACTGTGGGTGTGGTTCTCACTCTTTTTTTCTTTGTTAGAACTTTATAGTTACATAGTCATTGAATTCATCCCAACAAAATCTTACATGCGTGGAATTGGACTACAGTTCATGATCCCCCTTCCCTCCCCTTCTCCCTCCAGTCTATCCCTTCTCCATTTCTCCTTTCTCTGCTTTTTCTATAACTGAGATTGTGGTGCAGATTCCCTCATTAGAAAGGACTGCTTAAATTATCCCACTGTCATCTTTTAATCATCTATGTTTCTACATGAAACATGTTGATACTATGTATATTCAAGCATAAATTATAAAAACTGATCTCCAGGGAATTGTGGTTAGTGACTTCTCTGTCTGAGTTCAGTTGCTAGACTTCCAAGGAACTGAAAGGGCTTCCCACATTTTGTTTTATTTGGATGCATAGTTCTGCATTTTGTGCAATTATAAGAATTTATACATGTGGTGCAGAGAGTGTATTGTGATTTATAAACACAGTGTAAAATGGTGGAATGAGGTACTTAATACACATTGTCTTAATACATATTAACACTTAATACAGATTGTCCTACCCAGAATATTTTAATTTCTTGGTCTTAGTAAAACTGAAATATCTGACACAGTTTCCTGCTCTCCCCTTTCTGTGGGTTGGTTGGGCTGACAGCATATAAATGGGATATTTAAATTCCTTTCCTCCTGTTGCCACACTGCACACCCTGTGGCTCTGATCTGCAGCCTGTCTGGGTCCTAGCATGGTTTTAGGTTGATGTTTACCCATTTCCCTGTTGATTTTCCCTCCTGGGAGATCAAGTGTGGTGGGTGTGAAATTCCTCAGGCCCCAGGATGCTCTCCTCACTGCAGTGGTCCCCTTTCCTCAGCTCATCTGCAGTGGGGCTGATCCTACTCATCCATCCAGGCTGTGCATACTTGGGGATTTCATGTCCTTATGAGAGCCTGGGAATCATGCCTGGCCTCCTACCCTAGAAGGAGAGAATCTGACCTCCACTGATACTGAAGGGATTATTGAGAATAGATCTGGATGATCAACTTATGAAGGATTGCTAAGGGCAGGTGTCCTGGGAAGGAGAGAAGATGAATGAAGAAGGATCTCTGGCTAACAGTAAGGTAGAGAGAGGGGAGCAGGCTATACTTTAGTGAAACTGGAAAATTACAAATAATCAAAATATTTGAGGTTTAAGTTTAAAACACCAGATCACATGTTCAAGAAATGGGCTTTGAAAACACATAGTATGTTCACTAGGGTCAAATATGTCAAAACATGATTTCAAACATTTCTAACTCATAAACCTAAATTGCATAGTTGGTGGAAGGCACAAATGAGCCTGTGGAGGAACAAACTCCAACTCTGTGGGTGCTCCATAAATAATTTGAGTGCTGCTCCATTAACAGGATAATGAGAATGGGATCATTGCATTACATACAGATCTTGCCAAAACAGAGATGTGGTCATAGTGCAGCCTGGAACATCCTGAGAGTGTTCTCATGGACAAGCTCAGTGTGGAGCCACATATGGAACTGACCAGAGGTCCAGGAGGGAATGAACTCCTATAGTTTAGGTGAAAGAGCAACTTGGTCAGTGGAATAAAGTATCCCGATGTAAATGAAATAGTGAAATAAACTCTAGATCCAAGAAATACCCTTGAGATATTAACCTCATCATTTCTTTTTTAACCTAAAGGAATGTCATATCATGTGTGCTGCACTTACATTTGTGAATCAACTAATTTTGTTTCCAGTGGATGCACACACAAACATTCAGATAAAAAGATGGATTGTACATGTATTTCAGGCCTTAGGGTAGAGGGAAGCTTTGTTAGACTGTATCTGCCAACCATGATATGACTGCTGGTTTTGCAGGATGTTTCTTGTAATGTTACTTGTCCAGAGCACAGGGAACTTTGAACATCAACCGTGGGCTCTATCCTCTGCATGTCCCTAGCTCTGCACAAGTTGTGAGAACCACAAATGTCTGAGGTCATTGCTGTTTGACTCATGGTTAGGGAGAGAGTTGAAAAGTCCCCAGGTGGGAAAGGCTGTGTTGGATGAGTGTTTAGCAGTCATGGATGTGGAGGAAGGTTGTGTGGCATGAGTACTCCAAGACAGAGGTTCAAGAATACAGGGCAGTCTGTCTGTTAGAAGGATCATGCTCTTCTGAGAGAAGAGACTACAGAAATATTGGTTGAAGATGAAACAGTCTGAGGCTCAGAAGCAAACATGTTTTATAACCTGAACATTTGTTTTTTCACACAGGACTCATGTCCCCTACTCATTATCCTAGAATACAGTGAGGTGGCTTGAATTCCACCTTCTCTCTACCCCTACTTCTTTGATCTGTTTTTTCCAGGATCTCTGGAATCCAGGCCCAGGAAGTGTCTAATCAGTCCCTCAAATACAAGAAAAATGGACATTGCACCATGCTTTTCTTCTCCTGCAGTGTCAGTATTCCTGCAGAAGCTACATCTTATAAATAATCCAAAGTAATTATTTATTTTTATTGCAGATCTAATTTACAACTTCTAAGCCATCATTAAGATAATATTTCTGGACTGTGTGTGTAGCTGAATGTTACTGCACCTTCCCAGCATGAGTGAAAACCTGGATTCCACTCCCAAATCTACAAAATAATAATAATAATAATAATAATAATAATAATAATAATAAAATGTTTGCAAGTGACACAATCTTTGGGATTTTCCTCACCTCTCAGCTGTGCATTGGTGTCCTGAGGAACTCTTTGCTCTTCATGTTGTATTGCATATACCTTCTTAATTAAATCCCATCTGAAGTAGCACATGGAACCCATAGTTATGCACCTTTTGTTGGCCATTGTCTTGACCATCATGTTCACATTGATACCAGATATTGCATCATCCTTGGGAGTAAGGCACTTTTTAAATGAGGTTGGTTGTCAGAAAGTTTTGTTCTTATACAGAGTGACCTGGGTATTTCCATCTGCACCACCTCTCTCCTGAGTGCGTTTCAAGCCATCACTGTCAGTCCCAGTAACTCTAAGTGGGCAGGGTTTAAATTTAAACTCTGTTTGTGGACCTTTCCTTCCTTTTTTTCTTCTGGGTCCTCAACATGCTCATCTATATCCATGTTATTGAATCTGTCACAGCCATCAGAAATTTCACTCTGGTTGGTCCTGGGTTTGCTCATGCATATTGTCAAACCAGGCAGTTTGGAAAACATAATTCATTTTCATTCAATGTTATCTTACTGTTTCATGATCTGGTGCTTGTGCTCCTCATGGTCTGCACCAGCCTGTACATGGTGAATATCCTCTACAGACACTGCAGGAGAGCCTGGCACATCCACAGTCCCCACGTCTCCTCCCAGCAATCTCCTGAACACAAAGCCACCTGCACCATCCTCCTGCTTGTAGGTTGCTTTGTGTTCTTTCATTTCTCTAACAACTGTGTGGCATTTTATTCCTTTTATGCCTGCCATAAAATTCCAAGGTCAGAGGGGCTCAGTGGAGCATTATCATCATGCTACCCAACCATATGCCCATTTTTGCTGATGAAAAGTAATAGAATTATTTCCCAATTCACCTCATCCTTTTCAATGAAATTGACTGGTTCCCCTAGTACATTTGATGACTGATCTGATGCCTCAGGATTTAGTCTGCAAGAAGGCAGGTTCCCTAATGATTTATAGGGCAAAAGAAAGGTGATGCTACCCTTGACACTTCAGGTGGCACTAGTGTGAGTTCAGATATTACACAGTGTGAAATACACTCAGAGTTAGAAGGCAGAGTTTGAACAAATCTACAGAGATTATGTTGATAATTTTCACTTTGATTACATGCTTAAATTGTAATTTGAATGAAATCAATACACTTATACTCTTCAAACTATTCCATATGCCTGCTTATGATCTTTTTATTAAACAGCCAGGAGAAAAAGTAAAATTCACAATGAGGTTCACATCATACTTCTATTGAAGTGTGCTGGCCTAAGAAACTGCTTCTGTGTAATCCACAAATGCCCCTTGCCCACCTTAGATTTTTTCAGGCACCACTTCAGAGCTTGTATGTACGCCGGGGTTCTGAGAGCATTTGACATCATAAACAAAGGGACTGTGTAGGCTGTTCATGGTGTAGGAAAAAATTTAAATGTTAATATTCATAATAAATCCCATGGTTTGAGGTAATCACTAAAATGTTTGTTTTTATGTTCTTAAAATTATTTTTTGATTTATTGTACACAGATGGGGCACAACTTTCATTTCTCTGTTGGTACATGAAGTAGAGTCACACTGATTTTGTAATCATACATGTTCATAGGGTAATGGTGTTTGTCTCATTCCATTATCTTTCCTCCCCCCTGCCTCCTCACCACCCCTGATTTCCCTCTACATGATCTATCCTTCCTCCATTCTTCCCTTACCTACTCCCTGTCATTATGTATCATCATCCACTTATCAGAGAAATCATTTTTCCTTTGGTTTTTTGGGATTGACTTTTTTCATTTTAGCATGATATTCTTCAGCTGCATCCATTTACCAGCAAAGGCCATAATTTTATTCTTTTTATTGTTGAATAATATTCCAATGTATATATGTAGCACAGATTCTTTACCCATTAATCCATAGAAGGGCATCTTCATTGGTTTCACAACCTAGCTCTTTTGAATTGAGCTGCTGCAAACATTGATGTGACTATTTCACTATAGTATGCTGATTTTAAGTCCTTTGGGTACAGGCCAAGGAGTGGGATAGCTGGGTCAAGTAGTGGTTCCATTCCAAGTTTTCTAAGGAATCTCCATGCTGTTTTCCAGAGTGACTTCAGCAATTTTCAACCCCTCCAGCAATGTATGAGTGTACCTTTTTTCTACACATCATCACCTACTTCTATTGTTGCTTATATTCTTGAAAATAACCATTCTAATTGGGGTGAGATTAAATCTTTGGGTAGTTTTGATTTGCATTTATCTAATTGCTGGAGATGTTGAATGTGTTTTCATATATATGTTGATTACTTGGAGATCTGTGAAGTGTCTGCCCAATTCCTTAACCCATTTATTGGCTGGGTTATTTGTATTCTTGGTGTAAAGTTTTTTGAGTTCTTTATAAATTCTGGAGATTAATACTCTATCTGAAGTGTGTGTGGCAAAGATTTTCTCCCACTCTGTAGCCTACTAAAATGTTTTAATACATCTCTTCCATTTTGAAAAATTGGTGTTTATTTGATGTATAACTACTAATGAATGTAAAGAAATGATAATAGTTAATGTATACACTAATCCAAAATATGTTCACTAAACTTTATGTAGGAATGTTTCAATCTTTCACTAAAAGAAACTTTATCATTAAAAGACTGACCCAAATTTAATTAGTTTATTTAGGTTTTAAATCAAGAAATCTACAGGTGCCAATAAGAGCTTCTAACTAGTATGAAATGACCGGGTTAAACCCTTCTAATATGAATAAAAATAACTTTCAGAAGCTTTACCCTGTACATTCTAGCTAAGGGGATACAGTACCTCAGGCTGGTCATCACAGGTCATAGATCCACAGCCAGTCATCATCTGCAGTTTGCACAAAAGAAATGAGCAGTAAACTTCACAAAGTGTGTACAGAGTGTCATATAAAAGATGTGCTCTTTGTATTGAAAGGGAGTAATGCTTAATTCCCAGGCCACATAACTCAGTAAGGGCACAGAATCCATCACTGTTCTGTAACTCAGGAGGGAGAAGCATATAAGGGCAGTGGGACAAATGAAAAATCATGTGCCCTGGGAGGAAGAGGGAAGGGTATTTGCTGGCTTTAGGGACCAGGTAGCATCAAGGGAAGACTAGGAAGAGGAGTGGGTGTCCACCCTTGTGGGAGCCATCTTCAAGACAGAGAGGACAAGAGGCACAAAGACTCTGAGGCACAGACCTTGTGAATACTCAGAAGACAGGGGAGTGTTTGGCTGGGTGAAGTGTAATCTATCCTGGGACATGTAGAGCAGAGGAATGGAAACCCTTCCAACAAGATGGTAAAACACCTTCCCCAATGGAGGAGCCACCTGCTCCCTGTGGAGGTGAAGTAGCTGAGGTTCACCCTGCAGGTCACCTCTGCCCTGAGGATCTGGTCACAGGATGGAAATCCATGAGCAGAATCTTCCCTAATGTAAATGGTTGCTTCTCCAAAAAGTAAAACAAAAGCAAAAGCAAAGGAAACAAGACTTAAATGAAGAAGCTGGAGTAAGCTTTCACCTCTGATGTTCTGGCTGTCACACTAGCTAGACAGGGTCTGCTTGGTCACTCACCCTGGCTCATTACTGCAGGGCATTTAGAACAACATGATCCTGAAGCATCTCCCCTCAAAAACCAGTAAGCACAGTCCAAATATGAACTAACTCCAAGGGAAGGCAGCACCCTTTACACTAACCTAGCACGTATGAGCCGCTTCCTGACCCAGTTACACAGATGTGCACTCTGTCATGCTCTGGGAGCATTAGATTCCCCTTGGGGAGGCAGTTCCAAGTCTTAAAACAGATGTCTCTGGGTTTCTACACTCTCATGGCTGGATAATTGTCATGAAATGCCTAAAAGCAAACTCCTCCCCTGGTTCTCACACTAATGTGATTTTTGCACCCCTCAGAACATAACACACTAATAACTGGAAACAAAGAGATAAAGTTGAACAAAATGAAAAAAATGAAAAAGTCAATAAACCAAGAGAGAATCTGAGTGATCACACTGCTGGTCTAACCTTGACTACAGATGCAAGAACTCACTTGGTTTGTCAAGGCCTAGGCATTTCATAAAGTACTCAAGTAATTCACAGCTTATAAAGATGGTGTGGCATGGCAGAATTTTAGGTGGAAATAAGATGAATACCACTTGATTCTTGGGCTAACAGTTCTAAGGTGCAAGGTCCACACCAAGGGATGTCTGGCAAAAGTGTCTGCAGGGGTCACCTCCAGACCAGGCCCTCCCCAGGATGCTTCTGAAGGTCAGGGACATTGGCAGTCACCTGCTCCAGGTTAGCTCATGGGTTTAGGGACTTCAGGGCTCTGTGTGCCCCACGTTGATTCCTGCAACACCTGCTGCCAGGGTCCTGCTCTGTCAAGGGCTCCTGCTCTAGAGTGTCTCTTGGCCACAGCTCATTCTTGGGTTCTGGGATGGCCTTGGGTTCTGGGATAACTTGCTCTCATTTCTGGACAGAGAGCTGCAATCACTTTTTGTAGAAGAAATGATTCTGTTTGTCTGGGAATATCCAGAAACTTCTGGAAACACTGATGAACTGCTTGGTGATTGGTGCCACTGACATGATCCTGATTCAGGGAAGAAGCAAAGCAGACCTGGAAGGGTTACTCTGACTCATCTCCCACAGCCCTCAGAAGTTCTTTACATGCTGTGTGCTGCCTGCAGATGCTAGAACACACCACCAGTGGAGACCCTAGAGCAGGATTTTTACACATCTCTTCACCTCAAAGACATATTCTCCAGAGACCACCATCATGAAATACCACAAATGGGTTCCATTTTTTGGTGGTGGGGTGCTGGGGATTGCACTCAGGGGACTCAACCTCTGAACCATGTGCCCAGTCCTGTTTTGTAGACAGGATGTCACTGAGTTGCTTAGTGGTTTGCTTTGCTGAGATTGGCTTTGAAATCTTGATCTCTTGCCTCAGCCTCTCATGTTGCTGGGATTACCGGTGGGTGCCACTGAGCCCAGCAAAAATGGAGTTTTAAAAATGAAATTTGCTTTCACCCTCTGCTCGCTTGAGTCTGAACTCAGGAGTCATTGTGCTGGGACTTCAGGGAGCACTGTCTCTGCCTCACGGAAGGTCACCTCCTCACTGTTGTCTCCCGTGCCCCTGGAGGAAGAGGTGGCTATCTCTGGCTCTTCTTATAAGGACAGTGATCCCACTGGTCCAGGACCCTCCCTTTACTTCACTTAACCTTTTTTATTTCTGTGAAGACCTCATTTTCAAATGCCACCACATGTTTTCTGGGGCGTTTGTGCTAGGAGCGGTTTAAGCTCAACAAAGGGTGATTGACAGATTCCTGTGTCTTGCCCACAGTACTAATTGTGTATTAGTCAGGAGCTCATTGACCTGTTTTACATTAGACATATTAGATGCAGATAACATGTATGGGGTATCTAATGGGGGCTTTATTAGGTTACTGAGGGTCAAAAGTGGGTCTCTGCAGGCCCTTGACATGCTGGGTTCTATTTGCAATCCTGGACCATGCTGTTTATTCTTTGGTGAAGTTTGCTCCTGAGATAGTAGCAAGGGGTGGTGTGAGAGGGAGGGCCTCAGCCTCACCAGGTCTTTTGCACAAGCTCATTGGGGCCTATGACAAGGGTATCTAATCTGCCTTGCTTCACATTTTGCATATTAAATATGCATATATGTATGTAAGTACCTGTGTGTGTACATGTGCCTTATCTCTCTGTAATCTCTTATGTGCATTGAATGGTATATGAAAAGTCATGGATAACCCTTATGACATCACCTTTTGTTAGGGATCCTGTGTTGGTTTTTCTTTGTCTTTTATTCCATTTTGTGCCTGCCTCTTGTCAGGCAGTATGTGACAAGGAAGCCGACTTCCATGGAGTGTCTGTGAATCTCTTCCCCTCCTACATGAACCCTGGAAATTGGGTTCGTGTTTTGTGGTGTCTGATTTTGTTCCTCTTGATGATCCAATCATAGAAGCAGATTTCACAATATGCTGTTTTTTAGAGCAGATGGAAGAGTCATTGTAAATTGCTATATTTTTCTTTATTAATGTATACCCTTTAATATTGGAGAGCGTAGAAAAAAGGATTAAGGATATGGTATATTTTCAAGGCAGTGCACATGCAGAGTTGTAATTTAGGTTTTAGTTTAGTTCTTTTTTTAATAAAATTTATTGGTAGGACCCATTTTAGGTTCACAGCCTGTGTGAAAAGTAGGGTTGCATTCACCCCTTCTTCACCAGGAGCACAGCATCCCCTTCTCAGTATCTCCCATTGTAGTAGAACCCTTCTTACCATTCATGAACATATACTGACACATTATTTTATCCAATCCTACCATGTACATCTGAGCTTCTTCTAGGTGTTGTTTATTCTGTGATTCTGTGTATGTGTATTTGTTAGTTTGTGTGTGTGTGTGCATGTGTGTGTGTGTGCGTGTGTGTGTGTGAGTGTGTGTGTGTGTGTGTGTGTGTTACTGGGGATTGAACCCAGGACTATTGTTTCTCTGAGTTCTATCAGCAAACATTTGCAAAATTTTATTTTGAGACAGGGTCTCAATTACTGAGGGTAGCCTTGACCTTGCAACCCTCCAAACACAGGTTCCTCCATAGCTTGGATTACAGGTGTGCACCACCACTCCCAGCCTTTCCTTGCCTTTTGACATAAGCAAAGGTATCATCAGAAGTACAACCACTGCCCCCAAATCCTCTGTGCTCTTCCTGATCAACCTCTCCTCCCCCCATTTTTTGGTGTAGATGTTTATAACACTGAGATTCTCAGTTTCATTTTTCATAGCTTGTGCTTTCTTATTTTTTTAAAAGTAAGATTCACAGGTATGTAATATACACTGATAGATCCTCAAGACCAAGCACTGTACATCCCCCCATTCTGCATTTTACATTTTGCATGATCACTTAAATAAGGACAAGCAAATGAAAAAATAAAACTCCTCTATGAACCAGGATTATTTGTTGGATTGTTTGGGTCTAAGATTTAATAATTATACATCTTTAATGTGGAGCAGTGTGATATTTCAAGACATGTATTCTGCATGTGTTGATCAAATCAGGGTAATTATATTGTTCATTTTCTCAACATTTTTTAATGTTTGGAGACTGTGAGTACCTCTCTTAAAATATTTCACAAATTATATTGTAGTGTACCAAGGAGGGCATTCGCCCTGAATCTGGGTTTTATTTTCTCTTCTTCAAGTGGGTATTGAGGGTTTGCAGCTGTAGGCTTCTGCAATTGAGAAAGTGTTGGAGCTCTTATGGTGGGCAGTGCTCTCCAGTGTAGCTGCACACCCAGGAGCTCACCACCAATTTTCTTTCTGGGTTCTTGTCTTTTTTTTTTATTATTATTTTTTTTATTGTAAACAAATGGGATACATGTTATTTCTCTGTCTGTACATGGCATAAAGGCATACCATTTGTGCAATCATAAATTTACATAGGGTAATGTTGTTTGATTCATTCTGCCATTTTTTCCCTTCCCCCCCTCCCCTCTCACCCTTCCCCTCCATCCATACAGTCCTTCCTTCCTCCATTCCTGCCCCCCTCCCTAAACCCAACTCCAACCCCGACACTAACCCTTCCCACCCCCCATTATGTGTCATCATCCACTTATTAGCGATATCATTCTTCCTTTGGTTTTTTGAGATTGGCTTATCTCACTTAGCATGATATTCTCCAGTTTCATCCATTTGCCTGCAAATGCCATAATTTTATCGTTCTTTATGGCTGAGTAATATTCCATTGTATATATATATACCACATTTTCTTTATCCATTCATCAATTGAAGGACATCTAGGTTGGTTCCACAATCTGGCTATTGTGAACTGAGCAGCTATGAACATTGATGTGGCTGTATCTCTGTAATATGCTGATTTTAAGTCCTTTGGGTATAGGCCAAGGAGTGGGATAGCTGGATCAAATGGTGGTTCCATTCCAAGTTTTCTAAGGAATCTCCACACTGCTTTCCAGAGTGGCTGCACTAATTTGCAGCCCCACCAGCAATGTATGAGTGTACCTTTCTCCCCACATCCTCGCCAACACCTGTTGTTGCTTGTATTCTTGATAATTGCCATTCTAATTGGGGTGAGATGGAATCTTAGGGTGGTTTTGATTTGCATTTCTCTTATTACTAGAGATGTTGAACATTTTTCCATATGTTTGTTGATTGCTTGTATATCTTCTTCTGTGAAGTGTCTGTTCATTTCCTTAGCCCATTGTTGATTTGGTTATTTACATTCTTGATGTAGAGTTTTTTGAGTTCTTTATAGATTCTGGAGATTAGCGCTCTATCTGAAGTATGAGTGGCAAAGATTTTCTCCCACTCTGTAGGCTCTTTCTTCGCATTGCTGATAGTTTCCTTTGCTGAGAGAAAGCTTTTTAGTTTGAATCTATCCCAGTTATTAATTCTTGCTTTTATATCTTGTGCTATTGGAGTCCTGTTGAGGAAGTCTGGTCCTAAGCCGACATGTTGAAGCTCTGGACCTACTTTTTCTTCTATAAGATGCAGGGTCTCTGGTCTGATTCCGAGGTCCTTAATCCATTTTGAGTTTAGTTTCGTGCATGGTGAGAGATATGGGTTTAGGTTCATTCTGTTGCATATGGATTTCCAATTCTCCCAGCACCATTTGTTGAAGAGCCTATCTTTTCTCCATTGCATATTTTTGGCCCCTTTGTCTAGTATGAGAAAATTGTATTTATTTGGGTTTGTGTCCGTGTCCTCTATTCTGTACCATTGATCCACCTTTCTATTTTGGTACCAATACCATGCCGTTTTTGTTACTATTGCTTTGTAGTAGAGTTGAAGATCTGGTATTGCGATACCCCCTGTTTCACTCTTTCTGCCAAGGATTGCTTTAGCTATTCTGGGTTTTTTATTCTTCCAGATGAATTTCATAATTGCTTGCTCTATTTCTGTAAGGTACATCATTGGGATTTTAATTGGAATTGCATTGACTCTCTATAGCACTTTTGGTAGTATGGCCATTTTGACAATATTAATTCTGCCTATCCAAGAACATGGGAGATCTTTCCATCTTCTAAGGTTTTCTTGAATTTCTTTCTTTAGTGTTCTGTAGTTCTCATTGTAGAGGTCTTTCACCTCTTTTGTGAGATTGATTCCCAAATACTTTATTTTTTTCGAAACTATTGTGAATGGGGTAGTTTTCCTAAATTCTCTTTCTGAAGATTCATCGCTTATATATAAAAATGCCTTAGATTTATGTGCATTGATCTTATATCCCGCTACTTTACTGAATTCACTTATGAGATCTAAAAGTTTTCTGGTGGAATTTCCTGGTTCCTCTAAGTATACCATCATATCATCAGCAAATAGGGATAGTTTGAGTTCTTCTTTTCCTATTCGTATCCCTTTAATTTCTTTGGTCTGTCTAATTGCTCTGGCTAGCGTTTCAAGGACGATATTGAATAGAAGTGGTGAAAGAGGGCATCCCTGCCTTGTTCCAGTTTTTAGAGGGAATGCTTTCAGTTTTTCACCATTTAGAATGATATTAGCCATGGGTTTAGCGTAGATGGCCTTTACAATGTTAAGGAATGTTCCCACTATCCCTATTTTTTCTAGTGTTTTGAGCATGAAGGGGCACTGTATTTTATCAAATGCTTTTTCTGCATCTATTGAAATAATCATGTGATTCTTGACTTTAAGTCTATTGATATGGTGAATGACATTTATTGATTTCCTGATGTTGAACCAACCTTGCATCCCTGGGATGAAACCCACTTGATCATGGTGCACTATCTTTTTAATATGTTTTTGTATGCGATTTGCTAAAATTTTGTTTAGAATTTTTGCGTCGATGTTCATTAAGGATATTGGTCTGAAATTTTCTTTCCTCGATGTGTCTCTGTCTGGTTTAGGAATCAGGGTAATATTGGCTTCATAGAATGAGTTTGGGAGAGTTCCCTCCTCTTCTATTTTCTGGAATACTTTGAGAAGTATTGGAATGAGTTCTTCTTTAAAAGTTTTGTAGAACTCGGCTGAGAACCCATCTGGTCCTGGACTTTTCTTTGTTGGAAGGCTTTTGATGACTTCTTCTATTTCATTACTTGAAATTGGTCTATTTCATTACTTGAAATTGGTCCTCCTCGTTCAGTTTAGGTAATTCATATGTCTCTAGAAACCTGTTGATGTCTTCGAAATTTTCTGTTTTGTTGGAGTATAGATTTTCAAAATAGCTTCTAATTATGTTTTGTATTTCGGTCGTGTCTGTTTTGATATTTCCTTGTTCATTCCGAATTTTAGTGATTTGGGTTTTCTCTCGTCTTCTCTTTGTTAGTGTGGCTAAAGGTTTATCAATTTTGTTTATTTTTTCGAAGAACCAACTATTTATTTTGTCAATTTTTTGTATTGTTTCTTTCATTTCAATTTCGTTGATTTCAGCTCTGAGTTTAACTATTTCCTGTCTTCTAGGGGCTGGGGAGATAGCTCAGTCAGTAGAGTGCTTACCTTGCAAGCACAAGGCCCTGGGTTTGATCCCCAGCACCACAAAAAAAAAATAAAAGAAAACTCCTGTCTTCTACTACTTTTGGTGTTGGTCTGTTCTTCTTTTTCTAGGGCTTTGAGCTGTAGTGTTAGGTCATTTATTTTTTGAGTTTTACTTCTTTTATTAAATGCGCTCCATGAAATAAATCTTCCTCTAAGTACCGCTTTCATAGTGTCCCAGAGATTTTGATATGATGTTTCTTTGTTCTCGTTTACCTCTAAGAATTTTTTAATTTCCTTCCTAATATCTTCTGTTATCCATTCATCATATAGTAGCATATTGTTTAATCTCCAGGTGTTGGAGTAGTTTCTGTTTTTTACTCTTTCATTAATTTGTAACTTCAATCATTATGATCTGATAGAATACAAGGTAGTGTCTCTATCTTCTTGTATTTGCTGACATTAGCTTTGTGGCATAATATATGGTCTATTTTAGAGAAGGATCCATGTGCTGCTGAGAAGAAAGTGTATTCGCTCTTGGTTGGATGGTATATTCTATAAATGTCTGTTAAGTCTAAATTATTGATTGTGTTATTGAGATCTATGGTTTCTTTGTTCAATTTTTGTTTGGAAGATCTGTCCAGTGGTGAAAGAGGCGTGTTAAAAATCACCTAGTATTATTGTGTTATGGTCTATTTGGTTTCTAAAATTGAGTCAGATTTGTTTAACATACATGGATGAGCCACTGTTTGGGGCATAGATGTTTATGATTGTTATATCTTGCTGATTTATGCTTCCCTTAAGCAGTATGAAATGTCCTTCTTTATCCCTTCTAACTAACATTGGCTTGAAGTCCACATTATCTGAAATGAGGATGGATACTCCAGCTTTTTTGCTGAGCCCATGTGCATGGTATGTTTTTCCCCATCCTTTCACCTTTAGTCTATGGGTATCTCTTTCTATGAGGTGAGTCTCTTGCAGGCAACATATTGTTGGATCTTTCTTTTTAATCCAATCTGCCAGTCTATGTCTTTTGATTGATGAATTAAGGCCATTAACATTCAGGGTTATTATTGAGATATGATTTGTATTCCCAGTCATTTGGTTCATATTTAAAATTTTTGACACATCTTGGTTCCTCCTTTATTTGACAGTTCCTTTAGGATAATTCCTCCCTTTGCTGATTTGCTTCTTTGTTTTTTATCTCTTCCTCATGAAATATTTTGCTGAGAATGTTCTGTAATGCTGGCTTTCTTTTTGTAAATTCTTTTAGCTTTTGTTTATCATGGAATGATCTTATTTCATCGTCAAATTTGAAGGTAAGTTTTGCTGGGTATAAGATTCTTGGTTGGCATCCATTTTCTTTCAGAGCTTGAAAAATGTTGTTCCAGGCCCTTCTAGCTTTTAGGGTCTGGATTGAAAAATCTGCTGATATCCGTATTGGTTTCCCCCTGAATGTAATTTGGTTCTTTTCTCTCACAGCCTTTAAAATTCTGTCTTTATTTTGTATGTTATGTATTTTCATTATAATGTGCCTTGGTGTGGGTCTGTTGTAATTTTGTGTATTTGGAGTCCTATAAGCCTCTTGGACTTGATTTTCCATTTCATTCTTTAGATTTGGGAAATTTTCTGATATTATTTCTTCAAATAGATTGTTCATTCCTTTGGTTTGTTTCTCTAAGCCTTCCTCAATCCCAATAATTCTCAAATTTGGCCTTTTCATGATATCCCATAGTTCTTGGAGATTCTGTTCATGATTTCTCACCATCTTCTCTGTTTGTTCAACTTTGTTTTCGAGGTTAAATATTTTGTCTTCAATATCTGAAGTTCTGTCTTCCAGCTGTTCTATCCTATTGGTTATGCTTTCTATGGAGTTCTTAATTTGGTTTATTGTTTCCTTCATTTCAAGGATTTCTGTTTGGTTTTTTTTCAATATCTCTAACTCTTTATTGAAATGATCTTTTGCTTCCTGAATTTGCTCTTTTAACTGTCGATTGGTGCGATCATTCAATGCCTGCATTTGCTCTTTCATCTCATCGTTTGCTTCCCTAATCATTTTAATTATGTACATTCTGAACTCCCTTTCTGTCATTTCTTCTGCCATGCTGTCGTTGGATTTTATTGATGTAACATCTAGATTTGTTTGGGGCATTTTCTTCCCTTGTTTTCTCATATTGTTCAGGAATCAGTGGGTCATTAAGATATTGCAGATTTCCTCTATCAACTTATAATGTCCCTGAAGATTGCTAGTATATCCCCTCTTATCCTTCAGTAGCCTGAAGTCTTGGAGGAGGTTGATAATGCAGAGCTCCACGAAGAAGCTGCCTCTCTAGGTGTGGTAACCCTCAGGTAGCGTATATTCCCTGCTAGTGGTCAGAGGTGCCTCCACTTGTTGACCAATGGTCATCCAATGGGGAACTAGACTGCAGGCTGAGGCAAGGCCTGTTTGTGCCTGTGTCTCTGGTTTTACCGTCCCTGTGGGAAAACCTCCCCCGACTGGGAAGAGTCACTCGGTGGGGATGTCTCGCTGGTCAGTTGCCCTCCTAGAGGTTCCCCTCAATCTACAACTACCACCTGGGCTGGGCTGTCTTCCTCTCCAACGATCCCAGGGGCCCGGACCTACCTCCTGGGCCTGGGAACCTCACCCTTCACAGGCAAGTCTCCTTAGACTGCCTCTCCCAGAGAATCTGCCCGCCGCCCTGGAAACTTCGCTCCGCCCCTAGGCGTGTCTCTGTGCGGCTCTTCCAGCAAGAAGCCACCTAGCTCCTGGGACCCTGCTCTGCACCAATCGCCTGGCTATGCAGCCCCTCCCCTGAGCCACCACCTGGAGCCCCGTACAATTGCTCCGAGACCCAGAGACCCGCCACACACCTCCTCCTCCGGACAGCCGCCCGGTTTCCGACGCAGTCACTAGGAGTCCAAGCAACTCACTTCGGGTCTCCTCCTCCCGCCAACCACCTGTAGCCCTAGGCAGTCACTCCAAGTCCAAGTGACCCGCCCTGTTCCTCCTCCTCCTCCTCCTTGGGGTAGCCCCCCAGGTGTTCAGGAGCGGTGGCTCCGAGACCAGGTGACTCACCACGTTCCTCCTCCAGGCAGGCCACCGGTGTTCAGGAGCGGTCGCTTTTAGTCCAATCAACTCACCACTCGCCTCCTCCTCTGGCAACCGCCTGTGGTTCTGATGCAGTCACTCCCAGACTAAGCGTCCCACCACTCTCCTCCTCCAGGCAGGCCACCAGTGTTCTGGAGCAGCTGCTCCGAGTTCAAGCAGATCGTCAAGCAACTCCTCCTCTGGCAACCGCCCGCGGCTCTGATGCAGTCACTCCCAGGTCAAGCAACACGCCGCACTCCTCCTCCTCCTCCGGGCAACCTCCCGGCACTCAGGAGCGCTCGCTCTGAGTTCAAACAGTTCGCCACACAGCTCCTCCTCTGGCAACCGCCTGTGGTTCTGATGCAGTCACTCCCAGACCAAGCGTCCCGCTGCGCTCCTCCTCTTCCTCCGGGCAGTCCCCCGGCGCTCAGGAGTGCCCACTCTGAGTTCAAACAGCTCACCACGCAGCTCCTCCTCTGGCAACTGCCCGTGGCTCTGATGCAGTCACTCCTAGACCAAGCGTCCCGCCGCGCTCCTCCTCTTCCTCTGGGCAACCCCCCGGTGTTCAGAAGCGGTTGTTCTGGGTCAAAACAGCTTGCCACGCAGCTCCTCCCCAGTCAGCCGCCCGGAGCCCCAGCGGCTGCTTGAGTCCAAGCGCTATGCTGAGCCACCTCCTCTACGATGATCCCAGTTGTCCGTGTTTACCGCTCCAGCGGGGGGAGGGGCGTCTCGCCGAGCAACTCCACTTCACAAATTCCCTGCGTTCCGGGGCTACCGCCCCATCCGGGACGCCTCCCCAACAGGAGAGACTCACCCGGCAGCTTTGAGTTGGTCCCAAGTCTCTCACTATCTCCTCTTTTGAATCTTGCATCCTGGAGCAGCGTGAAATGCAGCTGCCCTCTAGTCCGCCATCTTGGCCCGCCCTGGGTTCTTGTCTTTTGAGTTGGATGAATAAAATACACAAAGATGAATGAGAAAGAAAAGAATTTGTTCACATGTGCATAGAAACAGAGAACTCCACAAGGCAAGAGGGAACACAACAAGTGTTGTGCCTGAGCTAGTCTAGGGGTTTAAAAGGTACTTGGATCAACACTAATGGTCTAAACTTGTGCTAATCAGGATTTGGAAAAGCACTACTGCTATTGGTTCAAACTTGTGCTTATTAGGGCCTGGAAAACACTAACACTATTTTCCAACCCTTGAGTCTCTGCTTTCACTTATGTCTGTTCCTCTTCTAGTGGAAAGTGGGAAGTTGAGGTCACTGACCTGTGTGAAGCAGGTACCTGCAGTGCATCTGCACCAGGCCCCAGGCCTCCATTGCAAGGTGACAGGCACTATGCTCCAGACCACCTGGAGCTCCTGGGCTCCACCACTGCTTCCTGGTGGGGTCCATTGGTTGGATGCTCAGTGTGGCAGCCAGGGAGCTGGGTCAACCCTGTTGTGATATAGAATAGTGGAACTTACTGCTTCTACCTCTCTGTGTTTTGCTGCCCCATACACAGCATCCTCTGTCCATTTCTGTGGCTGTTCCCAACCTGCAGTGATCACTTTCTTACATTTTGATAACTGAAAACATTCCCAACCTGGAGAAAGATGCTCATCTTCAGACACAGGAACGACAGAAGTAAGCAGTCAGTTTCTACCAAAATTAGACTGTAATAATCAAACTCTGAAATGTCAAGGACCATGAAAATACCTTCCAAGCAACAACAGAAGGAAATAAAATGAAAAGGAGTTCAAGACACCAAACATAAGACTTATGAGCAGAGGCTCCACAGCCAGGAGAGAGTGGAATCCTGCATTGAATTTTTTGAAGGAAAAAAAAAAAAAACCACTACCACCCAGAATAGTCTGCACCAAAGCCATCCTTCAGAAACTACGAGGAGATTGGGACATTCACATCAGAAGAAGGGTGACAGACTTCATTGCAAACAGACTTGCATTATGAAAAAGAGTTCAGGAGGCTCTCAGACTGAAAGAAAGAGATGCTAAGGTGTAAAATGCAAACATCTGAAGGTGGAAAATCTACAATTTTGAGTAAATGTACAGAATAATCAGGACTCTCTAGCACACAATCATGGTCTCTAAACCAGTATTCATAAAGGAACATTAAAAGGCAAAACAAATGAAAATAACAAGAGTTACAATAGTTCTTTAAGGGGCACACAATATGAAATGATGTCAATCATGATGTCAAAATGCAAAATATGGAGGGTGAATGGAGTTTGATAGAGAGATGAGTTTTTCTTTTTTCCTGATCAAAATAGGTGGCAGTCAGTCAAAAATAATTTGTTATGACTACAAAATGCTCATTTAGATTCTCATGGTAAACAAGAAAGAAGACCTTTCAAAGATACCTTAAATGTGAAGAGCAAAGAATCACAGATGCTCTGAGGGAATACAGCTTACCCATGAAGGAAGATGCCATAGGTGGAAGAAATGAAGCAAGGTCCATAAAATACCCAGAATACAAGCACTAATGCAGCTTTTGACATCTGATTCAATGTGCATCAGAGTTTCTGCAACTGGCTTATTTAAGTTAACACAGTATCCTTCAAGTTCATCCCTATAGTTGCACAAAATGGTTTTAAGGAAGAGCAGTGAACTCTGGGAGAAGCCATGTATGCAATTAATAAACTCAAGGAATCAACAGATCCACAAAATGAAAAATGAAGGAATAAATGGAAGTCAGTAAGAAAACCACAGAAATCCCAGGGCAGGAAAGTACCATGAGTGAACTGAGAAATTCATTAGTGATCTTCCACAGCAGATTGATTGAGGTAGAAGAAAGAATCAGCAGCTTCCAAGACAGGTCATTTGAAATAATGAGTCAGAGGAGAAAACAGAAGAACAAAGATAGATTGTAGGACATATACACTGTTTCCATGCAGAGGGACGTTCATCTTGAGAAGGAAGGAGAAAAGAGACTAATGGATAATGGGCAATGGCAGGAAAGAATGTCTAAACCTCCAAAATATGGTAAGGAAACCAACATCATGATTGGTTACTTCAAGGTTGCTAATGATGTTGAATCTGGAGAGATCCACAAGAAGACTCTTGGGATTGCATTATCTATAGGCAAAGGTGTAGAAAAATATTGAAAGGCAAAAGAGAAAACTAACTCACTATGTATCAAGGGTCCTAGAAGAGACTGCATCTCAACTTCATCAGACTCATAGCTAGCAAGAGGAGCATGGTACTAAATATGCAGAGCACCCTACATGTACCTGGCCCAACAGTCCTTCAGAAATAAAATGTAAGATACCATCCTTCCAGGTAAAAACAACCAAAGACATTCATCATGCCTTACAAGAGTTGCTTAAGAAAGTATTTCTGGGTAAACAGTGACAGAAAATGAGAGAACAATAAAATCTCAGTGCTCAAGGTAAATGCATAGACTCTAACAGCAGGTATCTTGTGCAGTGGGCATTCACAGGCCAACTCTAGTACACAGATCCTGCTTGTCTTGGGAGTAATTTTATTTTGTGCCCTGTAGTTTTATTTTGACAGTCAAACATCATTCTATGAGCTGTCTTCTTTGTACCCAGTGGAGTATGTGCATTTTCCTCCTTTGGATGAGGTCTTCTATCAACTTGATGTCAGTTCAGCATTGAGAGCATTCATGTGTGATTCAGATCTGTTCATTGTATGTGCCTCTATGTTTGGTTACCTTCATTACCCTTAGAGTTCTGATGACCAACAGCACCTGGTTGCACAGGTGGGTGGATCAGAGGACGCTATCAAGACTTCATGAGTCATTGCCTGGGCTCTTGTGCATGTCCAGTATGATCTAGTAGAGCAATGACATATGTGACCCCTCCTATCCTAAATGGAAATAGAGCAAACTGAAGAATTTGATCATAAAATGATATGATTCACTGAAATTAGGAACACATCTTAATGATGTTTTTCAAAAAGACACAAACAAAATGATGAAGGGTTAGAGAGAGAAATTACTGATGTTAAGATTCAAAAGTGAAGTGTGATTATAAGATATGATATTAGCTCTGTAAACTTCAGATGATAAGAGAACGGAGCATAAATGACTATTTAACATTCATAGAAAAGCTGTGGACAGAGCTGACCAAAATTAAGATTATTGATTCACACACTGTGAATGTGGACTATGAGTGAACTAAAATTTTTGAATCTCCAGTAATCAGGACCCACATAAGAAAACCTCAATATAGTCATCAAACTGCCAAATACCACAGTCTCCATAACTTCAAGTTTTGGAGAGTTGAGCATAACAACATTTAAATGCTGTCTGTGCCTATGTAAAGATGCCATTGGAAGTGGTGTGCAGATCACAATTAATGACACACAGACCTTAATGCCATAAACTCTTCACTGCTTTATATGCTTCCCAAAGAAATGTGAGGGACTCTCCCCAAGAATCAGAGAGCCCTTCATGCAGAGGTGCCAGTCAGAGAAAGTAAATCAAGATAACACTGATCAACTCAGGAATGAATGGCTTTCTGGCTTATTCATGGAAAGAAAGCAAGTCAACAGATGAATGAGTACCAGCAGCTTCAAGTTGAAGCTCCTGGAATTACAAAATCCTTCTACAAGACAAAAATGTTGATTTGAGAGGAATTCATGCACATATGCCTGCTGCAAAAGCCCAAGTACATAAAAACCCCAATAGTGTATTGTTTAAAGGCAGATCCACAAGGACTTTAGAAGTGAAAGTGAGGGATATGTGAGCAACGCAGGAGCGTGTGGCCCTAGGAGAAATGAAGGTCATCATTAGTCTTAGAAGCATTTTTTAGGTGTTGAGATTTATTGTCTTTATTTCATAAAACTGTGGGATGTAGGAATCTATTTTAATTACTTTTTTGAGTTTCTATCACAGGTTGTGTAGGAAACACTTTACAGCTCAATTCAGGAGCACCTTTGATGTCTACATGTGGAAGCAATTCTGAAAGGAGAAATCAGTCCACAGCCAACCATGCATGTTCCACACCTGAGGGATCCCTGTGTGTGGCAGTTCACCCTCTGCCCTGTGCCAGGCCTGTGCTGCAGGGAGGTAAAACCCACTGTGTGTGGAGGAGGCACAGTGTCTCCAATGGAGCAGTCAGTGCGTCCTCTGGGGGTCCTGCTCAGGGTCAGCTTGAATCAAGGCCCCTGGTCATTTCCATCAGCTGTGTGGAAACTATCCCTTAATGACTTCCTAAGTCCTGAAGTTCAGTTTCTGATGACAGCTTGGGAAAACTGAATACTCAAGCAGTGACTGCACTCTTACTCCACTTGTAAGTTCACCAAAAGATTCACTGTGCCTCTGGGAGAGGATCCATTGCTCCTCTGGGGCATCAAAATGAGGCACAGTAAACAAGGTCATCAGGGCAGCAGTTACAGGTGAGTGATGTTGTCTGGGAGGGAAGCCCTGGGCCATCTTCCTGTTCCCCAGGCTACGCCTAGGCATGGACTTCATTTGATATCTGATTTCCCTCTTGAATGTCCTTCTTCTCATGACAGACCCATAATTTATTATCTCTTGGTTTCATTACCTCTTCTTTTCTTTCCTCCAAGCATGTTTTCATTCTCTTCATTCTTGCCTGTGTTTAAGTATTGTGTTACTCAGGTCTCCACATCAATCCTGTCTTCAATGGAGTTTTACTTGAACCCTGAGCTCTCTTGGTTTTCCTTGTGCTGGGTTCTCTCCTTCATTTTAGTCACAGATGAGAGTTGGCTCAGTCCCGCCATTGACCTCAGGCCCTCGTGGTCTATGGTCTCCTGGAGGCACTCTTTATCTTTGTGTCTCCATCGATGCTGGCTTCTGTTGGAAGTGATTTGCCTCCAGTTTACCTTCCTTATTCCTTTTTCTGCTCTGCTCTTAGTTTTAGTTTCCCTTCCCAGATTCCTTTTACTTTTATACTTATTGGTCTTTAATTGGAGTAAATGCTGGATGACTATATTAAAAACCCAGTATGGATAATCAGATCAATTTATGCCATCAATTTCAAGTGGAAATGTGACCGAATTTTATTGTGTATTAATCTGCAAGTTCATTTTATTTGGTGCACCTAACCTGTGTCATTCTTATATGGAGTTTGAATAATAGTTTCATGGTGGAATATATACACCAAATGATTTTTATTCTCATTTCACTCCTTCTGTATGCTCTCATGATTCATATAATTCAGTCAAGTTTTCCAGAGTTTTTGTCCACAGAATTTTATTTGTGTGGGAAGAAAGATGATGTTGTCTTCCTTCCAGTTATTATCAACTGTGACTTCTGTATTGACAGGAAGTCCCTCTAAAGTCATGAGGAGCAGAAGCAGGGAGAGAAGATCCCTTTAATCATATCTAATGTGAGAGGGAAGCTTTTCTGATTAACTCTAAAATGTTATGGTTGGCATTTTTGATATTTCCTCACAAAAACAAAAATCAGTTTCACTACATCCTAAAGTTTGCAACTTTTCTATGTGTGGCATTTAATCCCATGACTTTCTGTGTCTATTGAGCTTGATTATGATTATTTCTCATTGAATCTACTTTGGTGGGTGATCACATGGCTAATGTTTACAAGGCTAAATTCCTTGCTAAACTTGCTCTGTTGCTACAATCAGGTTTTTTTGCACAGTGTGGGATTCCTTTCAGCTTTGAATTTGTGTAGATTGCTTTTCATGTGGATGTGAAAGTACACACTCCTGTCATCAATGTTCCAACTACATTTCTTTCTTCTAGGAAGGCTATGCTGCCCTCACAGTGTGATCAACAGGTACAATTTCCTGCCCTCAGGAAGTGCTTGCAGGTGTTTCTGCCTTGCTGTTTGTCATCCTTCACTGTTGGTGCCTTCCTTGGGAATCTTTAGGAAGTCTTTTTCCCCAGAATTCCATGTCCTCCTGGGGAGCACTGCACTGTGCTTCATGCAGTTCTGGAATCTACAGTGAATCAATCTTCTAGGGGTTTCTGATGTCTCTCATATCGCAAGTTCACAGGCACAGGAAATCACAACATCATCTCACACACATCTTCAGTTTCTTCAATTGCTCTTTCTCACACTCTACACCTGACACTGGGTGCCTTCCCACTTGGGCAGTGGGAAGTCTCAGAAAGGGGTTGTTTAATGTAGTATTCTTTACCAAGACTCCTGAGTTTAACGTTGAATTTCCTTTCTATTATTGGGTTGTTGATATTTTCTGCTCCCTTCATATAAAATTCTCAAATCCCTCCATTTTCATGCACTCATCTGACTATTCCTGTTCTAATGCCAGTCTTCTTTCTAAGGTTCTTCTAGTCTTCACTTATCCTGCTGGAAGGACATCCACAGTTCTCTTCATATAGAGTTTTATTCACCAGGTAGGTGTGTAAAAGGGTGTCTGTGTTTTGAACATATTGAGAGATCAGGTTATTCCTGTTTGTCTTTTGTGATGTGGAGTTATAGTCTTGAGATGAATTACCATGTCACATGAGCTCCTGCACTTGGTGGCCCTCACTTCAGGGCTGGCTTCATGGGCACATTTCCTCCTTGCTTCTCAAGTGCCCAGGAGAAATCTGTGCTCTCACAGTGACTGTGGGTGTGCTTCTCTCTCTTTCTTTATTTCTTTGTTAGAGCTTTATAGTTACATAGTCATTGGATTCATCCTGACAAAAGCTTATGTGCATGGAATTGGACTAAGTTCATGATCCCTCTTCCCTGCCCTTCTCCCTCCAGTCTTTTCACTCTCCATTTGTCCTCTCTCTGCTTTCTCCATAACTGAGATTGTGGTGTAGATTCCCTTATTAGAAAGGACTGCTTAAATTATCCCACTGTCATCTTTTAATCGTCTATGTTTTTACTTGAAACATGTTGATAATATGTATATTCAAGCATAAAACATAAAAAGTGGGCTCCTGGGTGAAAGCACCCAGAAATCACTTCAGATGCAAAAACTCATGCAAGAGTTATTAAGCAAATAGGCAGAGTGTCTCCCTTCAGGGAGAGAGAAAATTGGAGGAAAAGAGAGAGAGAGAGATAAAGCTTGCACATGCAAGGGAGAAAGTGAAAGTCAGGAGGAGAGAGCATGAAGGCAAGGAGGAGAGAGAGAAAATGGTGGGGGAGCTATTCTTAAGTAGTTTGCAGGCTAATAACAGACCAATGACTGCTGCAGGTTGACAGTATGGACCAAAGACTGCAGAGAATGCTCACAGGCTGACAAATGGACCAATAGCTGGCTGAGATGTTCACAGACTGACAATCTGGGTTGTCAAATGGTGTGGGGGAGGGAAAACAATAGCAGATCTGATGTCAACATTCCTCCCTTTTTGTTTTTATAGGTACTGGGGGTGGGACGATGGTCTTTCTTCTGTAGCTTCTTCCTGTCAGTTAGGGGGCAAAGAGTCTCATTCCTGGTTAAAAAAAAGGATTAGGGAGGACTTTAGTGATAGCAGAGTTTTTGGAGCCAGAGGTGTCAATAGTGAATCACAGGTCTTGACTTTGGGTGTCCAAAGCTGGTAGTCTTGAAGGAGAAGCAGTTGATTGGTCAATTGGTTGGTGAACTTCTGTGCATCCTTTAACTCCAAAACTTGTGTATCTGATCTTGTAGGAAATTCTGTAGGCAGTTTAGCATGCGTGGTCCTATTCAGGAAGACCTTTAGATCTTAAAATGACCAAAAATTCCTCATTCTGGCAGTTTCTCTTGAAGGTTATTAGTCACTTCTGCCTAAGAATTCCTTCAGTAGCCTCCAGTTTTACTTATTCTTGGGGCTAACACAAGCGTACATCTTAAGTTATGTTTAACTATTGTTTTTTCTTTTAAATGCCCAGGAATGGCTATATTTTGGTTTTAGCTATTTTGCTAGGTGTTCAAGATCAAGCTGGTCAATTTAACATTGCTCCTATCTGTTGTTAAGGGTCAGCTGAGTTCCCACAGGGGTTGCTCATGGAGAACATGAGAGCAGCTTCTTAGCTCCTTTAGAGCCATTTGCTAGTCAGGGTTTCCTTGATGAGGTGGTTTCCTCTGGAAGCATGAGGGATGTCTCCCTTTTTCAATGACCCTCCTCTTTGCAGCAGGTGCACTGGTTGGCTTTTTATCCTCTAGTGGTCTCATTATTCTCCCTGACCAGGAGGTCATGTGACCCAGAGTTGCAAAAGCTCTTTAGAGAAGTTCTCTCATTTCCTGGATCCAGGCTGACTCTGAGGGCAAGAGTCAAATACTGGCATTTCCTGACCTCTGTATTTAATCTCAATCTCTAAGTTTGATCTTAAACATACAGCAATTAGTCTCACCAGTCATAAAGTAAGAGTACTGGGTTTAATTTCAATGTCTATGACTTTACCATTATTTACCCCCTTTTATCTAATTGGGGCCTATATTATCTATTCTATCAGTGATGGCTTACTATTTCAAGTTAATTTACAGTGTTTGCCTTGAAGTAGTAATTCTGCAAAAAATGAATCAGATAGAAGTTATAGAGTTTACAAGGAAAATACAAAATTGAATTACCAACAGTAGAATATTTAGTTTGTGTAATAGCTATCTTGAATTTTGGCTGAGCTACACATTATATTCCCTGTTTGACATCACAGTAATTTTACAACAAAAACCAAACTTTTGAATATAACTTTAAATGAGCTGAAGTCTGGCTTATGTTGAAGGCATTCTGACGTGCAGCAGGGTGGAAGGCAGAGCCTTATCTCAGGTAAGGTGTGGCTGTTTACAATTCTTAGGAAAAGTGTTCTAATTTTGAGCTGATCTTTGCCTCTTTCTTAAAATTTTAATAAGTTTACATATATTGTTCCCTGAGTCTATATGAACATTATTTAACACAATTTAACATTATATCTAAAACATGAATCAAAGAAAGGCTGAGAGAACTTTTAACTTTCATTCGTGTGACAAAGTGGCAAAAATGTTTTTATGTTTCACAATATTGACCTTTAAACAAATCAAGTTCTCACTAACTTTTAGAAATACATTTACATTTAAATTTTTTTATCTCATTGTAAAAAGTAAGAAATTTTATATATACCATATTGATAACAGCTCCTGTTATAGAACCTTAAATGATATACATAAGTCCCCAATAAAATTTGCTATTTTTATGTTTAAAATTACCATTACAGTCAAGTTTAGTTGGAGAATAGCAGCTTGATAAATTTCCTGCTTTAAAGGCTTGTATACCTGGAAAATATGAACACATTTAATATACAAAGAATGACCATGCCACAATTACCTTGATACTTTTATATTATAATGTTAAGAATAAATTAGTGTTTTTAAAGAAATCCTTTTCATTTTAGCATGTAGAAACTTTGGTTTCTATCAGTTCATTAATATTTGACCTTAAGAAAAATGTTAAATAACTTAAACTGATTGTCTCACATACATATAACTGACTTAGTTACATGAAAAATTGTTGAAATTTTCCCTTTACTTACACACAGACTTTCTTATTACTTACTTTGACCCTCATGTGTTTCATCAAACATGCACTTTCTTACCCAGAAACATTTCTTTTCCTTTCTACTAAATATTCCATACCCAGAACCTTTTATTTTCTCTTTTCTATCTGTTGATCCCTTTTGTTCACATTTTGAAATAACTCTTATACAAAATTTCTGAAATTTAGTTAAATTACTCCATTTTAATAATATGAAATACTTTGTTATATTCAGTACTCTAATTGAAACACAGTTGAAGTTTTTTTGGATCCTTTGTATATAGAATTGTATCTGTAAGGACTTAACTCTTAGTTACATTTGTGATGACACAAGGTCATTTTAAACCCTTTTTATTCACCAATCTATGAAAACACCAATAAAGTTTAAGTATGTTACTCCATGGAATTTAAAGAGTTAAGAGTACTTGATGTTATTGAACAGTTAGCATTTTAACTTTGTAAATTAATCAGAAACCTCTAACAAACATATTTCAGTAATCCCATACATGTCAAATCTAATTCACTTATTCTTCTGTAAAAAACAATATATTATACATTAGACAGGTGTTCTGTACAGTATTTGCTCTCTTTCCTGTTGAAGAAAAGTCCTAGAAACAATTGGTATTAGACATTTTACAGATATTAATTTGACCACCTAGAGATTTGTGAGGTAAGTAATTTCAAAGACATTTTAAATTTTAATTTTATGAGCACTTGTTATTTATGTCAATTTTGTTATCAGGTACGTATGTAGACAACACAACATTAGATAACACGATATACACATAACAGAAAAGTGAAGGCCTTGTAGTTTTTATCTCCACTGCAATGTAACAGACGCTCAAAAATAACTCTAGAGTTGAATAAAAATAGAACTGATCAAAAGAAATCATTAACCTAGGTATGTAGAATCAAAATTGTGAGCTTGAAAAATATAGCATTTAACAAAAACAAAACAAGAGTCCTAGAAGAAAAAGTGATAATGGCTATTTATTATAGCATGAGAGAGAGAGAGAAAAAGAAAGACAGAGAGAAGGGGTGAGAGGGAGAGAGAGAGAGAGAGAGTTCTGCGTTGCAGCCTAGGAAAAGTTTAAAATGGACACCTTTTCTTCAGTCTCAGGTTGGTCCCTTGCTGAATGTGCTGTAGCCTACATTCCATTCCAATGCAGACTTCAGCAATGCTAGGCAGGGGAAATTGCCTAGGACCTTTTAACCCTTTTCCTGGTTGAGAATCAGGTCAGGTTTGGATCCAGAAAATTATGAAACATTATCTCCCACTACTTTTGAGGAATGGGACTGCTATTTCATATTCCTTACTGTGATACACCACTGGCTGTTGGGCTGGTTAGGTTTACTCCCTCCACACCAGCCACCTCCCATGAGGGGCTAGAATATATGTGCACAGGACCTCATGGCAGGAGGACTGGGCATGCTGGGCAGGAGAACAGAAGCGGAAACAACTGGGCAAAGGAGATGGAGAAGCAGGAATCAGAGGGGCCTCTGCCACAGTGGACTGGTATGGTGGTGGTTTGTTAACTGAATCCAAGTCAGAGGAGGAGGGTTTAAGAGGGGGAGAAGAAACCAAAAGGAGGCTTTTGAGTTTGTAAGAAGAGAAAAGAAGCACAAGAAAAGACTTGAAGATAATAAATCCCTTTCCATCTGCCACTTGCTCACAGAATCTGTGAGCCATTACATGGTCATTTTGGATTGATTATCTAGGCTGGGGGTCAGGTAAAGGGGTTTAAGATTGTCTAGTAGACACCTCAGGGGTGAATCTGCCAGATCCCCTGATAGAGTGGGATCCCCTGATAGGTGGAGACTGATAAAGTGAGCCAGTGTCCAGGGTGTCCTGAGGTCACAGACTATTTGGCTGGAGATGAGAAGGCAGCAAAGTAATGGGGTTGACATCCAAATGTCAGTGTGTGCTGGGCAAAAACTGAGAAAGTTGAGGACCTGACATCAGGATTTTCAAGAGTAAGCATGAAGAGGAGCCTTAACTGTGAGAGAGAATCTTCACCATAAGATTGGGAACCCACCCATCAGAAAAGTTCAACTAAGATGGCCAGCCGAAATTGTAAAAGTCGTGGCTGGGGGAACCCCCACTCCTCAACTGCCTCGAGGGTACTGGATGATCAGCGGTCATGTCTCAGGTCAGTAGAGGAATGTTTAAGCTGACATATGGGAAAACTCACCAATCTGAAGCGGTGGTGGATGTGGAGGAGAGCGTCCAGTTGAATGGAAGGTGAAACCAGATCTGGAGTGGGGGAGGGGAGTCTGGGATGACAGATGGGATTCCACTCGCCTAAGTGGTGGTAGAAGAGTCCATCCGAGTCACGGCACCAATGAAAGCACCCAGAAGCCATTTCAGTCACAAAAACTCACATAAGAGATTTTATGAAGCAAACAGGCAGAGTGTCTCCTTTCAGGGAGAGAGAGAGAAAATGGGAAGAAAAGAGAGAGAGAGAGAGCGTGCCACGCAAGAGAGACACAGACTTTCTTAGTACTTACTTTGACCCTCATGTATTTCATCACAAAAGCACTTTCTTACCCAGAAACATTTTCTTTTCCCTTCTACTAAATATTCCATACCCAGAACCTTTTATTTTCTCTTTTCTCTCTGTTGACCCCTTTTGTTCAAATTTTTAAACAACTCTTATACAAAATTCCTGCTCTCCCCTCTCTGTGGGCTGGTGGGGCCTATGGTATTTAAGCAGGAGGTTGAAATCCCTTCCTGCTGTTGCCACACTGCACACCCTATGGCTTTGATATGAAGCCTGTCTGGGTCCTATCATGGTTTTGGGCTGACATTCATCCATATCCCTGTTGATTTTCCCTCCTGGGAGATCAAGTGTGGTGGGGTTGAACCTCTTCAGGTCCCAGGATGTGCTCCTCACTGCAGTGGTCCCCTTTCCTCTGCTAGCCTGCAGTGGGGCTAATCCTGCTCATCCATCCATGCTGCGCAGACTTGGGGATTTTATGTCCTGATGAGAGCCTGGGAATCATGCCTGGCCTCCTACCTTGGAAGGAGTGAATCTCACCTGCATTGATACTGAAGGGATTATTGAGAATAGATCCCCCTGAGAGTATTTCAAGCCCTAATTATCAGTCATAGTAACTATTAGTGGGTGTGGCTTAAACTGAAACTGCACAAGGATGTATCATCCCTTGTAACTTTTCTTCTGGTTTATCAACATGCTCATCTACATTCATGTCATTAAATTTGTCACAGCCATTACAAATTTTTAGTCTGGTTGGTCTTGGGTATGTTCATGCATACTGTCAAAATAGGAATTTTGGAAAACACACTTTGTTATCATTTTTTATTCCCATGCTTGTTTGAGATCTGATGTTTGTGGTCCTCATGGTCTGCACCAGCCTGTACATGGTGAGTCTCCTCTACAGACACCAGAGTAGAGTCCAGCATGTCTACAGCTCCCATCTCCTCCCAGTCATCGCCTGAACACAAAGACACCTGCACCATCCTCCTGCTCGTAGGTTGCTTTGTGGTCTTTTATTTTTTGGATGGCTATTTTAATCTTTATTCACTTTATGCACACAAGAAAATCCCAGAACTGGAAGGGCTCAGTGGAGTTTTATCATCCTGCTACTCAATGATCTGCCCACTTTTGCTGATGAAAAATACAAGAGCTTTTTCCTAATTCATTTTTTTTAACTGATGACTGTTTCAGATTCCACTGGGCATTGGTGTCTGATCTGATGCCTCAGGATTTAGTCTGCAAGAGGGCAGGTCCCTAATGATTTATAGGGGAAAAGAAAGACTATGCTGCCCTTGACAATTCAAATGGCACTAGTGTGAGTTCAGATATTCCACAAGTGTGAAATGCACTCAGAGTTACAAGACTCCTTGTGAACAAAGGTACATTAAGATCAGTGTGATTTTTGTTTTCATTTTGATCACATGTTCCACTTATACTTTGAATAACACATAAATATTTTTTACCTAGTATTCAAACTATCCTGTATGCTTCCTTGTGGACTTTTAAAAACATGGCTATGAGAGGATGCAAAATTCCATTTGGAGTTTGTGTCATAGTTCTTTTAAAGTGTGCTGCCTAAGAAATTCTTTTATGTATACCTCCAATGACCTTTGCCCACCTTACACATTCTAGGCAAGTCTTCAGGGCTTGGATGTACACCAGTTCTGAGGAAAACAAGACATGACAACCGAAGGAACCATGTAGGCTCCTCATGGTGCAGGAATCCTATCTGTAATATGAGGAGAGCTCTGGCAATAGACCTGGAGAGGAGAACCAGGGAAGCCTGGGAGAGTCACTCCTGAACGTGCAGTGAGCTGCCAGGGGTGTTTCTGATGTCTGCAGAAGCCTCTGCACTGTGATGCCCACTCAGGTTAGATTGGGATTTCCTACCTGGATGCAGTCTCTCATGTCTGGGTTGATGAGTGTCTTCTCTCAGTAATTCTCCATGGGAGGCAGTGACACCCTTTCCCCTGTGCTGTCTCCATGAACCTTGCAGAATCTTTGGCCTTCACCCCTGTTCTTCACTTTCAGTTCCCCTACCTGAAGTCCTTGTTCTGTTGAAGTCAGGGTTTCACCAGATCCTCAGAATATCTCCAGGTGATATGTAGGTGGATCCTTGCCTGCTCTTAGCCCCACTGTGGCATTTAGAACCTCCCACTGTGACCATGTGATTCTTAGTCTTTGGTTCCACACTCTACAGTTCACAGTTGAAGTGTCTATAGTTTGTGTTTCAAATGTGACATCTAATGCAGAATGCAGCTTTTCTTTTAATAATCTATTTTTCTTCTACTTGCTTTCACAATCTGTGCTTCCTCCTCCTGCTGTGTCAATCACAGGGCCATGTGGATGTGCACCAAGTACCTTCATCTTAGAAACTGTCCCTCACTGAGTGATTCCCTCCAAAGCTCCTGTGTGTCACTCTGGCTTTGTCTCCCTGTCAGCATGTCTGAGATGCCTGCTGGAAGCTCCCCAGCCCTCTCCACCTTCCTCCCTCCATGATCCCATTGAGGAGTAAAATTTACCTTTTCCTTGATCTTCCATGCTCAATCCAAGTTTTAGCATAGGGACATGAGTCCTTCAAATACACCCTATGTTTTTTTTTTAACCAATGTCTTTTAAACTTTCGCAAGAAATATCTAGAAGTGTTGTTGTTTTTCTTTTACAGGGGTGTGTGAAACAAGCTCCTCTGTCCAAACCTACAAATTTACCTGAGAAGCAAAGGTTCAGAGACAGGGAGGTTTTACCTAATGATGTCTGACTAGATGGGGTATCTGGAACAAGCTATCTCCCCCAGGCTTTAAAATCACCCCTTTATCTCCTACAGTGAAAATCCCCTTGCCTCAGTTTTCATTGGTGAGTAATGTGTGGTACACAATCTTTGCCTTGGTTTTATTGTCTCCTGGTGGGTTACTTCAAAAAACCTACTTTTAGTTGTCCTCATCTCCCTTTGTTTTCTGGTGAGGGTAAACCCCTTCTAGGGTTGAGTGCTTCTAGGCACTTATGGAGTTTTTTGTTCCATCCAGCGGAACCAGCGTGGAGAAAGGAGACACCACCAATCTTTAGTTGACCAGATTTATTGCATCCTCCCTCTTTTCCTGCCTCCTTTGTTCTGCCACTATCTCCCTTCTCCTACCCTGTCCCTCTCTCCTCCCCCAGGCTCCTAGCTTATCAGCCAATTATAGCAAAGCTTTCTCTCGCAGGAGAGCATGCAGAGGAATGTCAGCATAGCACTTTATGGATCACAAGCTGTCCATGCACGGCATGATATTGGATAGCCAATCCTAGAGCCGGGTGTTAACACATTATAAGTCTCCAAGGAACTAGTAGGCAAGCAACCTTTTTGGGTACTTCCTTATTTTGGTAGCCAGTGCCCTTTGGCTCACTGCCAGGCTCCATCTTGTCCAAGATGACCCTCCACAGGCTCCCCCTTTTTGTTATAAAAAGAAAAGGACAGCAACTGTGCCTGTCTTAGGTGCCAGAGTCAGACTTTATCCTTACCCGTCATTGGGAGTCAAAGAGCTGTTGGCATGCTTTGATCCCTGTCTTAGGTTGGTATAAAGTCCACTCTGTGCTTACCCGTCATTGACTACCAGTCCTGTAATTGGGAGAGCCAAATCTGAGGATCAGAGCCTTGGTCCATGGCCATAAAGGCTTGCCATACCACTAAGGCTTGCCATCTTTTATGACTCCTTAGAGACAACAGATATCTGAGCAGCAATAATAACAGCAAGAACAACAATCCCCTCATAGCAAAACTTCCCATCCATTGTTTACCAAATTGTAATGCTGACTGTAAGAAACTAATGGCTTCGGGCATACCCAGGACCTTGACCTGAGTAGTATTTACCACAAATATAGAATTTTTTAATAGGGTAGTCAAATTAGTAAACTCTTTAGTCCATGTCCCATTAAGCATGCTACCAAGCCATTTGGACAGATTGGCAGCAGCAGTAATATTAGAATAGGGTATCAGGGTAATGCATAGTGCTTGGCATGCACTAGACAGCCCATCTGTGCAGTAACAGTCAACGTGTCCACTTGTTCTTGTAGTAAGCCCACTCTTTGGTTTAGGATCAGGATTCCCGTGGTGAGATGTGTATTGATGATTTCCTGGGCTGTCAAAGTTTTGGCAGTGGCTCGTGACAGATTGTTGAGTACATGAGCAGTAGGAATAGTAGTTCCTAGGGCAAGTCCAGCAGCAGTGGCAGCTGTCGCAGCAGTCGCTGCAGCAACAGTGATGGCTATAATGACTGAGATACCAAAATCTCTTTTTGCTTTCACGGGTAGGAAATTCCACTCACTATGAATTAAGGTCACTGGGACTGGAATGGATTTTGGAATCCTGGCAATCACAGCCAGAGGAAATAGTGAAGCATCCCAACAACTAGACATGTAACACTCTTAACACATAACACAGTTAAGAACCTCAGTATCATTATCATTGTTATTAGTAATGTTAATACTAAACTTAGAACTGTTAGAATGAACACAAATGGAGATGTGACACATACGGGAGTAGGGGGGAAAGCCTGATAAAAGGAAGAGTAATTGGCCTCGCACCCTGTATAACTATAAACAGGTGTATTACTTCCCTTTATATAGGCTTGCTTTTGACTGTACCTTTATTGAATGAGAGAGAGATTGCCTCCCTGTATCATGGCAGTTTCTGAGGTGGCTAACCAGAGGAAGCAAAGACTACCTCTTAACTTGAAGTTTAGACTAGTAATAAGTGACTTTACAGTGGAACCATCTGGTAGATAAGGGATACCTAGAAGTCCTATACTAGGAAATAATTGAGGGAAAACTTGTGTGCCATGAGTGATATATCCCCAAAAGTTTTAGGAAGAGCTAACAACAGCAGGCTTACCACCATCACCATCATATTGTGTTTTGGTGCCATTTTCTTTCTTATGGATAGTTCTTACCAAGCGCTCCAGGACCCAGATAGGTTGTTGTTGGTCCTGAGGAAAAACACAAACAGATCCTCTCCCCCAAATTAATACTGGGTCAGATCCTTTCCACATTGCTTGTGGATGGACACCAGACTTTCCACTAAAATGTCTATCAGCTGCAGTACAGCCCATAGCACCCAAAGTTAAAAAATTGAGGGTGAATAAAGCAAGATTAAGTCTGTTCTTGGGAGGGGCTAATGCCCCTATTCCCCCTTTTTGTTTAGTTAAGCAGACTTTCAATGTTTGATTAGCCCTTTCCATGATAGCTTGTCCTTGTGGATTGTAGGACAATCCTGTAGAATGATAGATATTAAACTTTGAGCGAAACTGTTGAAATGAAGAAGTATACACAGGCCCATTATCTGTTTTAAATGATTTTGGCCTTCCCATAGTAGCAAAGGCTTGAAGGCAATGACTGATTACATCTTTTGTCTTTCCCCCTGTATGGGGAATAGCAAATATATATACTGAGTAGGTATCTACAGTTACATGTACAAATCTTAAAGTACCAAATTCAGGGATATGGGTGACATCCATCTGCCATAGATGATTTGGAAGGAGTCCTGTAGGATTGACTCCAAAATGAGGAACAGATAAGTGAGGCACACAGGCAGGACACTGTTTTACTATATTTCTGGCTTGTTCTTTTGTAATGTTATATATTATTTTGAGAATAGTAGCATTGACATGAAAATCTATATGGAAATTAATTGATTTTTGTACAATGTTAAACACATGAGGATCTCAAGTAGTTGAGTCTGCAGTAGAATTTCCTTGAGCTAAAGGCCCAGGTAAACCTGAATGTGCTCTGATATGGCCTATATATAAAGGTTCTTTATGAGCCCACAGAAGAGTTTGTACTTGATAAAAGCATTGTTGTAAGGTAGATTGAGGATTAATGGGTCCAGCTGTCTCAAACCGTGGCACAAGCTGGGCAATATAGAGACTATCAGTATAAATATTTAAAGGTTCCCCAGGAAATGTTTGTAATGCAGTTATTATTGCTTCTAGTTCAGGTTTTTGAGCAGACTTATGAGAAGTAATAATAGTCTGTACTTTATCAGAAACTACTGGAGCTGTGCCAGAGGAGGAGCCATCTGTAAAGATTGTATTTGCTGCTGGGATAGGTTGAGCCTTAACAACCTGAGGGAAAATAACTGGATGTCTTTTGAAGAAGCTGACAATAGGTGAACTTGGCAAGTGATTATCAAATGTGGCCATGGTGGAACAATAGACAATTGCCCAATCTTCATTACTGTTAACTAGTATTTCAATCTGTTTTGCCGTGTATGGGACAATAACTGTCTGAGGATGAACTCCAAAAACTCAAAGGGCTGTCTTAAGTCCTAATGTAACTAGATTTGCCACCATCACAGGATACAGGGAAACAACATTTTTGGGGGACACTGGCAAATGGATCCTTATCAGGAGTCCAGTTTGCCACAATAGACCTGTAGGAGTATATTCAGAATCTAATACTACAAGATTAAAAGGCAAGGATAGATCGACTCTATCACTATGAGCATTTTTAAAACTTGTTCTACTAACCTCAAGGCTTTTCTACCTTCAGGAGTTAAATTTCTGGGGAATGTAGAGTCTGAATCTCCTTGGAGAATATCAAACAGAGGCTTGAGTTGACCTATGGTGATTCCCAAATTTGGCCTTATCCAATTTATATCACCTAATAATTTTTGGAAATCATTTAGAGTCTTAAGCTTTTCCATGGCTAATTGAATTTTTCTGTGGCCTAACACAGGTATCTAATATTTGATGTCCTAGAAAGGTAATAGGGCTGTGGGTTTGCACCTTTTTTTGGGCCACATGTAATCCCCATTTTTCTAGGGTATCAATAATATTGTTAAATGCCCTAAATAAAGTCTCCTGCTTTCTGTGAGCCAAAAAAAATATCATCCATATAATGGAGACAATAAAGTTCTTTATAATTTTATCTAATCTGTGATATAGCCTGGCCAACATATAATTGACACATAGTGGGATTATTTGACATTCCCTGGGGAAGGACCACCCATTGGTATCTAGTATTAGCCCTTCATTATTTAAAGAAGGAATGGAAAAGGCAAATCGAGGGCTATCCTCAGGATGCACAGGAATGGAAAAGAAACAATCTTTTATATCTATAGAGATGATATGATAATGTTTTGGAATAGCAGTTAACGAGGAGAGATCCAGTTACACGGGGCCCATAATCTGTATACTGGAATTTATGGCTCTCAGATCTTGCAAAAGTCGCCATTTCCCAGACTTCTTTTTTATGACAAAAATGGGTGTATTCCAAGGGAAAGTGGAAGGAATGATATGATTTTCCTTCAATTGTTGATTAACTATTTCCTGGGCTGCCTCTATTTTTTCTTTAGAAAGGGGCCACTGGGGGACCCAGATAGGATTATTGGATTTCCATTTTATCTTTAATGGTTTAGTGGCCCCTCTGGAAAACCCAGCCCCTCAGTCCCTGTTTGTCCTTTGGCTTGAATGGGGCAGGTAACACCTTGTAAATTTTTGCCTACTCCTTTTCCAGGGATATAACCTTGTCTCACCATGACTGGCAAAACAGTTGGGTTTAGACAGGACATATTTTGCTGAACTGAGGAAGAAATGACAACATCCATCGGTGTTAAAATGTGTCTTCCCCAAAGAGTGACAGGCAGTTGAACTAATACATAAGGTTGGAATGTTCCCCTTTTCCCATCAGAGTCCTCCCAAGATAATACAGCTGAACTTTGTAATGGGGTTTGGGCAAATCCAAGTCCTCATAAGGTAGAACTGGATGCTGTTACAGGTCATGATTTGTTCCAGTCCTTCTGTTTTATAATAGAGATGTCAGCACCTGTGTCTATTAGACCCTCTATGGGACTACCATTAACCTTTAATTTAAGCATGGGTCTATTTTTTGTTGATTGTGCCCAAAAGACACCTGATCCTGTGGATCCAAACCCATTGTTTTTTCCAGTCCTTTGTGAACTGAGAAAGGCCCCATGATGGCTAGACAATATCAATATTTGTGCTATTTTATCTCCTGGAGAAACAACAGATACCCCTCGAGGGGAAGATAACATAATCTTTATTTTTCCAGTATAATCAGAATCAATGACTCCTAGAAATACTTGTAATCCTGACAGAGTTGTGGAACTCCGCCCTAACAATAATCCTGATGTGCCCTCAGTGAGTGGTCCATGTATGCCCGTGGGGACCACTTGTACTCCTATTTCTGGGGTTAAAACAAGTCAGGAGGAGGCACAGAGGTCCAATCTCCCGCTCCCTGATGTTCCTTGGGACTACGAGGAGATAGTCGGAAAGGATTGTGAGTGGGGATCTGTACTATGGGATTCTGAAAGGCCCCTTATATTTGAGGGCCCCGGGTTGGGCCCCCCTGGCTGTTTTTTGACTGGGCTGACATAGGATATCTCTCTATATCAAATTTTGATGTATAATATTTCGCCCAGTGCCTTCCTTTTTGGCACCGGGGACATAGACCTGGGGCAGGTTGATTTGTCCCTTGTTCTCCAGTCTTAGGTGTTCCCCTGGGCTTTAATCCTATGGGTCCTTCAGGGCAGTCTTTTCTGAAGTGCCCTCCTTGCCCACACTTAAAGCATATTATCCTTTACTCTTGGTTGCCCCTGATTTGGCCCATGAAGAGCAGCAGCTATTACTTGTCGTGTAATGACTGCATCATTGATATCCCTGCAGACCTTTATATAGGTACTTAAATCTTTATTTTTCCATGGTCTTATAGCTTCTTTACACCACCTATTTGCTTGCTCATAAGCTAATTGTTTTATTAAGGGCATAGCTTGTTCTGAATCCCCAAATACTCTAGCAGCCGTTTGGATTAGTCTATCAACAAAATCTGCAAATGGTTCATTACTTCCCTGAATCACCTTGGACAACTGCCCCTGTAAATCTCCTGTCCCTTGAATTAACTTCCAGGCTTTAGTGGCAGCAGCAGCAATGTGTGCATACACCCCAGGATCATAAATAATCTGCTTCATAGTTTCCTTCTCCTGTTAGCATTTCTACATTTCTTTGGGGAAAGCCTGTGGCAGCGTTACAGCATGACGTTTCTAATGAGGCTTCCTGACATGCAGTTTTCCACACTAGGTACTGCCCCCCTGATAGCACAGCTTTACATAGCCTTTTCCAATCTTCCGGCATGAGATTTAGCCCCGATACTTATTCCAACACACTAATTGTAAATGGGGCCTGTGGACCATATGTAGCCTCTGCCTCCTTAAAGTTTTTTTACTGTTTTGAAATTCAGAGGTTGGTGGAATCTTTGTCTATTTTGGTCCTGTAGCACAGGGAAGAATTGTGGGACTGCTGAGGTTTCCTTAAGGGGGGTTTCTTCTCCCCATGGTGAAAAACCCATCTGATTTATGGCATGAGCTAACTCCTCCCAAGGGTACCTTGTGGGATATAGGGGACAGGCTGCTCGGCGGGGAGCTGCTGCCTCCAGGAAGGGATTGGTGTTCCTTCCCCATATAACTGATGGGGGCGACTGTGTCCTTGATGCTCTTTCTAATTTCTCCCCAGTAAGCCCCTCCTCCTCTTCTTCCTCTTTATGAGAAGTTACACTTAGTTGTTCCTTTATCTCTTCCAGACACATATTTCCTTCTTCTACTAAAACTTTTACTCTGCCTTTCTCAGATGTTAAACACTCCTTAATGAGCTGCCACATGGGAAAAGTACCTCTAGGTAACGGGGATTACTTTTCTGCTTTAATAAGATCCTCTTTATCATGTTCCCATTGTGGAATATTTAGGACTCCCTCTTCCAAAAACCAAGGACTAAACTTGGCCAACGTGGTTACATGTGCTGTCACAGTAGATCATTTTATGGCAGTCTCATTAGCCTTAAATACATCTTGTATGATTCTTATCATTTGATTTCTAGATACTTGTGACCCCATTCTGGAGTTATGAGACCTCCCTTTACTGGGGTTGTGTGGCCTTCTTTACCAGGGTAATGTAGACTCCCTTTACCAAGGTATGTGGTCCCCTTCACTGGGACTGTGGGGTCCCTTCACTGGGACTGTGGGGTCCCCTTCACCGGGAAAGTGGGATCCTTTTCACCAGTACTATGGGACCCTTTCACCGGGACTGTGGGGTCCCTTCACCAGGACTGTGGGGTCCTTTTCACTGGGACTGTGGGGTCCCTTTCACCAGGACTGTGGGGGTCCCTTCACTGGGACTGTGGGGTCCCCTTCACCAGGAATGTGGGGTCCCTTCACCAGGACTCTGTGACCTCCCCCTTATACACTCTGGCCAGAGATTTCTGGGAGGTTATCCTGCAGTTTTCCTATAGCTTACCTAAAGTTACTTAGTTTTCCTATAGCTTACCTTAAGTTACTTATGTGGGAGGACGCAGAAGGAGAAAGAAGCGCCCTGTATGGGCCACCACTTGTTCCATCCAGTGGAACTGGCATGGAGAAAGGAAACACCACCAATCTTTAGTTGAAAAGACTTATTGCGTCCTCCCTGTTTTCCTGCCTCCTTTGTTCTGCCACTATCTCCCTTCTCCTACCCTCTCCCTCTCTCCTCCCCCAGGGCTCCTAGCTTATCAGCCAATTATAGCAAAACTTTCTCTCATGCAGGAAAGCATGCAGAGGAATGTCAGCATAGCACTATATGGATCACAAGCTGTCCACGTGCGGCATGATATTGGATAGCCAATCCTAGAGCCTGGTGTTAACACATCATAAGTCTCCAAGGAACTAGTAGGCAAGCAACCTTTTTGGGTACTTCCTTATTTTGGTAGCCAGTGCCCTTTGGTTCACTGCCAGGCTCCATCTTGTCCAAGACGGCCCTCAACAGTTTTTGTCTTTTGGCAGGTCACCCTTTTAACCCCATCCCCGTGGGTGTGTCAATGGGCTGTGAATCTGTCCCACTCAGGTGTTAAGGGCTGGTAACCCTTGGTTCTATTTCTTCTTTGGCTGATTTTTCTTATATCCTCAAACATTAATTTTAAGACTAGATTCTGTATTCTTTAAATGGCTCATTGTTCTTTCCATTTCTGGTAGTCGACATATGATCAACATACAAAAATCAGTAGCTTCCTGTTCTCTAATAAAGAACCCTCTGATGGCTGGGGATAGAACTCAGTTGGTAGAGTGCGTGCCTCACAAGCGCACATCCCTGAGTTCAATCCCTTGAACCACACACACACACACACACACACACACACACACACTCACACACACTCACATAAACAGAATACCCTCTGAGAAACAAATCATGAAAATTATCCTGTTCACAATAACTTCAACCAAAAAATTTAATAAAATACCTTGAAATACATCTAACCAAGAAAATGAAGGATCTCTACAAAGAAACCTGTAGAACATGGAAGATACAAACTGAAGGATGCCTTAGAAGATGGAAAGACCTTCATGTACTGGGATAGGCAGAATTAACCTTGTCAAAAGCAACATTCAGATTTAGTGCAATCCCCATCAAAATACAAATAACATTATTCACAGAGGTAGAAAAAAGAGTCCTAATATTCATGTGGAAGAATAAGATACCATGAACAGTCAAAGCACTCTTGAGTAAGAAGTGTGATGCTGGAGACATCACAAGTATACTACAGAGTTGTTGTGACAAGAACAGCATGGTATTTCACCAAAGCAGACATGAAGTCCAATGGAATAGCATAGGAGACACAGAGAAAAACCCACACAGAGGCAACCATCCAGTAATTTTTGTTGGAGTAAAAGGTCTCTTTAACAAATGGTGTGGGAAAACTGGATATCAATATGTAGAAGAATGAAACTGGATCCCTTTCTTTCACACCACACAGAAGCTAACCCAAAGTGGATCAAACACCTAGGAATTAAACCAGAAGTTCTGCCAGAGGAAACATAGGATCAACACTCCAACATAATGGCACAGGCTGTAGCTTCATTCACAGGACCCCTAAACTCAAGAAATAAATCACAAAACCATAAGGGGGATGACATCAAATTACAAGCTTCTGTACAGCAAAGGAAGTGATTCAGAGCATGACAAGGGAGTCTACAGCTTAGGAGAACACCTTTGCCAGATATTCCTCTGGCAGTGGATTAATACACAACACAAGAAAAACTCAAGAACCCTACCATCAAAAACCAAATGATGCAGTCAATAAGTGGGTGAAAGAACTAAACTGACACTCTCAAAGGAAGAAGTACAAATGGCCAAGAAATACATGAAAAGATGTTCAGTGTCTCCAGGAATCAAGGAAATGCAAACAGGTATTCCATTGCGAGCATCAGAGTAGAGGTGCCTCAACAAACTGGGAATGGAAACAGCATGAGGCCCAGCTCTCCTACTCCTTCATATATATCCAACAAGTAACATTTTCATAGAATATTTATCCAGGCACATGGATATTTGTAGCAGTGCAATTCACAACAGCAAATGTAGAACACACCCAGTTGCTCATCAATACATGAGTGGATAATAAAAATGCAATGTATGCACACGATGCAGTGTTAGTCAAGAAGAAGAATAAAATTGAGACATGTTCCATAAAATGGATGGAACTGGGGAACATCACACTAACTGAAAGTAAGTAGACCTACAAAGACAAGGCCATGTGTGGTTCCTCACAGGAGAACTAAGGGGGGCAAAGAGTGGACACCACAAAAATATAAGGGAGATCAGAGGAAGGACAACAGGGGTGGGGAGCAAGAGGAGAGTTTGGAGAAAGGCATGAACTATGGATCAGGTTGACCAAAGTATGTGGTGTGCAAGTGTGAACTTACCACAGTGAGTTCCACCTTTGTGTGTTCTCATGAAGGGCAATTTATACACACAATAAACAGCAAGGGCAGGGCTACCCTAGTAGGGGGGGAATGACATATGGAGAGAGGGGAGGGAGGGAGGGAGGAAGTAGTGTGGCCTGAAATGGAACAAATCTGATGCCTTGTGTAAAGAGGGACCTTGTGGGACATGGACCACACAAGGGGAGAATGGCCATTATGGCTCAAGGATTTTTGGGCTGTGGACACTGAGCTGGTAACAATCCAGACTAAACCAGCAACAATGAAGATGCTCACTGTGACCACCATGTTGACAGCAGAGAAAATGGCTAGCATGGAGATGCACAACAGGAAATAGAAAGGGAATCAACAAGGACACTGCAAGTAAAATGACCAAATCTGACCAGAAGGCAGTGAGGGAGAAAGGGAGGAGCTAGAAAAGCTGAGTGACACTGAGAGAGAAGAGGGGCAGAAGTCACTCCCTCTGCCCTTTGGAGATATTATCTAAAAATTGAAAACATGTAAGTGTTCAATCAAAACCCAGGTTTCCAGAAGACTTGTGAATCCATAGTCCCACAGTGTGCTGCCCAGGAAAACTTCACATTAGACCTGAGGGCATGGATGGGGGAACATAATGGAGAGGGAAAGATCTCATGCACAGGGGAATCCAAGGAGGGCAGAGTGGCTACAGAGAGACAAATGGACGTCAGGTCACATGGTCTCAGCAGAAAAGGACAAGGGTCCTTCTCAAGGATGAATCTGAAGAGCATGTAAGAGCCTTTATAAACATGCACACCTCAGAACAGGGGGAGAGGAGGGGCACAGGTACAGCACAGAGGATCTTAGGGCAGAGGTTGCACTCCCTCTGGCATTCTAGGGGTACATGTGCCATTACATTTGTCAAAAGTCAGTGAATGACTGGGCGTGAAGGCTCACACCTGTAGAAGACCAAGTCAGGAGGATTGCAAGTTCCAGACCAGCCTCAGTTACTAAGTGAGACCATGCCTCTTAATTGAAGGATGGTTGTAGATGTAGTCCACAAGTACAACACTCCTGAGGGCAGTAACCAGCACCCCCAACACACACATAAACACACAATGATTGATGAACACCACCCAGTGAACCCTGATATAAACTGTGGGTTTGAATAAAAATAATGTGACCATCAATGTTCTTCAGTTGTAAGAAGGCTTCCACTGTGGGCAATACTGAGAGAGGAGAGGCTGTATTCTTTTATGAACAGGGGAAAAGGAAGGGGACATTCCACAGTTCTGCTCTGAATCTAAAACTGGTCCAGGAAATAAAGTTTACCAAAAATAAAGCCTAACTGAATAGACTAAATGCTAAATAACACTCTGCCTCTGTACTGCCTTGAAAATATGTAGTAACACTAACAATTTTTCTGCATTGTCCCTCATTAATTTATTTTTTGTCCCTCTTGATTTATATTAATCAAGAAAAAGACTGCATTTTGCAAAGATTTTTCCATCTACTGTAAAAGCACAATGTATTGTGAAATCAGGCTCTAGGTAAGGTATATGCCTCCCCTCCATTTTCAGGTAAAAAAAAAGCCCACAAAATATTTGTGTGCATGAAATTCAAATGTAGACACCCAACCCCAAATGTTACAGGATGTGGACATAGAACTTTCATGGAAATACCTAAGGTTGAATGAGGTAATAAATTTGGGTCCTGGACCAGTGGGATTATTGTACTTATAGGAAAAGCTGTAGATTCTAGCCCCTCTCTGTAGGTCGACAATTGAGAACAGTAAGAAGGTACCTCCTGTTTTCCAGAGACTGTGCTCCCTGGAGCCCCAGCATGCTGGCCACTGGGCTCAGACTCCAGACACCTGAGGGTAAAAGCAAATTTATTTTCTTCAAAAAACCTAGTTTGTGGTGATTTTTGAGGTGGCCATTGGAGAATATGTCTTTGAGTGAAAGGAATGTATTACAGTATTTTAGGGAAGACCATTTCAAGCCATAAAATTCTTCTTGAATATCAGCTCATTTTTTTATGATTGTAGAATTTTATTTTGTGTTGTTTTCTTTTTAAAATTTTTAACTATTTTTATATGTTCTAATTAGTTGTACATGACAGTAAAATGTATGTATACATTTTTTTTTTGATGGATCTCAAACTTTAGCTTTTTTTTTATTATAAAATTGTAAACAAATGGGATACATGTTGTTTCTCTGTCTGTACATGGCGTAAAGGCATACCATTTGTGTAATCATAAATCTACATAGGGTAATGTTGTTTGATTCATTCTGCCAATTTTTCCCCTTCCCCCCTCCCCTCCCACCCTTCCCCTCCATCTATACAGTTCTTCCTTCCTCCATTCCTGCCCCCCTCCCTAAACCCAACTCCAACCCCAACACTAACCCTTCCCACCCCCCATTATGTGTCATCATCCACTTATTAGCGATATCATTCTTCCTTTGGTTTTTTGAGATTGGCTTATCTCACTTAGCATGATATTCTCCAGTTTCATCCATTTGCCTGCAAATGCCATAATTTTATCGTTCTTTATGGCTGAGTAATATTCCATTGTATATATATATATATACCACATTTTCTTTATCCATTCATCAATTGAAGGACATCTAGGTTGGTTCCACAATCTGGCTATTGTGAACTGAGCAGCTATGAACATTGATGTGGCTGTATCTCTGTAATATGCTGATTTTAAGTCCTTTGGGTATAGGCCAAGGAGTGGGATAGCTGGGTCAAATGGTGTTTCCATTCCAAGTTTTCTAAGGAATCTCCACACTGCTTTCCAGAGTGGCTGCACTAATTTGCAGCCCCACCAGCAATGTAAGAGTGTACCTTTCTCCCCACATCCTCACCAACACCTGTTGTTGCTTGTATTTTTGATAATTGCCATTCTAATTGGGGTGAGATGGAATCTTAGGGTGGTTTTGATTTGCATTTCTCTTATTACTAGAGATGTTGAACATTTTTCCATATGTTTGTTGATTGCTTGTATATCTTCTTCTGTGAAGTGTCTATTCATTTCGTTAGCCCATTTGTCGATTGGATTATTTACATTGTTCTTGGTGTAGAGTTTTTTGAGTTCTTTATAGATTCTGGAGATTAGCGCTCTATCTGAAGTATGATTGGCAAAGATTTTCTCCCACTCTGTAGGCTCTTTCTTTGCATTGCTGATAGTTTCCTTTGCTGAGAGAAAGCTTTTTAGTTTGAATCTATCCCAGTTATTAATTCTTGCTTTTATTTCTTGTGCTATGGGAGTCCTGTTGAGGAAGTCTGGTCCTAAGCCGACATGTTGAAGCTCTGGACCTACTTTTTCTTCTATAAGATGCAAGGTCTCTGGTCTGATTCCGAGATCCTTAATCCATTTTGAGTTTAGTTTTCTGCATGGTGAGAGATATGGGTTTAGTTTCATTCTGTTGCATATGGATTTCCAATTCTCCCAGCACCATTTGTTGAAGAGGCTATCTTTTCTCCATTGCATATTTTTGGCCCCTTTGTCTAGTATGAGAAAATTGTATTTATTTGGGTTTGTGTCCGTGTCCTCTATTCTGTACCATTGATCCACCTTTCTATTTTGGTACCAATACCATGCCGTTTTTGTTACTATTGCTTTGTAGTAGAGTTGAAGATCTGGTATTGCGATACCCCCTGCTTCACTCTTTCTGCCAAGGATTGCTTTAGCTATTCTGGGTTTTTTATTCTTCCAGATGAATTTCATAATTGCTTGCTCTATTTCTGTAAGGTACATCATTGGGATTTTAATTGGAATTGCATTGAATCTGTATAGCACTTTTGGTAGTATGGCCATTTTGACAATATTAATTCTTCCTATCCAAGAACATGGGAGATCTTTCCATCTTCTAAGGTTTTCTTGAATTTCTTTCTTTAGTGTTCTGTAGTTCTCATTGTAGAGGTCTTTCACCTCTTTTGTGAGATTGATTCCCAAATACTTTATTTTTTTCGAAGCTATTGTGAATGGGGTAGTTTTCCTAATTTCTCTTTCTGAAGATTCATCGCTTATGTATAAAAAGGCCTTACATTTATGTGCATTGATCTTATATCCCGCTACTTTACTGAATTCACTTATGAGATCTAAAAGTTTTCTGGTGGAATTTCCTGGTTCCTCTAAGTATACCATCATATCATCAGCAAATAGGGATAGTTTGAGTTCTTCTTTTCCTATTCGTATCCCTTTAATTTCTTTGGTTTGTCTAATTGCTCTGGCTAGAGTTTCAAGGATGATATTGAATAGAAGTGGTGAAAGAGGGCATCCCTGCCTTGTTCCAGTTTTTAGAGGGAATGCTTTCAGTTTTTCACCATTTAGAATGATATTATCAATGGGTTTAGCATAGATGGCCTTTACAATGTTAAGGAATGTTCCCACTATCCCTATTTTCTCGTGTTTTGAGCATGAAGGGGTGCTGTATTTTATCAAATGCTTTTTCTGCATCTATTGAAATAATCATGTGATTCTTGACTTTAAGTCTATTGATATGGTGAATGACATTTATTGATTTCCTGATGTTGAACCAACCTTGCATCCCTGGGATGAAACCCACTTGATCATGGTGCACTATCTTTTTAATATGTTTTTGTATGCGATTTGCTAAAATTTTGTTTAGAATTTTTGCGTCGATGTTCATTAAGGATATTGGTCTGAAATTTTCTTTCCTCGATGTGTCTCTGTCTGGTTTAGGAATCAGGGTAATATTGGCTTCATAGAATGAGTTTGGGAGAGTTCCCTCCTCTTCTATTTTCTGGAATACTTTGAGAAGTATTGGAATGAGTTCTTCTTTAAAAGTTTTGTAGAACTCGGCTGAGAACCCATCTGGTCCTGGACTTTTCTTTGTTGGTAGGCTTTTGATGACTTCTTCTATTTCATTACTTGAAATGGGTCTATTTAAATTGTGTATGTCCTCCTCGTTCAGTTTAGGCAATTCATATGTCTCTAGAAACCTGTTGATGTCTTTGAAATTTTCTATTTTGTTGGAGTATAGGTTTTCAAAATAGCTTCTAATTATGTTTTGTATTTCGGTCGTGTCTGTTGTGATATTTCCTTGTTCATTCCGAATTTTAGTGATTTGGGTTTTCTCTCGTCTTCTCTTTGTTAGTGTGGCTAAAGGTTTATCAATTTTGTTTATTTTTTCGAAGAACCAACTATTTATTTTGTCAATTTTTTGTATTGTTTCTTTCGTTTCAATTTTGTTGATTTCAGCTCTCAGTTTGACTATTTCCTGTCTTCTACTACTTTTGGTGTTGGTCTGTTCTTCTTTTTCTAGGGCTTTGAGCTGTAGTGTTAGGTCATTTATTTTTTGAGTTTTACTTCTTTTATTAAATGCGCTCCATGAAATAAATCTTCCTCTAAGTACCGCTTTCATAGTGTCCCAGAGATTTTGATATGATGTTTCTTTGTTCTCGTTTACCTCTAAGAATTTTTTAATTTCCTTCCTAATATCTTCTGTTATCCATTCATCATATAGTAGCATATTGTTTAATCTCCAGGCGTTGGAGTAGTTTCTGTTTTTTACTCTTTCATTAATTTGTAACTTCAATCCATTATGATCTGATAGAATACAAGGTAGTGTCTCTATCTTCTTGTATTTGCTGACATTAGCTTTGTGGCATAATATATGGTCTATTTTAGAGAAGGATCCATGTGCTGCTGAGAAGAAAGTGTATTCGCTTTTGGTTGGATGGTATATTCTATAAATGTCTGTTAAGTCTAAATTATTGATTGTGTTATTGAGATCTATGGTTTCTTTGTTCAATTTTTGTTTGGAAGATCTGTCCAGTGGTGAAAGAGGCGTGTTAAAATCACCTAGTATTATTGTGTTATGGTCTATTTGGTTTCTAAAATTGAGAAGGATTTGTTTAACATACATGGATGAGCCACTGTTTGGGGCATAGATGTTTATGATTGTTATATCTTGCTGATTTATGCTTCCCTTAAGCAGTACGAAATGTCCTTCTTTATCCCTTCTAACTAACATTGGCTTGAAGTCCACATTATCTGAAATGAGGATGGATACTCCAGCTTTTTTGCTGAGCCCATGTGCATGGTATGTTTTTCCCCATCCTTTCACCTTTAGTCTATGGGTATCTCTTTCTATGAGGTGAGTCTCTTGCAGGCAACATATTGTTGGATCTTTGTTTTTAATCCAATCTGCCAGTCTATGTCTTTTGATTGATGAATTCAGGCCATTAACATTCAGGGTTATTATTGAGATATGATTTGTATTCCCAGTCATTTGGTTCATATTTAAAATTTTTGACACATCTTGGTTCCTCCTTTATTTGACTGTTCCTTTAGGATAATTCCTCCCTTTGCTGATTTGCTTCTTTGTTTTTTATCTCTTCCTCATGAAATATTTTGCTGAGAATGTTCTGTAATGCTGGCTTTCTTTTTGTAAATTCTTTTAGCTTTTGTTTATCATGGAATGATCTTATTTCATCGTCAAATTTGAAGGTAAGTTTTGCTGGGTATAAGATTCTTGGTTGGCATCCATTTTCTTTCAGAGCTTGAAAAATGTTGTTCCAGGCCCTTCTAGCTTTTAGGGTCTGGATTGAAAAATCTGCTGATATCTGTATTGGCTTCCCCCTGAATGTAATTTGGTTCTTTTCTCTCACAGCCTTTAAAATTCTGTCTTTATTTTGTATGTTAGGTATTTTCATTATAATGTGCCTTGGTGTGGGTCTGTTGTAATTTTGTGTATTTGGAGTCCTATAAGCCTCTTGGACTTGATTTTCCATTTCATTCTTCAGATTCGGGAAATTTTCTGATATTATTTCTTCAAATAGATTGTTCATTCCTTTGGTTTGTTTCTCTAAGCCTTCCTCAATCCCAATAATTCTCAAATTTGGCCTTTTCATGATATCGCATAGTTCTTGGAGATTCTGTTCATGATTTCTCACCATCTTCTCTGTTTGTTCAACTTTGTTTTCGAGGTTAAATATTTTGTCTTCAATATCTGAAGTTCTGTCTTCCAGCTGTTCTATCCTATTGGTTATGCTTTCTATGGAATTTTTAATTCGGTTTATTGTTTCCTTCATTTCAAGGATTTCTGTTTGTTTTTTTTTCAATATCTCTAACTCTTTATTGAAATGATCTTTTGCTTCCTGAATTTGCTCTGTTAACTGTCGATTGGTGCGATCGTTCAATGCCTGCATTTGCTCTTTCATCTCATCGTTTGCTTCCCTAATCATTTTAATTATGTACATTCTGAACTCCCTTTCTGTCATTTCTTCTGCCATGCTGTCGTTGGATTTTATTGATGTAACATCTAGATTTGTTTGGGGATTTTCTTCCCTTGTTTTCTCATATTGTTCAGGGATCAGTGGGTCATTAAGATATTGCAGATTTCCTCTATCAACTTATAATGTCCCTGAAGATTGCTAGTATATCCCCTCTTATCCTTCAGTAGCCTGAAGTCTTGGAGGAGGTTGATAATGCAGAGCTCCACGAAGAAGCTGCCTCTCTAGGTGTGGTAACCCTCAGGTGGCGTATATTCCCTGCTAGTGGGCGGAGGTGCCTCCACTAGTTGACCAATGGTCATCCAATGGGGAAGTAGACTGCGGGCTGAGGCAAGGCCTGTTTGTGCCTATGTCTCTGGCTTTACCATCCCTGTGGGAAAACCTCTCCCGGCAGGGAAGACTCACTCGGTGGGGACGTCTCGCTGGTCAGTTGCCCTCCTAGAGGTTCCCCTCAATCTACAACTACCTCCTGGGCTGGGCTGTCTTCTTCTGCAACGATCCCAGGGGCCCGGACCTACATCCTGGGTCTGGGAGCCTCACCCTTCGCAGGCGAGTCTCCTTAGTCTGCCTCTCCTAGAGAATCTGCCCGCAGCCCTGGAAACTTCGCTCCGCCCCTAGGCGTGTCTCTGTGCGGCTCTTCCAGCAAGAAGCCACCTAGCTCCTGGGACCCTGCTCTGCACCAATCGCCTGGCTATGCAGCCCCTCCCCTGAGCCACCACCTGGAGCCCCGTACAATAGCTCCGAGACACAGAGACCCGCCACACACCTCCTCCTCCGGACAGCCGCCCGGTTTCCGATGCAGTCACTAGGAATCCAAACAACTCACTTTGGGTCTCCTCCTCCCGCCAACCACCCGTAGCCCTAGGCAGTCACTCCAAGTCCAAGTGACCCGCCCTGTTCCTCCTCCTCCTCCTTGGGGTAGCCCCCCAGGTGTTCAGGAACGGTGGCTCCGAGACCAGGTGACTCACCACGCTCCTCCTCCAGGCAGGCCACCGGTGTTCAGGAGCGGTTGCTTTTAGTCCAATCAGCTCACCACTCGCCTCCTCCTCTGGCAACCGCCTGTGGTTCTGATGCAGTCACTCCCAGGCTAAGCGTCCCACCGCTCTCCTCCTCCAGGCAGGCCACCAGTGTTCTGGAGCAGCTGCTCTGAGTTCAAACAGCTCGTCACGCAGCTCCTCCTTCGGCAACCGCCCGCAGTTCTGATGCAGCCACTCCCAGGTCAAGCAACACGCTGCGCTCCTCCTCCTCCTCCGGGCAACCTCCCGGCACTCAGGAGCGCTCGCTCTGGGTTCAAACAGTTTACCACGCAGCTCCTCTTCTGGCAACTGCCTGTGGTTCTGATGCAGTCACTCCCAGACCAAGCGTCCCGCCGCGCTCCTCCTCTTCCTCTGGGCAGTCCCCCGGCGCTCAGGAGCGCCCACTCTGAGTTCAAACAGCTCACCACGCAGCTCCTCCTCTGGCAACCGCCCGTGGCTCTGATGCAGTCACTCCTAGACCCAAGCGACCCGCCGGGCCTCTCCTCCTCCTCCGGGGAATCCCCCGGTGTTCGGAAGCGGTCACTCTGGGTCCAAACAGCTCGCCACGCAGCTCCTCCCCAGGCAGCCACCCGGAGCCCCAGCGGCTGCTCGAGTCCAAGCGCTATGCTGAGCCGCCTCCTCTACGATGATCCCAGTTGTCCGTGTTTACCGATCCAGCGGGGGGAGGGGCGTCTCGCCGAGCAACTCCACTTCACAAATTCCCTGCGTTCCGGGGCTACCGCCCCATCCGGGACGCCTCCCCAACAGGAGAGACTCACCCGGCAGCTTTGAGTTGGTCCCAAGTCTCTCACTATCTCCTCTTTTGAATCTTGCATCCTGGAGCAGCGTGAAATGCAGCCGCCCTCTAGTCCGCCATCTTGGCCTGCCCCCGTATGTATACATTTTGATAGATCATACATAAATGGAGTACAATCTCACTTTTTTTCTGATTATATATATTATAGAATCACATAGATCATGCTGCCATACATGTACAGGCAATAATGTCTATTTCACTCTACCTTCCTTCCTCCCTCCATACCCTTTCCCCTTCCTTCATTCACCTGTATCTAATATAAAGTAACTCTATTCTTCCCTAACTCCCACTTATTGTGAATCAACTTCTGCATATCAGAGAAAACATTTGGTCTTTGGGTTTTTGGGTTTGGTTTATTTCACATAGAATGATATTGTTTGACTCCATCCATTTACCAACAAATGCCATCATTTCATTCCTCTTTAAAGCTGAGTAATATTCCATCATAGATATATACTTCACAGTTTCTTTATCCATATGTTGAGGGGCATCTTGGTTGGTTCCATAGTTTAGCTATGGTGTATTCAGATGCTATAAATATGGATATGGATGTGTCACTCTTGTGTATTGATTTTAACTCCTTTGGTTATAAACTGAGGAGTTGGATAACTGGGTCAAATGGTGGTTCCATTCCATGTTTTCTTAGGAATCTCCACTCTGCTCTCCAAAGTGGTTACACCCATCCGCAGTCCCACCAACAATGTATGAGTGTACCTTTCCCCCCACATCCACACCAACACATATTGTTACATTTATTCTTGATAATTGCCATTCTGATTGGAGTAAGATGATATCTTAGAGTAGTTTTGATTTGCATTTCTCTAATTGCAAGAGAAGTTGAGCACTTTTTCATATATTTGTTGATTGATTGTATTTCTTCATTGAAGTGTCTGTTCAGTTCCTCAGCCCATGTATTGATTGTGTTGTTTTTATGGTGTTAAGGTTTTTGAGTTCATTATATATCCTAGAGATTAATGCTTTATCTGTGGTGCATGTGGTAAAGATTTTCTCCCAATATATGGGCTCTCTCTTTACATTATTGAGTGTGTCTTTTGCTGACAAGAGCATTTTAGTTTGAGTCCATACCTTTTATCCATTTTTGATTGACTTCTGGTGCTATCAGAATCTTGTTAAGGAAGTTAAATTCTAGGCCAATGTGGTAAAGATTTGGGCCTACTTTTTCTTCTAATAGTCTCAGGTTCCCTGATCTAGTGCCTAATTCTTTGATTCACAGTGAGTTGAGTTTTGTGCATGATGAGGTTTAATTTAATTTTGTTACATGTGGTTTTCCAGTTTCCCCAGCACCTTCTGTTGAATGAGCTATCTTTACTGCAGTGAGTGTTTGTGGCACCTTTGCCTAGTATGAGAAAATGCAATTATGTGGGCTTGTCTCTGTGCCTTCTGTACCGTTGCTCTACATGTCTGTTTTGGTGCCAATACCATGCTGTTTTTATTACTATTGCTCTGTAGTATAGCTCGAGGTCTGGTATTGTGATGCCTCCTGCTTCACTTTTCTTGCTGAGTATTGCTTTGGCTATTTTGGCCTCTTATTTTTTCAAGTGAATTTCACAATTGCTTTGTCTATTTCTGTGAAGAATGTCACTGGTATTTTAATAGGAATTGCATTGAATCTGTATAACACTTTTGGTATTATGGCCATTTAACAATATTAATTCTGCCTGTCCAGGAGCATTGGAGGTCTTTCCATCTTCTAAGGTCTTCTTCAATTTCTTTCTGTGTACTGTAGTTTTAATTGTGGAGGTCTTTCTCCTCTTTCATTGGAATGACTCCCCAGTATTTTATTTCACTTTTGAGATGATTGTGAGTGGTGTAGTGTTCTTTATTTCTCTTTCAGTGGATTCATTACTGATGTATAGAAATGTGTTTGATTTGTGGGTATTGATTTTATATCCTGCTACTTTGCTGAATTTATTTATTATTCCTGAAAGTTTTTTGATGTATTTTTGGATCTTCTATATATTGAGTCATATCACTGTCAAATAGTGAGAATTTGAGTTCTTCTCTATCTATTTTTATACTCTTATATTCTTTCTTTTGCCTGATTTCTCTGGCTAGATTTTCAAGGACAATGTTTAATAGAAGAGGTGAAAGAAGGCAGCCCTGTCTTTTTCCAGTTTTTAGAGGGAATGTTTTCAATTTTTCTCCACTTAGAATAATGCTGACCTTGGGTTAGCATATATGGATTTTACAATGTTGAAGTATGTTTCTACTATCCCTAGTTTTTCTAGTGTTTTGAACATGAAGTGGTGTTGTATTTTGTCAAATGCTTTTTCTGCATCTATTTAGATGATCATATGTTTCTTGTTTTAAGCTATTGAAATGATGAGTTCTATTTATTGATTTCCATACGTTCTAACTACCTGCATCACTGGGTTGAACCCCACTTGTTGGAGTGCACTGTTTTTTTAAATATGTTTTTGTATGCTATTTACCAGACTTTTATTGAGAATTTTTGCATCTATGTTCATCATGGATATTGGTCTGCAGTTTCCTTTCCTTGATGTGTCTTTGACTGGTTTTGGCATCAAGGTGATATTAGCCTCATACAATGAGTTTAGAAGGGTTCCCTCCTTTCCTATTTCACGGAATAATTTGAGTAGTATTTTTGTTCATTCTTCTTTGAAGGTCTTGTAGAACTTGATTGAGAATCTGTCTGGTCCTGGGCTTTTCTTATTTGGTAGGTTTTTAATGGTGTTATCTATTTCATTAGTTGAATTTGTTGTATTGAAATCTTGTATGACCTTCTGATTCAGTTCAGGTAGGTCATATGTCTCTAGAAATTTGTCAATTTCTTTGAGATTTTCTCTTTTATTTGAGTATAAATTTTCAAAATAGTTTTGAATTATCTTCTGTGTTTCAGTTGTGTCCATTGTGATATTTCCTTTTTCATCACATATTTTAGCAGTTTTTATTTTCTATCTTCTTTAGTGTGGCTAGGGTGGTTATCAATTTTATTTATTAGTTTCATAGAACCAACTTTTTGCTTTGTCATTTTTTTCAATTGTTTCTTTTTATTCAATTTCATTGATGTCATTTATTTCCTGTCTTCTGCTTCTTTTGGTGTTAATTTGTTCTTTTTCTAGGGCTTTGAGATGAAATGTTAAGTCACTTATTTATTGACTTTTTATTCTTTTCATATATGAACTCAATGCAATGAACTTTCCTCTTAGAACTACCTTCATAGTGTCACAGAGTTTTTGGTATGTTGTATTGGTATTCTCAATTACCTCTAAGTATTTCTCATTTCATCCTTCATTTCTTCTATTATCCATTCATCATTCAATAATGTATTATTTAGTCTCCACTTGTAAGAGTAGCTTGTATTTTATATTGAATCATTCATTTCTAATTTCAGTCCATTATATTCTGGCAGAATGCAGGGTATTATCTTCACTTTTTTGTATTTCCTAAGAGTTGCTTTGTGGCATGAGATATGATCTATTTTAGATCATTGATGGATGAAATATTCTATATATCTCTATTAAATCTAAATTATTGATTATGTTTTTTAGTTCTACATTTCTCTACTTATTTTTTGTTTATAAGATCTGTCCTGTAGTGAGAGAGTTGTGCTAAAGTCACCTAGTATTACTGTGTTGTGGTCTATTTGATTCTTGAAATCAAGAAGGGTTTGTTTGCTGTGCACATGTGCTCCATTTGTTGGGGCATAAATATTTACAATTGTTTTGTCTTTTGATGTGTAATTCCCTTCAATAGAATGAAATTACCTTCTTTGTTCCTTCTGATTAACTTTGGCTTGAAGTCTGCTTTTTCTGATAGGATGGAAACCCTTCCTGTTTACAAAACTCATAAGAGTGATATGTTTTTTCCCATCCTTTCACTTTTAGGCTGTGGATGTCTTTGCCCTTGAGGTGAGTCTCTTGGAGACAGTATATTTTGGGGTCTTTTATAGAATGTAATCTGCAATTCTCTTTCTTTTTAAGAGTTGAAACCATTAAAATTCAAGGCTATTACTGAGATATGACTGATCATTTTCATTTAATTCTGGCTTTTAATTTGATTTAGAGTCTCCTTTGACTATTCCTTTAGTGTAGTCCCTCCCTTTTCTGGTTTTTACTTTATTCTTCACTTTGTCCTCATGAAAAAATTTCTTGAGAATTTTCTGTAGTGCAAGTTTTCTAATTGTGAATTCTGATAACTTTTGTTTATCGTGGAACATGGCTATTTCATCTTCTGATCTGAAACTTAATTTTGCTGGATATAAAATTATTGGTTGGCATCCATTTTCTTTCAGAGCTTGAAATATGACCTCCTAGCTGTGAGGATTTGGGTTGAGAAAGCAGTTGAGATCTGAATTGGTTTTCTCCTATATATAATTTGTTTTTTTTTCTCTCATGACATTTAAGATTTTATCCTTATTCTGTATTTTAGTCATTTTCATTATAATGTGTCTTGGTGTGGGTCTGCTGTAATTTTTTTACATTTGGGGTCCTGTAATCTTTCTGTATTTGGTTTTCCATTTTATTCTTTAGATTTGGGAAATTTTCTGATATGTCATTGAAAAGATTGTTCATACCTTTGGTTTGTATCTCTGCTTCTTCATCTATCCTGATAATTCTGAAATTTGGCCTTTTCATGTTATCCCATAATTCTTGGAGGTTCTGTTCATAAATTCTTGCCATCTTCTCTGCATGGTCAACATTATTTTCAATACTAAATATTTTGTCTTTATTGTCTGAGGTTCTGTGCTCCAAATGGTCTAGTCTTTTGGTGATGCTTTCCATTGAATTTATAATTTGATTTATTGACTCCTTCATTTCAAGGGTTTGTGCTGTTTTTTCACAATCTCAAACTCTTTAAGAAGTGATCTTTCACTTCCTGTATTTTCTCTTTGATTTCACTCTCTATACTATTCTTTACTTCAAAGATCAGTTTAAAAATGTATATTTCTAAACTCATTCTTGGATATTTCTTTTACTGTGTTATAAGTGAACTTTCTTATTGGGGCATCTTGGTTTGTTTGTGGCATTTTGTTCTTTTGTTTTTTCACATTGCTTGTGTGTTTTCCCATCTAGTTTTGTGGATCTGAGGCAGTACACATTCTATCCTGTAGACCTATAATGTCATTGAAGATTTTAGTATCCCACTTTTATGAGGGAGAACAATATCCAGAGCACCCTGTGCAAACAATATGGAGCCTCAAGTCTCATAGCTCCCACCAAGGTGTCCAGTGCCCTCTCAATATAAACAGCAATGATGAGTTCAGTGACTGTCCACAATAAAATCAGAAAAGTTGCCTGATTTACAATCTAAAATAGTTGACATATAAAGAACAGAAACAGTGCAGGACATGGTTTACATGAGGGAGAAAGAGCACCTAGAAGCAAAAATCCACAGGAAGTGTGGAAGAGGAACCAAGAGAGATTGGTTCTTTGGTGGAGAAAAAGTAGAAAGGGAATCCAGGAAGACAGACAAGCAAGAGGAAGAATACATATGAAGAGAAAACAAATTAAAAATGTAAGAATGTACAGTAGATCTGCAAAATACCATGGATATATCACTGTCCTCAACAAACTGATGCACAAAAAGCACCCTGCTCCAAATATGCTGGAGATGCCAGAGAGGAGGAAAATAAAAATAAAATAAATCTTGGTGAAAAATAGAACAACCTTCTGTGCCCATGTTCAAAAACTTCTCAGCCCTGTCTCTGACTTTACACAAGACTGTCTGGCCCAGATAGGCCCTGGCAGACCCAGTCACTATCCCACCAATCTGGGCCTCAGTTTTCCTGAGTTCTACCACATTGTTGTCCAAGGTCTCAGTGCCACTGAAATTTGGAGGGAGAGCACCTTGGATGAGCAACCCTGAAAGACAGTAAGTAGATGCAGGCAAGCCACACTCCCAGTTGGAAAAGTCCAGGTTCAGGAAATCTGGTAGGCACCCAGATAGTGAACCTCCAGGTCTGACTGGTGTCCCCAGAGAGTGGCTACTGTACCCCAGCACGGTAGTGACAGAAAAACCACCAGCAGCCCAACCGAACCCAAGGCTTTGTCTGGTATCTTAAAATGGATGTGGCCACATGCAACCATACCTGGAGTCTTCCTGGCAGTGAACCTCTGGGCAGCTGTGGAAGTGGTAGTGGCAGAGGCCAATGGCAGCAGGCAGGAGGTCAGCAGAAGCTGTAGTCATCAGTGGTGTCAGCAGCAGTGGTGGTGACTGTGGCTGCAGTTTCAGTGACACCCAGAGGGAAGAGCTCCAGGTGACCTCCAGGGAACAGCAATGGCTTTGGTGGCACCAGCAGCAGTCTCACATGGGGAAAAGGCTTCCAGGTGTTTTTGCAGCAGCCTCAAAATGGCTGCACCTCACCCCACAGAGAAGACCTCTGGGTGGCCAAATTGGTATGTGTTGAATATCAACTCTGAAATGTGAATCCCTGTGTAGTGTGTGTTTGATTTTGTTTATACAGTGGCAGAAGAGGCTTGGTGCATGACACACTAAGGATGCAGTGGCCTCCCCATGTGACCATAGCAGGGGACAGGCTGGTCACCTGTGTCTTTGTTCCATCCATAACTATGATGGCAAAACCAGACTCGTTGTGAAATAAAATTACAAAAACGTGGCAGGAAGAGTCCAATGCCTGTGAAGTGGTCAGCTCCCCTTCCCTCTCTTAGCCTTTCTCCAGGAAGCCTAATTAACCATGGTTCCCTACTGTTTGCAATTTCAATAACTGCCTTAAGTGTCTGACTACTCCTTCCTGAAGTGTAATAGATGTCTGTGAAAAGTGCTGTATCTTCTTATCTGTTCTGTGAGCATACCTTATGTTAGAGACCCTGCACAGGTCTTTAGCCACATAGATTAGAATTGCTTTTTGAGAAAGGAGGAAAAAGCCCCAAAGACAGGATGGGTCTAAGATGATGTCAAATAACCTATAAATATTATGAGAAACTATGGATCAGGGCTTAGAATTTTGGAGTGCTACTTACTTCTGGACCCACCGGCATAAAATAAAGTTTGATTTTTCCTACTTTCCAAGTGTTGCTTGTTGTTTACATATCATTTTCATGCATTGGCCAGGAAGTGATAGCCCTGAGGGATTTGTGGTGGGCTCCACACCAGAGTCTGCAGTGCCCCTCAGACTGAATGGGTTGGTGCCACCTGGGAATTCTGGGATCTCCTTCACCTGCTGGGCCTGCACCTCCGGAGTCGCTTCTGGCATCCTGGACACACTGGAGGGTAGGACAAAACTCCTGTGTAGTCTACTGGAAAAGATAAGTTCCCAGGGAAACAGGACCATAGACAAGCCTGTTGGTAAGGGCAGAAGGGGAGCCTGAACACCCCCCTTGGCTATCCATGAGGGCGCCTGCAGTGTAAGGAACCCCAAAGGAAAAAGGGCTGGGGAGGAAATGCTTAAACTATTTAGGGTCTGTGTTGGTGTGAATGGATGAGAGACATGTTTTAAACCTCCATGGCCACCTGTAGTGGGTACACAGGTATCAGGGACTCCAGCAGGGGAGTATTCAGTATGGGGAACTCTGAAAGTGGGGAGATAATGTTTTAAAATTCCTGAGTGTGTGTGTGAGTGTGAAAATACTTGAGAAAGTTGTTCCATAGGTAATTATGGCTGTGTCATTTTGTTGTCTTTTTCTTTTTCTTTTTTCTTTTTTTATTTTAATTTATTTTTATTGTAAACAAATGGGATACATGTTGTTTCTGTTTGTACATGGAGTAACAGCTTACCATTTGTGTAATCATACATTTACATAGAGTAATGATGTTTGATTCATTCTGTTATTTTTTCCTTCCACCCCACCCCTCCCACCCCTCTTTTCCCTCTATACAGTCCTTCCTTCCTCCATTCTTGTCCCCCTCCCACCCCCCATAGTGTGTCATCATCCTCTTATCAGTGAGAACATTCGCCTTTTGGATTTTTGAGAGTGGTTTATCTAACTTAGCATGATATTCTCCAATTTCATCCATTTGCCTGCAAATGCCATAATTTTATTATTATTTATAACTGAGTAATGTTCCATTGTATATATATACCACAGTTTCTTTATCCATTCATCAATTGAGGGATATCTAGGTTGGTTCCACAGTCTGGCTATTGAGAATTGAGCTGCTATGAACATTGATGTGG